>NC_134411.1:16412009-16751509 GCF_038048845.1 Mixophyes fleayi | reverse complement strand
ATATGAAGAGAAAATAAATAGACAATTAGGTCACACCCACCTCATGCCCACCTTTAAATTCTTGGGATTAGCAGCAAGGAACCTGCAGTGTCCTCCAGGCACATACATCAAGATGTATGCCTATTCTGCACTCTAAAGAGATACCTCTTCAGGGGCAAACGCAGGATTTGCAGTGTGGGCGTGACAAGCATTCATGGGGGGGGTGGCTATAATTTTAGAGAGTGCTTGGCTACTCTCCAACTCTCCCTATCCCCATAATATACATGGGCAATGCTGCGTGCACTACTGTTAGGTGCATGCAGCTCTCTCTTTTCGAGCAGAGCCGTGCAAAGCGGGGGCATGGTCCAGCCACCTCAGTTATGCAGTGCCCCAGGCTTGGAAGGGGGTTTCCAGGCACTAGAAACCCCCCCCCCCTCGGTTTGCCTATGCTCTTCAAAGTAGAAGTGGCCTGTGTGTGTGGAGAGGTTGAAAACTATGAGAATAGGCACCCTGTGCAAAAACAAAAATTAGATCTCCTGCAACTTTAGGACTACCCCTTCTATAAAATGAAACTTTGCTGTATTCTCCTAAAATGCTACTTGGTTTTGGCTCATTTTTTAACTTAAATTAACTATAAGAGTAAGGGAAGATCATAACTGGTTTTATTGCTTCTATCACTTTTTAGTGTGGGAAGCTTTTTATTAAATTGCTTGTAGTGCTTAGAATGCACTTCTCCAACAGGAAGGAACCAAAATCGGTTCCATTAAAGAGTAGGACAAGATTTGAAGACTGTCAACTCCGATCTGGTGCAAAGTTCAAGCTCTTGCAGAATGAAAATGCATGTACGCCCTACCCACAACATGGAATTCTCCACCCCTTTTTTTAAATTGAACAATACAGACAGATGTTTGGTACTTTATTTACAAGTAAATAGTCAATAAAAACAAATCATACAAAATTTACTAAAGCGTTTGCATTATGAAGAGGAAGGCTTATTAAATAGTGCAATGTCGCTTCATATATTACAGTAATAACTGCATAGCAGCAATCGGCCAGTTCTGTGCCACTCTCATGAGAACTAGGCATGTGCCCTGCTTAGCACATGCCTAGTTCTCGATTCACAATATAAGGAATTGAATAATAAACGAAATTGTGATAGGGATTAATAATCCCTGTGTAAAAATACAGTATATAGATTAGAGATGGGCGGGTCCGGTTCTCCGAGAACCGAACCCACCCGAACTTTGGGTATCCGAGTACCGAGCTGAGCAGCTCGGTACTCTCCCGCCCATTCCGAATCCAAATCGAGGCCGAACGTCATTGTGACGTCGTCGGATCTCGGGACTCGGTTCTCGCGATACTTCAACTTTATAAATACACGCCTCCACAGCAATCCATCGCCATTTGACAGAGGGAGAGAGCAGGGTGTAGTCATAGGCTAATTAGAGCAGGGACAGAGAATACCATATTGTTCTTGCAATTGCTCTAACCAAAATCGCTAGTGCAGAGAGGAGGATAGAGGTTTATTATTTTTTCTTCATATTTGGCACTCCCCAGCGCTTTTGGGGTGTCCCCCATAATTGTGCATTAATATTTCTGGCTGTCAAAAGTCATATCTGTCAGCAGTATCTACTAAATAATTTGTAGCACACCTCAGTGTTTTTGGGGTGTCCTCCCTAATTGTGCATTAATATTTCTGGCTGTCAAAAGTCATATCTGTCAGCAGTATCTACTCAATAATTTTTAGCACTCCTCAGTGTTTTTGGGGTGTCCTCCCTAATTGTGCATTAATATTTCTGGCTGTCAAAAGTCATATCTGTCAGCAGTATCTACTCAATAATTTGTAGCACTCCTCAGTGTTTTTGGGGTGTCCTCCCTAATTGTGCATTAATATTTCTGGCTGTCAAAAGTCATATCTGTCAGCAGTATCTACTCAATAATTTTTAGCACTCCTCAGTGTTTTTGGGGTGTCCTCCCTAATTGTGCATTAATATTTCTGGCTGTCAAAAGTCATATCTGTCAGCAGTATCTACTCAATAATTTTTAGCACTCCTCAGTGTTTTTGGGGTGTCCTCCCTAATTGTGCATTAATATTTCTGGCTGTCAAAAGTCATATCTGTCAGCAGTATCTACTCAATAATTTGTAGCACTCCTCAGTGTTTTTGGGGTGTCCTCCCTAATTGTGCATTAATATTTCTGGCTGTCAAAAGTCATATCTGTCAGCAGTATCTACTAAATAATTTGTAGCACACCTCAGTGTTTTTGGGGTGTCCTCCCTAATTGTGCATTAATATTTCTGGCTGTCAAAAGTCATATCTGTCAGCAGTATCTACTCAATAATTTTTAGCACTCCTCAGTGTTTTTGGGGTGTCCTCCCTAATTGTGCATTAATATTTCTGGCTGTCAAAAGTCATATCTGTCAGCAGTATCTACTCAATAATTTTTAGCACTCCTCAGTGTTTTTGGGGTGTCCTCCCTAATTGTGCATTAATATTTCTGGCTGTCAAAAGTCATATCTGTCAGCAGTATCTACTCAATAATTTTTAGCACTCCTCAGTGTTTTTGGGGTGTCCTCCCTAATTGTGCATTAATATTTCTGGCTGTCAAAAGTCATATCTGTCAGCAGTATCTACTCAATAATTTGTAGCACTCCTCAGTGTTTTTGGGGTGTCCTCCCTAATTGTGCATTAATATTTCTGGCTGTCAAAAGTCATATCTGTCAGCAGTATATACTAAATAATTTTTAGCACTCCTCAGTGCTTTGGGGGTGTCCTCCCTAATTGTGCATTAATATTTCTGGCTGTCAAAAGTCATATCTGTCAGCAGTATCTACCAAATAATTTTTAGCACTCCCCAGTGGTTTGCGCTCAGAATGGATTCAAAGCAGTCCACATATGATCTGAATGAGCAACCAGGTTCTGTCACCAGTCCTGATGTTAGTGTTCCCAGTACGTCATCTGGCCAAGGTGATGTCAAACAACAGAGTGTTTCCAAATTAGTGCAAAAAACAAAAACCAAAAATTTTTTTACTGTATTGAAGCGAAAAAGAAGTGTAACTGAGCAAAAGTTAAGTGACGATAAAAAAAAAATTGCAAGCATGCCATTCTACACACGCAGTGGCAAAGAGAGAATGAGGCCTTCACCTTTGGCTATTAGTGGCAGATCCCAAAAAGTTACCCAGCCTACAATTGGTGCACAACTACTGTTACGCGTCAAAGCCGAGCTGCAAGATAACAGTGAAGCATTACAGGAGAATATTTGCTCTGATTCACAAATGACAACAATCCCTGTGGAGAGTCCATCCAACAGTGGGATGTCTAATAGTGAGCATTTTGCTGATGTGTGCCTTAATAGCCCGAGTGTAGCCGGTGATACACAAATTGAGGATGCCACTTTGGAATTAGAAGAGGATGAGGGGGAGATTTGTGTAGGCGACGAGGGCGCTAATGATGATGTTGATGATTATGATGCAGACAGATACCAAATTGCCTTTCTCAATTTCTATTTATATTCTAGATTATATAACGGCTGAATAGTTTTCTATTTTACTCCTAGTGGAGAGAGGATCTGATGCAGACAGATACCAAACTGCCTTTGTCCATTTCAATTTATATTGTACAGTATATAACGGCTGAATTTATTAGTATTTTATACAAGTGGAGGGGGGCCTAGAGAGACAGAAACCAAACTGGCTTTCTCCATGTCAATTAATATTGTACAGTCTATAACGGCTGGATTTTTTGGTATTTTATACAAGTGGAGGGGGGCCTAGAGAGACAGAAACCAAACTGGCTTTCTCCATGTCAATTAATATTGTACAGTCTATAATGGCTGAATTTTTAGTTTTTTTAAAAAAGTGGAGGGGGGCCTATAGAGACAGAAAGCAAACTGTCTTTTTCCATTTCTTTACATATTTAACTATAAGTGTAGGGTGTAATATACATCCAAAGACGATGGCTGCATTGCCAATATGCATAGATGGAGAGGAAGACAATCTGTTTTGTGTGTAGAATAAATGAAGGCCTACCAACGAAGAATTAAACTGTTTTTTTGGATGATTTATTACCTCAACAATTAGATTACTTGTCTCTAAAACAGTTGGAGCACTAAATTGGGTTAATTTAGGCCCAAAAACATGGATTTTCCAAAAAAATAGCAAAACAAAACCAAACAAAACCAAAACCAAAACCAAAACACGCAATGGCGGTTTTGCAAAACCAAAACCAAAACCAAAACACGACGGTAATCCAGATCCAAAACCGAATCCAAAACCAAAACACGGGGGTCAGTGACCATCTCTAATATAGATTCTTTTTCAGTAAAGCAAATGGACGTTAATGTGTTCACCTACTTCTTCTTGTTGATATTGTCCCATCTAGACAAGGAACACAGCTAAAGCAGCAGGCAGGTGCTCCAACCTCAGTAAACTTCCGAAATCCTGGGAAACAAGTGCTGCTGCATGCAGAAGTTGGGGTCTAGGAGAAAATAACAAGTGAATTTATGATTAAATTGCTATATATAATAATTTACCTGTACTCCCAAGTTTTAGTTGGTTACATTCAGTATATGCAAAAAACAATTGGTACCTTTCACCATAAATCAGCATGTTCTGATTTAGTAAAATATAACACTAAGGGTTTGAAAAAGTGGAGATGTTGCCTATAGCAACCAATCAGATTCTAGCTGTCATTTTGTAGAAAGTACTAAATAAATGAAAGCTAGTATCTGATTGGTTGCTATAGGCAACATCCCCACTTTTTCAAACCCACAGCTTAGTAAATCTAGCCCTAACTGTGCAGCACATTTTATTTTTTTCTTAAAAAAATTCATTTTAGTTACTGCATTTCTCTTTTTTTAGTCTACATCCATCATTTCTTGCATACAAAAGAAGAGAGAGAAAAATGTGCTTATTTGGGGCACTCTGCGATTAGACCTATGATAAAAAAAATCCTTTATTAAGTCAATTTAAAATAAATTCGATTAAACTTACATATCTCCTACCTATATATTCAATTGCTATAATTTTAAAATATTTAAAATCAAATGTGAATTAAAATAGCAATGTAGAGTTGCTTTGCCTCGCTACTTGTATGAAATAAAACTACTTCAATATCACACAGTGTTATGTCCCTGATATTTTGTAATATATAATCAGCTGTTCAGATATGTAGGTCACTCCAACTATGACAGGAGGGGAGAATTATCATGTATAAATAGTGCTAAAATTATCCCTTCTGGTACAGGTACTCCTCACTTAACAACCTACCCATTTAATGACCACTCGGAGTTACGACCAGGTTCTCCCTGGGTCCTCATTGTTATAATTGCTGCTGTTTGTAGAGCTTTACTGTACACATGTTTATTTTCTGTTATGCAATGTTATGTAATGTAAAGCAAACTAACAAAACACAGTTTTCTTTAGTCTATTTCTTCATTCAGAATCAACAAAAATGATTACAATACATGCAGGTGCATATAACAGTACTGTACTCACTTAGCAACCAATTCGCTTAACGACCTAGTCGTAGGAACGGAACTCGGTCGTTAAGTGAGGAGTACCTGTATATCCCATTAGAAATGCTTCTTTAGGGGTATAATTTTTAGATGAATGAAGAACCCTTTATAGTGGATCCAAAAAAAAAAATCACTTTTAGGTACTATATTGTTTGCCCTCTTGTATTAAGGAGCAATTATCATACCCATTCTCCCAGGGATTAGGTTAAAAATATATAAGGGGGTTTTCATTGCAGCAACCATTAATTAGCTACATAGTAGCTTAAGGTTGCTGTTTGCTCCAGGGGACTAGGTGTATTTTTAACCTAATGACCATGCTGCTTACTTTCCTTTGTTCCCTTCTCTATAGATATACCACCCCCAGCAGCGGCAGCTGTAACACCCAAGTATGTCTCTTGGGAATTACGGATTGCATTAGGGCAGTCAGTTTGAATTGGAAAATTGGATGCTGGACTAGGTACTAATAATGAGGAGGTTGATGAAGAAGGTGTTGATGCCGGTGAGGATTGCATGAGGTGTCCATCCATTCGGCTGCTACCCAATGATGGGCTGTTTGTTACTATACGCAATTTTCTACCTTTTGAAAAATTACTTGAATGAACTTACTGCAAATGTCGCAACAGGGAGGAGTTGTCTAGATGATCAACGTCCCTATCTTTACTTAATTTGGCGTCACAAAGTCTGCAAATGCCTTGACAAATGTTGTCAGGGTTGACATACAAATATTTCCAAACACAAGAGGTGCTTTATTTTGGTGTTATGCCATGGCATGACAATCCTTCTCATTATCTAGATCAAGTACAACACATTAATGTTCAGATCCATAATTATCCACTTGGACCAATGCAAGTTCCAAAGTAGCATCCTCAATTTCTATGTGTAAATATCATCATTACTACTACTCATCCTCACACCGCAGTGTAAGCACAGAGGGGTCAATGCAATGGTAACAAAATCGTTTATCAATCAAATAGTAGTGGTTAAACAGAAATTGCAATAAATTGAGTGATCACTCAAAAAATAAAACAATAGCAGCGTAAGAAAAAAATCATACAAAACCAGAAATGTATAAATATACATAAAAAACATAATCATGCTGGTCACCCTAACAGGGGATAATATGTACTTGTGGAAAAATAATCATCAAGCCTGCATCAAAGTCCTGGTTAACTAATAAAAATGGATTTCCCGAATGGTCCGGTCCGCAGGAGCTCCCTTTCGTGAACTGCAGTACCGTCACGTCTTTTTCGCTGTCGCTTTAAACTCCCGGCTGAGCATGACGTAGGGTGAAAGTTGCCGTCTGTAAAAATGCTGGCCGGCAAGTACACAGCCGTCTTAATGGTGCAAAAGAATAATAAGTGTCCGTGTTAGAGATGAGATATCCAATACGTTTCGCCCAAAAGGGCTTCCTCAGGGAAAAGTGTCCCTCATGAATACTTTTTGTTCCCACATGACCTTTTTAATTAGTGGAGGTTGTAAAAATAGTACTACTGCCAATACTGGTACTGGGATACTCCTGATCTATAGAGTGATCCATTGCTTCCAAGAGGAGTAATGCTACTTGAACAAGTTGGAGCTACTTGTGGCTGCCACCACCCCTGGTGAACACCCAATAAGATAGGGAAAAAAGAAAATGTTACATTCCAATTCTTCTGATACTGCTCCAAAATATAATTCAAATTTAGAAAATTGGCTTATAAAAAAAATCATATATTTTATTTTTGGAAAGTGTGCTACTCAGAGTTAAAGAACACCTGTTTGCCTGCTTAATTAAGATGTCACTGAGACTGCCCCTCATAAAATTGCTTTTACTATAAACACTTTGAATTTTAAAAAAAAAGAAATCTATTTGTTTTTTGGGTGTGCTGCTCAGAGTCATACAGCAAAAGCACTCTGTTTTTCTCCACTAAATACTAGTTCAGATGTCTATGCAATATATACTTTAATAACAGCCAGTATTCACTACTCTAAACTCTCTGACACCCAATTGATCAGCACACTTTTCTAGCAGACTGATCTCTACATAAGTAAAACTAGTAAAATCACAGCTATTGCTTGCTATATAAACTCTTTCACCCTCTCTAACCCTCTACACGCAATTTTCAGAGTACGGCATTGCATCCACCCTCCTTCCCATGTGCTATTTCTTCTAAAATGGCAGATGAGAACAGGAGGGAGGGCTATATATAAAAGATAACAATTCAAAACTCACAAGATCCGATATTTACAGGAAATTACGTTTTGACTCGTTTTCAGATCTGAATTTGGCACAAGAAGCTGAGACATGTTTTGGTTCATCTAGGAACCCCAAAACTCAGATCTTTTGGTTTTCACATATCCCCTACTGCTCTTCTCTAATATTAACTTTAAATTGTTGTGATTGTTTAAGATTTGATTACATGTTTTTAATAAAGTGAAGTTTTTTAATTTTAAACCAACTCAGAGTTGTCTTTTACACGGTATTCTGTCCTCTTCAAATACATTTTAAGATCTTTATAGGTACATCTTCACATTTATTTATAATTAAATATATATTATTGATTCTACATCTTGTAGTAATGGGTCTGTTAGCACTGTTCAAATTTTATTGATATATTGTTTGCAAGTGTGTAGGTGAGTGGTATAAATCTTTAGAACAGCACCTAGACCTGTACTCTAATATAGAAATACGTCTAAAAATATATTTTCACTATATTAAAGAGTGCTTATCTAGCGCCTATTCTATTCACTTTTCTTTTGGTTAAAACAAAAATGCAGAATGCGCAAATGCAGAATCTTAAATTAATGGTCTCCTTGAACGAATCCTAAACATTATATTTTGTCCCACAAGATCCCCAGCTTGTTCTTCCTGGGCATTATGACTCATTGAAGCTGGGGACTTTTCCATTGTGGCCACTCTGCTACATGACAAATGTTTAAAATAAACTATAAATTTGGCCAACATGCAAACTCTCTGTCGGCCGTGCTGAAAATTGTTCGAGGTCAGAAAGTTTGTATAGCAAAATTGAAAAATGTTGCTGGAATAATAAAAATAGCTGAAGGCCTGCTCTCCTCAGACATGTTTTTAAAAGTCTCTTTTTACTGCCTGAGAAGCGATTCCTACAGTGGCCCACGGACCGCTTTAAGGGCACCACTGTATTCACAGCACCTAATATTTCCCCATGCCTTTGTCTTCCTAACCTGACTCCTTCTCCTGTCTTCTCTGTTCCCTCCTGTGCTATCTCTGACCCCCTCCTGCTTAAACTCCCTCTCCACCTATTTCTCTCCCTAGCTACAAACACTAAACAATAAAGTACAGACAAATACTAATTACTAACTACACTAACACTACGACCACTCAGACTACACTCACACGCAATAAATACACATAAAGGACTATAAAACAATACTAAAAAAAAAGACTGAAATATAAACAGACAATAAGCAAACTGGATAGAAAATGAAATCACCAGTCTACTGACACACCACGAAGATAAATAGCAAGACTTCTCCAAACTAGATCCAAAATCTCCTGGCTCTTCTCCAACAAATCGTTAAAACCATATCAAAGTTAATGAGGAAGTTCCCAGGCTTTTATAATGCTTGCTAGTGAGGTCAAATAAATGTTAAGCTATTCAATAGAAAACCGTTAAGAAAAATAATCAAATTTCGTGCTTTTAAAACAAACCGCTGGCCTTTTATTATAAACTATAAATACACTATAAATTATTTTACTATAAACCGCCGGTGCTTTTTATTTTTAGAATCCAAAACAGTTCGAAGGCGATTTAACATTCCAACTTCAAACTGCCCTATAGTAAATATGGTGGTTTTGAGCACTAAACCGCCGGAAAATTGCGACGATGAGTGGCAGTTACAAACTGCTGCCAAACAAATTTTTTTGTAAATCTTCCCCAAAGTGTGGATTCACTATGCTGCTTTTTGTAAGCAAGAGTACCTACTTGTCTGTATAGCCCATTTCAATGTGTGTATGTACTCACTTCATGGTCCTTTGAACTGCCCTGGAAAATCCATAAGCTCCAAGATGTACAGGTTATGTTGATATACTTGTGAATGTTACAAAACATCTTAATATTGGGCCAACTTAAAGTTGCTTTTTAGGGGTTGTTTAAAATAAGTAACAAAGGTGATGTGCCTATGTCCTACTCTAACCTATAAAAACAGGGGCGCACGCAGGATATTTAGGGGGGGTAGTTCCCCACCCACCCCAAAAAAAAAGCGAGAGAGCTACTGCGCATGCGCCTGCTCCGTCTCGACAGCACTGTACTATACAGCACTGCCGCAGACGCTTCTTTGACAGCGCCGGGGCTGCTGTATAGTACAGTGCCGCTATGTGGAGCACTTCTTTAGCAGAGGGGAGGGGTTTCTGGAGACCCAGAAACCCCCCCTGCATGCGCCCCCGAAGAATGGCATTCAGTTAACTAGCTATAATTTAGGGGAGAGCTTGAAGAGATTTTTGTTAAGTATATACACATTGCTACTAATATATTTTATTACAAGTTTATTTTAAACTAATCTGATATTAAATATGGATACAGTAATATTTCTGCTGAAAGTTGGTGTATGCTCAGTTATAAGGAAGCATACAGTAAGTATGTATAGGTCTTATTTCACTTTATTCAGTTCAATTGTAAAGTGCTACGGAATCTGCCGGCGCTATATAAATTGATGATGATGATGATGATGATGATTTCACTTTTGACAATGGACCCGATTTATTTTTATATTCACATGAGTGGATGAGCTGCAAAGAAATAGAGATGAGTGAAATTTCAAAACTGTTCCCCAAAATATTTGCCTTGATCCACATTTGGATGCTAAATTATGCATTTTTCGCATGCAGAATTTGGCCTCATGTGCTCCCAGTCCTACCCAAACCACAAACCACAATACACAGTAGAATGATTTTTGTCATCGTACCAGCTCTATTGATAGACTACTACTTCTGTGAAATGTGTACTTACTAATAAAGTGCAGAATGGCATTCTGTGGAATGGTGGAGCAAAAGAAAATGGAAGAATTTCTAAAACAGAGTTAATAATATTCCCACCCACCAACAGGAGCATACCTGACATTTCTATCTCTGCTGATAACATGACCTTAAACCCCATCTCTCAAGCTCGCTGCTTAGGTGTGATCTTTGATTCAGAACTATTCTTTGTTTCCCACATCGACTCTATATCTAAATCATGTTACGTACATCTAAAGAACATTTCCAGAATACGCACGTCTCAAACAAGACACTGAAAAAAACTTTATTCATGCACTTATCATCTCCCGCATTGACTATTGCAATTCTCTCCTTACCGGTCTTCCCCAAAACAGACTCAAACCCCTACAATCTATTTTGCATGCAGCGGCTAGATTGACTTTCCTTGCAAATCGTTATTCATCTCCTGAATCACTCTGTATGTCTCTACACTTGTTGCTTTTTTCTACCGAATCCAATATAAAATACTTTTACTAACCTACATTAACAAAGCTGCACCAACATACATCTCCTCTCTAGTCTCAAAATATCCCAAATCGGCAACTTCGTTCTGCACAAGATCTGCATCTCTCATCCACCCTCATTACATCCTCCCATTCCCAGTTACAAGACTTATTTTGTGTTGCACCCACTCTATGGAATTCACTTCCTTTGCACAATAAGACTCTCCTCTGGTCTACAAACTTTCAAGTGTTCTCTGAATATCCACCTCTTCAGACAAGCTTATAATATTCCTCAACTACACTCTTAACCTCACTAGATTACCCAATTCCACCCGTTACACAATTCACACAAGGCAACAACCTCTGACCAACATTGCTGTGTGATGGGATCATTTACTTTACGAATCACTTTTTAACTTTGCAGTCTGGCTGGACCGAAATGCAAAATGTAGACTTAACCTCATGTATCAAACTCCCATTGTCCCATAGATTGTATGCTTGCAAGCATGGCATTCTCACCTCTTTGTCTGTTTTACACAGTTTGTTTATTACTTTACTGTGTTTGTCCCCAATTGTACAGCGCTACGGAATATGTTGGCGCTATATAAATAAATGATGATGATGATGATGAAGATTGCATCACTGAAACTTTGCAGCTGTGTGTAACAGCCTGTTATGCTGTGAAACTCGATTTGCAACTTTACTCTACAATAACCTAATATAGGCTATAAACAGCAACAGAAAAATCCCTTAGACAATGGTCAAACTAACATGGGCAACTGTTTTATTTACCAATCAGTATCTTATATCCCAGCCATTGCTCAAAAATATACATTACCTATAATTGTTTACCTCTTTGAAGCTTGGTCCCCATATAATTTCATTCTCTTTTAGAAGTAACTGTTGTTCTATAGAGGAAGAAGTGTGGTATTCTCCTACTTCTTTATATCTTACAGCGGTTTTCCTATATACCAATATGTTTAATAGGGTCAGATGAGTTGGAGTATTTCCTTTTTCATTAAAAAAAATCTCAGTTCCAGAAGAGGTTTTAAAATGAACACGTCTTAAATGCTGAATCAACTAAGGAGATAAACACATGTACTTAAGTTATTATTATTATATAGTATTATTTATCATGTTGAGAAGATAAATCTATCAAATAACATTTGAGTCCTTGCGGATTGTTTGTTACTTTAATCAACTAAGCTTTTAGGGACCTGGTTCATGTGCTCCTAGCTTAAGCATTCATCTTCCATTGTGCTTAAAAGTTTTAAATATTCAGTTGTACATTTATGGACTGTGAAATGCAAATAATTGGATGAAGTAAACTAAATTAATTAATATTGTTTTACCGTGTGATTGCGATTAGTGCACCATGTGTTATGACACAATTGCACTGATTAATAACACACACATTTACATTCACATTTACACTTGTAAATATTACACATTTATTGAGGTTCCAACGCACATTTATTAATTAGTAAAATGTATTAGAGATGATTTATACATAGATAAAACTATAGTAAGGGTATTAATGGTTTAGGTCCCCTAAAAAGTAAAGAGTTTGGTCTCATATTAAAGCTTATTTCACCAGCATTAATCCAGTTTTGATAGAGTAGCTATCGCATCTAGCAGTCGAAAGTTATGAACAAAATGAGATTAATACTCAAAAGTACTGTGTTTGGTAGGTCAGTTTGAACTGGTTATTTGGCTGGAAGACAAGTAAACAACAGTTGGGGGAAGTTGCCCCCCACCCTTTGTTGAAGATCAAATGAACTAACCTATGACCAGAAGACAACTGGAACATCGTTAACTTTGGACCAAAGAAGACCTCTTTAAGTGTTATCTGTATACACAGTGACATCATCAGTGTTTTTATGTAAACTGAACCTGCATATAAGCAAGCTTCCCTGGGCCATTTTTTCTCTACCTTCCTGACTGCAAAAACTACATGGACCTGGGCCAAGGTGAAGCTCTAGCGAAAATGTATTGTATTCGGGTTTTTAAACTTTCCTGCTTTTTTGTAATATATTTTATGCATTATGATGGCTTGCTGTAAATCCTGCTATATTTTGCAATTAAATATCTGTCTGCGTTTGAACCATAATAATCGCATTGAACAATGTTTATTGGTAAGCAATAAAATGACTATAGCAGGACTATTGGCTATTTTGACTCAAAGCACAGTCGACCAAAACAGAGGTGACCAACCTTCTATGACATCACACACATAGTAGAGAGAGATGATTAAGATTATCAATCAAGTTCACAATTTTATCAAAACAGGCCTAATTTGCTAGGGATTCAATACTGATTGTAGGCCTAAAGGTGATACACTTGAGGAGAGAGTGGTGACATAAATGGAGGTAAACCTGGTGAAGCACTGTAGGTACTAAAAATGTGGTAATAAACTATAGGTAATAGTGGTGATATAAACTGGTATTATGGAAGTATACCATAAACTGGAGAAGATGGCAGTGATAGGCTGGAGGGAAAACATAAACTGGAGGTAATCTGTGGTGATAAACTGGAGTTAATATTGGTTTAATAAACAGGAAGTAAAAGTGGTAGCAAACCAGGTTATTACTAGTACCACCCCTGTTGCCTCCATTTTTGTCATTCTTTTTGCCCAGTTTTACTACCACTTTTACCTCAAGGTTAACTTCACTTTAACCTCCAGTTTACTACCAATTTACCTCTATCTTTACTTCCATTTTGTCATCATTTTTGTCTTCAGATTACTACTACTTTTACCTCAAGTTTACAATCACTTCTACCTCAAATTTATACCACATTTGCCCCCAGTTTAGCCTTCCTTTTGATTCCAGTTTAGTTTACCACAACCTTTACATTCAGTTTGTTGTTGAACTATCATGATGTAGCAAATAAATTTAGAGGAATCATGACTATCTTTAAATATGGGAAGATGGCAAGCCGACGGAGGCAGTGTACTTCTCTGGGCAATGTTCTTATTATCTTATTTGTTTAAGTTGTGAATGGATAAATATCCATTTATCCAGAGTAGTACAGCACTCAGAGTATGTAATAGATGTCTGTTGTCCTGGATCAAATAAATATCGAAAGATTTTAGACACACAAAGACCACATGAAGCTAGTAATATTGAATGGATTTTATCCAAAAATTAATCGGATCTAGATATTAGAGTCCCATATCGGCAATACGACTAACAATTGATAAGGAAAAAAACTTCTAAACACAAGTGTAAATCAGTCCATCAGCAGAGCTAGCTGCTCTTTGTGTCTATTTTTATCAGGAATATCTAGAAACACTCCATCATGAGTACAAAATATTGAACATCCTAATTTACATAACAAATCTCTACCCAATAAATTAGAGGGAGTAGTTGCTGCCAATAAAAAAGAATGCTTATTTGTAATAGGGCCTAAAGTGATTGTAACTAGTTCCGTTTCTTTCAAAGAAATAACTTGTCCAGCTACTCCTACTGCATTAACAATTTTGCTAGTAGTTGGTAATGCAACTTCATTTTTTAATACTGAACTTGCAGCTCCCGTATCAATCAAAAATTCATGCTTATTACCATCACCATTTTTACAGTGGGGTCCTTTACATCTGTTCTCAATATTGGGCATATGGGTAGAGGAGCTGCTGGAGACCGTCAATCAATATTATCTGGGGAAGTTCTTTTTTGATCTGGCCTCACTCTATCCCTTTGTCTCCTAGGTTTCCTGCAATATTTTGCAAAATGACCCTTCTCCTGGCAGTTATAACAAATCACTTATGATCTGCTACTTTTGTCAGGAGTTTACATTTCCCCATGTTTTGGGTCTAACACAGGGCTGGATTAAGGGAATGGAGGCCCTTAGGCTAAGGGAGCCTCCATTCCCCCGTGAGGCCCCCAATGTGAGCCGCCCGCCGCGAGGCCCCCCCCGAAGCACTTACCTGTCAGTGCAGTCCTCCCTCCGCGGCGTGCTTTAAGCTCCTTACTGAGGAGATCTCGCGAGAGTTCACAAACTCTCGCGAGATCTCCTCAGTAAGCAGATTACTGAGCGGCGTTGGGGACGGATGACTGCACTGACAGTGCTCAGCAGCATTGATCGGGCTGGGGGCGCCCCCGTCCCCGGACCGATCAATCATGCTGCTGAGAACTTTGAAGGGCCCCCTGGATGCCTGAGGCCCCTGGGCTATAGCCCAGTTAGCCCTAGGGTTAATCCGGCCCTGGTCTAACACCCTGTATGTTTGCGTTAGCAGCTTCCACTTGCGAGTTCATTAATTTTGTTTAGGAGCTTTTTTAATTACCTATTATCTTCATGATGCTCAGCTACTGTAGCTAAGGCATCAATGTCCTTTGAAGCCCATAAGGGGTCATGTATCTGAATTCTCGTTTTTAAACTTTGTTTTAGTCCCTCAACAAAAGTACTAGTTAGAATACTTTTAAAATCATCCTTAGCAAACACATCATAAACACCTGAATAATTTACAATTTATCTTCTGAATCTAGCATTGTATTCTCTGACTCCTTCGGTTGCACTCTGTTTAATCAGAATTTTGGACCAGTCAACTCTAAGGGGGAATATTTCTTTAAACTTTGCCATTGCAAGTTCCCATTGTGTATCAATTTCAGCCCTCACATAATTTTTAGGGGCTTGAAAAGTAGCTTTATCCCACTTACACTGAATATTTAAGGTAGTAAGTGCATCTGAAATTAACAAACAATTGAAGGATATCTGAAAATGTGGGACTATGTGTTTTGTATATTATTTGCAATTTAATCATTACCTCTGCAGGTTTAGTTCTATAATCATTATATTCAGTAACAATTAAATTCAACTCTGTTCTTGTTTATGGGACATGTGCTATTCACTGTGCACCTTGATTTGTAGTTATAGCTCTTAAAGGGTTCAAGGACACAGGGGATTTTTCAGGTCATTTTGGAGCACTTGTAATGTTACTTGCAGATATATTTTGCATAGTCTTTATGCATAAGGTTTTTTTAAATTTCTGTAACAGATCTCCCTACTGCTCCCCTTAACACACCCTCACTGTCCTCATCAGAAATTTGTGATTTATCAGAACTTACAGGTGTTGTGTCATCCCTTTTTGTTTCTTTCACAATTCTGTCTCCATATCTATATGATGATCTACTTGGAGAGGTAGTTGCGGATATAACCTTCTCTGTACACCCATTACAATTTATATTAAATCTGTTATTGGGTCTTCTTGCTCACCTGGTGCACTAGGAGTTTTAACTGCCATATACTGATCAATATATGGAGGCTGGATTGTAGCCTAATTTAACCTTAATTTCAAAACGTGTATTTCTTTACTTTTAGAAACACCTTTTCCTATTTCCCCTAAAACATTTAAATAAAAATTTCCTTTTGCTGTAAATTCAGGACACCTTATTAACAATTTATGCAAGTCACGCCACCTATTTTTTACTTCTGGACATCCCACATACTGCTCATTAAGGGCAAGCAACATGCACTACAGTTAGATACAAGCAACTTGCCCTTAATAAGCAATACAGTGTGAAGCAGGACATCCATCCCAACTATCCTTGCAGCTGGAACAAAGTCCTGACTCAGCGGGACAGTCACATAAAATTGTGACTGCCCCACCAGAATCAGGACAGTTGGCTACTATTGCCTGTGTATTTGAAATGAATGGGAAGAGAGAAGCAGTTCTTGTGTACACTGCGGACACCGCCTAGGATTATAGTGGACTTGTCACCTTTACACGGTGGAGGCAGCCATTTTTTGTGAGCTGGACCAATATTCATCCAAGGGGGGGGGATCTCTCGGCTGCATTTGACACCATTGACCACTCTCTTCTCATAGAAACGCTGCAATCCCTAGGTCTTCAAGACACTGTTCTATCCTGGTTCTCATCCTACCTCTCTACTCGCTCTTTCACTGTTAATTTCTCTGGGGCCACCTCTGCTCCACTTCCTTTATCAGTTGGAGTACCACAAGGCTTGGTGCTAGGTCCTCTGCTGTTCTCTATCTATACCGCTTCTCTTGGAAATCTAATAAGTTCCTTTGGCTTTCAGTATCATCTCTATGCGGATGATACCCAAATCTATCTAGCCTCTCCTGATCTCTCGACATCTGTGTTGTCCCGTGTAACTGACTGTCTTTCTGCCATATCATCTTGGATGTCCTCTCGTCAACTCAAACTTAATCTTTCTAAAACAGAGTTAATAATATTCCCACCCGCCAACAAGAGCATACCTGACATTTCTATCTCTGTTGATAACATGACCATAAATACCACCCTACAAGCTCGCTGCCTAGGTGTAATCCTTGATTCACGCCTATCCTTTGTTCCCCACATTGACTGTATATATAAATCATGTTACATACATCTAAAGAACATTTCCAGAATCCGCACATATCTCACACAAGACACTGCTAAAACCTTAATTCATGCACTAATCATCTCCCGCATTGACTATTGCAATTCCCTCCTTACTGGTCTTCCCAAAAACAGACTCAAACCCCTAAAATCTATTTTGCATGCTGCGGCAAGACTGATTTTCCTTGCAAATAGCTATTACTCTGTTGAATCACTCTGTATGTCTCTACACTGGCTGCCTGTCTTCTACCGAATCCAATATAATACTTTTACTAACCTACAAGGCCATCAACAAAGCTGCACCAACATACATCTCCTCTCTTGTTTCAAAATATCTCCCAACTCGGCAACTCCGTTCTGCAAAAGATCTGCGTCTCTCATCCACCCTCATTACATCCTCCCATTCCCGGTTACAGGACTTTTTTCGGGCTGCACCCACTCTATGGAACTCTCTCCCTCGCACAATAAGACTCTCCTCTGGTCTACAAAATTTTAAGTGTTCTCTGAAAACCTACCTATTCAGACAAGCTTATAATATTCCTCAACCACCCTCTTAACCTCACTACCTTTAGCCTGTTACACAATTTCACACAAGACAACTACCCCCTGACCAACATTGTTGTGTGACAGGATCATTAAGCTTATGAGTCACCTTACCTTGCAGTCTGGCTGGGCCAAGATGCAAAATGTATACTTAACCTCATGTGTCAATCTCCCATTGTCCCATAGATTGTAAGCTTGCGAGCAGGGCCTTCTCCCCTCTTTGTCTGTTTTACCCAGTTTGTTTATTAGTTTATTATGTTTATCCCCAATTGTAAAGCGCTACGGAATATGTTGGCGCTATATAAATAAATGATGATGATGATGACGAGATGGAGAACAACCTAATATTGCCTCACATGATAGCCATGCCCTTTTCAAACAGTGGCAGTGTGGAATGAAACCCCCCTCTACAAATCCTGCATTTGCCCCTGGTATATTAACATCCTTAAATAAGTTACACTGCTGATCGCTAACAAAAAAACATAGATTTAATTGGTGTACCAATACATGCTATATACCTATACCCAATCAAAGTAGACAATAGAAGTCATTATTAATTGAAATATAAGATAGCCGAATGGAATAGGAACATATAGTCATAGAGTGGCAGTGTGTTCCAAAGGGGTTAACCCTATTAGAATAATAGTTCTATACTACAAGATTAAAAAGGTGGATATTACACCTATAATATAAGAAATCATTTTTTACTCCTTTTTAATACGATTACTTACGATCTAATAAATAACTCTGGAGTGATAGGAACTTTAAGCTATATGACATTCACACAATAACAAAAAGTAAAATAAATAAACATAGGTACTCCTAATTTTAATCTAGTTCACTTAATTTTTCAAAATCTTTAATCATTATATAACATTTTAATAATTTGAATGGAATAACGAAGCACTGTATCAAACCATTTTAATTTATTAAGACATAAGAATTTAATTTTAATGACAATAAAAAAATCAAAATTCTTGTGTTCTAGTACTGGTAATATAAATATATATAATGTATATCCAACATTAGAACTTTTTTTTCTTTTTTCTTGATTTATATACTACTATGGTTCTAGGAGAGGACCCCAACTAAAAATAAAAAATTGGGATATATTAACAACTATATTAAATACAGTTCTGGTGTGGATAATTTCCCTATATATGACATTAAAGTAAGCAGTTAATTAACAAATTGGGAAATGCCAGTAGGATATTTGACTGTATATGAACATTTATTAGGAGATGGAAGAAAGAGGTTAAATTGTAACTTTATATGTCACTTAATCGGCTTTGGAAGGTAGAAAAAAAATCAGCGAAGGGCAATTAGAATACTACATGGGCTGTATAACATAACAGGGGCGCACAGAGGATTTTCGGGGGGGGGGGGATTTCTCCCCGCCGACCAAAAAAACAAACAAAAAAAAACCGAGAGCGCTGTCCTATACAGCAGCCGCGGCGCTGTCTAAGAGGCGTCTGCGGTGGTGCTGTATACAATACAGCACCGCCGCGTGCGCTTCTTTGAGAGCGTCGTGGCTGCTGTATAGGACAGTGGCCACTTAGTTAGAGCAGGGGGGGTTTTCTACAGACTCAGAAACCCCCCCTGCGTGCGCCACTGCATAATTTATAAGTAAAGACTAAACATATACATCTTAAAGAAGGAAATGGAAAGAAGTGAAAGGCTGATATATCCACGAAAAGGTCTCACCGAAGTGGTGGTGGTGACTCATACAGTAAAATAATTAATGAATGCATGTTTCAAACATAATGCTACTGTTAAGAATTAGATCAAGAAAAACAAAAACAAAGATAGAGCTCATGAAAAAAAGCAATGCAAAAACAAGAACATACACACTCCACGCATGAACTAGCAGATCAATCTGAGATTAACGATGCGTATTGTGCATAACCAGTTCGGTTAAACTGATAGTTGCTAATCACATACCTGGAAGGGATGAATGGTGTTAAGATTTGATGTAGGTTGAACTGACAACATGTTGTGTAAGGCATGTGCTACTGCATACACTGCTGCATACACTCTGTAAGTCAGTCTGAAAATATTTACATCATAGTCATAATCAGGGAGAAGTTTGAGATAATCATCACTGTAACATCTATCTTCAGTTGTTGGTTCTGTACAGTTAAAATATACTTCCCATATACCCTTCATAAGGATGCTGTTGGGATATAGTGATGGGGTTGCGCTGTAGAGAAATTCTTTCAATCCTGGAATATTGTCTTTAGAAGGAATTAACATCAAAGAACCATGGAGAGCAGAAAGATACAATTCGGGTGTTGGTGTCTTTCTCTCTATGTACGTGGAATCAGTTAAAATCAAAACCTTTTTACTAATCACTTTGAATCCTTGATGAGCTATAATCAAAAAGATCAGATTTTCTGCTGGGACATATGTGATTATCACATTTACAGAAGATCTGATAAGCATTTGGACAATATCTTCATATTTATGTACATCATTAAGTAATGGTAACTTTATTACAAAATCCACACAGTTCCCATTATCGATAATTTGGTTTCTTAGTTCATTGCTGGATCTCTCATTACTTTCATCTGCTAATGTCAAAATCCCAACCAGGCTCCAACCAAAGTGATTCATGAGTTTCACAATAGCTGAGTTTTGGTCTTCACTTGTAGGAATAGTGCGGTAAAAAAATGGAAACCTATTCCTATCATTAAATATGGAATCTGAGGCTCCATAACTGATCTGTTGAATAAAGAATATGTCAGTTTATTTTGGCACATAGGATAATATGTACATATTTGTAAAAATACAATGAGTTCAGTGGGCATTTATAAAGTACAAGAGATTTGTGGTTGGGAAGAGTTGGGAAGAGTTGGGAAGAGTTGGGAAGAGTTGGCATACCTGCAACACTCACAGTAAATCTCCTTGGGTAAAAATCAACTGAAAATATGATAACATTTTATTGATATATTGATTAACAAAGATTATTTACCTAATGTTAATATTACTCACATCTTGGGGTCTAATTATGGTGTTATTGGCTTTTACTTAATTCTGTGTATATGAAACCAGATAGTTGAGCTTCAAGAGGAAGATGTGTCTGAAGGCTGGGAGCATAGAAGTCTGCTTCAAATATGATGCCAGAATCACATGAAACATGTATCTAGCAGTTATACACCAGAGTATGATCAATTCTCCACATGCACCGTGGGCGAGGTCTGAAAAGGGGGGCATAGCACCTGTCAGGTTTTTACAAATGAGAGCTGGAAATTAGAAATGTTTCAGGTGTTGGAGGCACGGCCTGGCAGCCATTGTGACTGTACGTAGACCCCTGGATTTATAAAAAGACAGACAGCAAAAGTAAAAAGCGCTGCAAATGATGTATATAAACATGTATATCTCCCAAACCAAGATTGAATATATTATCAGCCACATAGTGGCTTTTTTAGGGTATACAACAAAACAACACAAAAATAATAATTGAATAGATGACAGCATTCATACTCTGGGATTAGTATAAACACATGCAATTTATTATACAATAAAAATAATAATAAAAACAATCCTATATATAGACAATCAGCGTGCCCGAAAATCATCTAAGTTTAGGGTTAGACAATCTCTTTACCCAAAAACACGTATTTGAATATATTGGGGGTCCATTCCAACCTGCTGGACCTGCAAATTGATACCACCCCATTTCTACCTATTGTTGCCCATCCAGACGGGCCTACTCAGACTTAAACTTTATCAGCGCCTAACATGTCAACTGTCAGAGTCTTTCTATCCCCAACAACTTCCATCTCCACTCTTTGGAGACACGTGACTTCTGCTACCTAACAGCAGTCCTGACCTGTCTCTCCACAGGGTCTCCGTTATTGACAATAATCTGAGTCACCTGAGTCAGCGATTTTGACTACCCGGGTGCCTCTCATTGTGATACCTCAGAGAAGCACCTGTCATATCCCAATGTCCACGTTCAGATCGCCTTCCTACAACAGGCTACATCGGACTCCGAGACCCAACTCTCCTCTCACGAGGGAAACTGACATTGTGAGAACTCGACTCAGCAAAACTATGGCTATCACAGGTCAGTTCAAATATGGAACAACTTTCTCTGCTGTATACACTAGAACAACAGTCCCATCTAGGTTCAAGCAGATAAGCCTTGCTTTAATTTTCTGCCTACCGAACTTTTCACTGCAGCCATTCATCTTTTATCATTACCTCTAACACAGTGCCCTACTCATAGTGAAGTCTGATTAGATCTCCAAAAACTCACCTGCTCTTTTACAATATATCAGACAGTGCTGTCTCTACCTCCCTTTTACAACACTAGGGCTGCAATATACACACCTAGGGAGGACTCACTTCTTAACAAAATAAACCTCTGTTTATTTTCAATCATCCTCTCTTGCCTCAGCACAGCTAAGTTGCAGGGGAGCAACATGTCATGGCCAATCTAACAAGCAAAATAATCAGGAGCTAAAAAAAAGCGGTTGACGTTCTCAAAACTGAAACTGCTTCACTGGGTGCTAGGAGAAATAAAAATAAAAACGACAAGCTCTGCAGATCTCAATCAGCCGTCGACAAAAAACTTTCTATTATCCATTTGGAACTTGAAAGCATAAAAGGAAAACAAAAAAACTTTGAGAACGGGTACCGCCACAAAAATCTAAGAATTCTACTTTACCAGCTTATCTCCCCACTCTTCACAATGCCTCGGACCTAATGATGGACAGAGCCTACAGAGCCCTCAAGGCTAGCCAGCCAACAGGACAAAGCCCATGTGATGTTATCAACAAACATCACTACTATAAATCTTAATGGCTCTTCAAAATTGCCCATATTTAGATTTTCAAGATGCCCAAATACAAATCTTCCAAGACCTCACCACTTTCACAATCCAAAATAGAAGAGACTTAAGCTGGGTACACACTACAGAAAATTACTGTAGAGGCGATTTTTGATGAGCAAGCAGAATTATGTGTACACACCTACATGATTTACCTTCAGATCTGTGTTCTTCATCTGTCATAATCATCTGCTGAAAAGATTGTGACTCTGCACACTCTATAGAGATCTGTCTACACTGCAGGTCATGAGTGCGTACACACTTCCACAATTGTCTGACATCGTTAATAGTGATTTTTGTCAGTTTATAAAACCAAATCAAATGATATGATGTACTTTAGTATGATAAAACATGATTATGGGAGCTTACACACTAATGCGATAACAGACCTAACAGTTGTTTATTGTGTCATTGGCACGATAATTGGTTGAAAAACTTGTATTGTGTACCCAGCTTTACAACCTATCACTAAGATTCTAAGGAAACACAATATTAAGCACAAATGTCGTTTTTCATTTCAATTACAAGTCTCTACTGGCAGTGCAACACTGTTTGCTAAAACTTTGGAATAAGGCCAAACATTTAATTTCGCAGATTGGAATCCTCTGGAATCCTCCTACTCTTGTCCTGCCTCCAGCTCTCCCCTTCCTCAGCCTCCCAAATGCCCCTCTCCATATTGGTAGATAGCAGGAATTTGCTCTCTGAGAAACACCTTAGCTACCTGATGGATCAGATGATCCTCACTTATAAGCTTTCAGCCATTTTTTCAGTTTTCTCATTTTGTTCTATAGCAAGATATCAAAACAATTAAATCTAGAGGACATAGCCAATTATTGAAGCACCGTCTACATGATAGCCATCTTTTAATTTAATCTTATTTTGAAGATAGCTAAGGAGGCCCTTATATGTTTGGACATTTATTTTTACAATAACAGCTGTATTTTGCCAGACAATGAGTTTTCTATAGTTGAAATTATCCTTTATTTGCCTCTAAATTATATGCTGAATAATTGTCCATAGTAAAATCATAGTAGTTTACACTTTATTTATCATTGCTGTTTTTTATATAAAGACAGCAAAAGCAAAAAGCTCTACAAACGATATATAAAAAAGAGACTGCATGGAAGACAACTAAAGGCTTAGAATGTTCTACATTATTCAGTAAGCTGTCCACTTACTTTGAAAGAACCCTCCTTTCTAACATTATATTAAGTCTTGCTAATAACCTACTTCTCAAACCTACTACCCTACAACCTACAAGATACCTCTCCATTTATTCCCATCTTTGGTAACCCATCTTTCACTTTGGCCCTTGATTCTTCATCCTCTGCTACGTGGTTGACAGGTGGTGTCAGGTTCCTCAGTGATATAACCTTTACATCCTCATTACCCTGGTTTTCAGACCTCCAGTCTTTGCTGATCCTATCACATAAAAACTTGAATATTAGGAGCTTTTACACATCGCAAGGTTCTCCACTTTTGAAACACTCTACATGGGACAGGGTTTGCTCTCCACACTTTATGCCAAACTTTCATTACCCAGACCCTGATGGGATATCCCATGGAACTTGAATGGCAGTGGCCTTAGACAGAGAGGAATGGTCTGAGATCTAGAAATGTATCGCATCAAGCTCTGCTTAAAGATCAAGGAAAATGCATGCAAATTATTACATAGCTGGTACTATGTTCCCATCAGATTAAGTAAAATTATCCCTGACATTTCCGAATGGTGCTGCTGGAGGCTGGAGAGGGTGTCCACCTCACATTACCTTTCTACATAGTTGGTGGTCATGCCCCAAATTATCTAGCTACTGGTCTGCGTTAAAAAAACCCTGATCCATTTACTTTGCAAATTAACCTACCATCCCTGTCTAAGCATTATCTGCTCCCCCTGGCCCTCCCAGACATTGCAAAGGACCAACTCAAGCTTTTTGCGTCACTTCATTAGGAAAGAATTCCTCTACAGGTTCTTGTCTTAGCGCTTGCTACTTGCAGGACGTTCTGTAATGTATCTTTATTACAGAGGCTGTGTTGCTGCCACTACCAATGCATGTCACCTCCGTTTAGCTTCCTCAGGGATGTAAGTTGTATTGGCTGAGTATGGATCCGGCACATTTCTATATTCACCATCTCATTCATATTCATTGAGGAGGCAGAGCAGCTTCCCTTCTGATTGCTACTTAGGTAATTTGTTTTATCAGTTTAGTTTGCCTGTGGAATAAATAAGTATGTATATATAGATTTGTTGATCATATCATCCTCATGATCGGTTGAGTCAGTGTGCAATATGACTGAACACATATATTGCAGTATAGGTTTTCTTGTGTTTATCCGTTTGCAGATAAACATCTCATAATAATAATAATAATAATAATGACGTGACATTTATTAATTAGTAATATTAGTTAAGAGTCCTTCATGGGCAAATAATAATCATGAAAATAAACATGTTTTCAGCTGAATAAATAGCAGGAGTTCTTCGTAAGCACATAGTGGGCATAATATGCATATGGCTGAATCGAAAATGTTTCTCTGTTCACAGATACACATCTCATAATAATTCATTAACATGTTAACGCATAAATAATTAGTAAGAATCGTTCATCAGCACATCATAACCATAACATATAATGGGATGAAACACTAAATGTTACGATTGTCTGAATAGACTGGGATACACGTTTATGTCTGTTTTCTGCTTACAAATACATGTCTCATCTTGAAGAAGGGGCATGTTGACATAAAAAATGGGCAAATACACATCATATATGGTATTTATATTCCTATTCTGAAGTTACATAAATATAAGTGGTGACTTATTGTTTGCATATTGTAGTTTAAAGGTCATGAGTTTTCTGACCTCATGATTCAAATATAGCTTGGTGTGCTAAGTTGTTTTAAAATAATCAACTTGAATCTGAAGATTATTTTCAGCTTTAGTGTTATTGTGTTCTAAGTGTAACCTGCATACTTATCGTGATATATTGTAGTTGATACGATGTAGGTGGGTATCGTTAAGGTGCTATATCAGTTCCAAGGATATCTTGCAACCAATTGGGCTAATTGTTCAGTTTACGTGTAATCTCAATAATGTAGATAGTAAGGACCAATCAAGTATTTAGAAAGCTTCCTAGATAAAAGGTGTGGGTTGAGTCCCATGGAGCTAATGTGGTTAGATTGAATATACTCTTGGCTTCTTCTTTAGAGATATTTGAAAGGAAGTTACACCCTCTCCACTTTTTTATTTTCCTAATGTCTGTAAATTAAGGGTTGCAGGGTCTGCATTGTTTTTTTGGGCATAGTGATTAGATAAGCTGTGTGTTTCAACTTTATTGTGCATGTTTCTACAATGCTCTCATAGTCTGATTTTCAGACTTCTTACAGTACGGCCAATAGATTGTAGGTTGCATGGACACTCTAGGACAGGCCTGTCCAACCTGTGGCCCTCCAGATGTTGTGAAACTACAAGTCCCAGCATGCTCTTCCAGCTATCAACTGGTTGTCTACCAGCAAAGCATGCTGGGGCTTGTAGTTTCACAAAATCTGGAGGGCCGCAGGTTGGACAGGCCTGCTCTAGGAGATTGATTACACCTGTGGTTTCACAGGTGACCTTCTTCATGTAAAATTTCTTTCATTTGGACTTGGATATTATCTTGGTTATAGTCTTGGTGCTGCTGATGTTTGTGATTTTACAGCGTTGACATCTGTTGCAGCAATAAAAGCCATTTTTTTATTGTTAAGTCAAGTGCCTTTGGAAGTATTTTCTGTTATTGGGATAGCGCTGTTGACTAAGTAGTTACTCAGGTTTTGGCATTTTTTAAACACTATTGCTGTTTTTTTCTTTTATCACTCCTCTAAGTTTTTCATCTTTGTGTAGGATAGGCCAGTGATTGTATGGTCTTTCGTATGTTCTCTGCCTGGTCACTGTATTTAGTAAAAAATTGTGTTTGGTCTTCAGTGTCAATATTTCTTTTGAGCTTTTTGACAACTACTAGTTATTCTCTTTCTAGTTTCTTGATCTCTTCATATTGTCAGTTGACTATTTGACTATTTTAGAATTGTATTTTCTGACCAAGATTTTAACAAGCATGTCTCCTGCTTATTTTACCAAGTCAGAGCTACTGGAACAATTTGTTCAGATTCTTAGAAATTATACATTGGGAATGTTGAATGTTGGTTGCTAATGGCCAGGATATGATTGTTGCAATCTACATTTTTTAGAAATGATTTGGTTTCCAATTGGTATTTTCTACAAAAACTCTAAGAATTCAACATCTAAGACTAAATCTAAAAATTTGCTCCTAATAAAAGTCTCAACGAATTTGAAACATACATAAACTTACACAAATGTGTGCGGAAACTAAAACTCAAAAACACTTCCTACATAACCAAATGAAAGAAAATAATTTTTAGACTTTGGCAAAAATGGCTAATTGGAAACCAAAATATTTCTATAAAAAGTAGATTACAACAATCATAACCTGGCCACTAGCAACCCTCATAAAAAATGACTCTTCAACATCCCCAGTAAACAATTTCTATCAGAAATCAGAAGAAATTGTTCTAGAGCTGGAACTCCATAAAACAATGTTAAGAAATAGGATCTCATCTGCATACCTAATCTGTTATCTGCATTTTTTCAAACCAGTCTTTAAAACTAAAAACTTCAAACCTAGCCCTAAAGTTCAGACTTCCCGCTGTGTTAGTTGATTGTCAACCCAGAAGAAAGGTCCTGGGTTTTTGCTGGAGACCTACATGCTAACAAATTAGTGGATGACTTCCATAAGATAACCCCTCGGCACCTCGTTATTGGGCTCCTTCGACCCCTCCTCAAGAGGGGGTAATGTTAAGAAATAGGATCTCATCTGCATACCTAATCCATTATCTGCATTCCTTGGCTGTCAGTTAACAATGCCTGGAGCTCTCATATGTGGGAAGCACTGCTGTATATACGATATCTTGGTGGCATTCTCCACATACTCAGCTGGCATCTCATTCATTCAGCTAGTTGCTATGTAAATAACGATCAGGAACTCTTAAGGTTTCAGTTTACAGCATCAGCTGTGCAATCTTCCAGCAACCACTGATTGGTTTTGCTGGCTTTATTAACCACTTGCTATTGCCAGTTCAATGCTGGTAGTTCCTGCTTCACCTAGAGTTCTGCTATAAGTATTTTACCTAGATAGTTCTAAGGATTCTCTGTATTCCCCTGCTCCTGACCTTGGCTTGTTAAATGGATTTGCTGTCATATCTCTAACTGTTCTGACCACTTGCTCGTTTAAATGAACTGCTGTCTTCTCCTGCATTCTGGTCTTGGCTTATTTAAGGGATCTGTGTTTATATCTCTTCCTGCCCTGACTTGTTAAAATGAACTGCTGCTTTCTCCTGCTCCTAGACTAGGTCTGACAGCTACTCTACATTAACCCTTGCCTGTCTGGCTTTGAGTTCTGCTATTAACATGCTGGCTACTTACTACCTGCTACTGTGTGCTGTCTCATCATATTGCACCTTTTCCAGTCATCCTATCTTCAGCTTAATTTGACTTCACTCCTGCTTATTCTCTGATACTGTTCTGGACCTTCTGGCTTCTGACCCTGGCTTGCCGGACCTTCCACCTGTCTGATTCTCCCATGGTATCCAGTAACTCCAGCTGCTCAGCTAAACCTGGAGATTCTGGTATCTTGTACCTGCAGCTATCCTATTGTTTCTCAGTTAAACCTGGAGATCCTGCTATCCAGTACCTGCAGTTCTCTAACTTTGCCTTGTATCCAGTAACTGCAGCTGCTCAGTTAAACCTGGATATTCCAGTATCCTGTACCTGCAGTTCTCCATTTGTTTCTGTTATCCAGCTTCTCCTGCTTTCTAAGCTAAACCTGGTAATCCTGGTATCCTGTTCCTGCAGCTCTCCAATTGTGCCTGGTATCCAGTGTCTCCTCTTCCTCAGCTAAACCTGATAATCTTGGTATCCTCACAAAAAGCTAAATAATATAGGGCCTGATTCATTAAGGAAAGTTAAGCAAAAAATTAAGTAAGTTTTCTTACTCAAGTTTTCTGAACAAAGCCATGCTGTAATGCAAGGGGTGAAAATTAGTTTATTATTTTGCACATAAGAAAAATACTAGCTGCTTTTTCATGTAGCACACAAATATTTGATAGCTTATATGTACAATGAAATTGAAAGTTGATCTAGAACATGCCCTACCCCAAATATAAATCTGCCATCACATTTTAAATTTACCTACCCCTCCAATGCAACATGGTTTTGCCTTACTTACTTTTGCTTAACTTTCCTTAATGAATACAAATACAATTCTAAAATAGTCAACTAACAATTTGAATAGATCATGAAACTAGAAAGAGAACAATTACTAAGGCCTGATTCATTAAAGAACATAAATTAAGAAGTTTCTTATTTAAGTCTCCTGGACAAAACCATGTTACAATGCAAGGGGTGAAAATTAGTATTCTATTTTGCAAACAAGTTAACTACTGACTATTTTTTCATGTAGCACACAAATACTTGATAGCTTATTTGTACACTGAAATTTAAAGTTGATATTTGTGTGCTACATGAAAAAACAGTCAGTATTTAACTTATGTGCAAAACAGAAAACGAATTTTCACCTCTTGCATTTACCTTTGTCCGTCCCCTTTCCATCTCTCTAGGCGTAAGGGGCCACAGGTTCAAAACGCATGCATGCCTGAAAATAGAGGAAAGTTTGGTGCCCATGTGCAGTATGGAGATATATATTTTTACCCACTAAAAATGTTCTTTTGTCAAACTCTAAATCAAGCCCTTGTTGTGCAGATTTGCGCTGTGTGGATTAATCAGGGGCTGGGCTAGTGATGTCACAATATCTGAAATTCCCGCATAATAATCTTTTTCACCTAGCTTAGATAAAAGTAGTACAATGTCCTAAAGATGTATACGGAGCCTCAGTTAACTGTAGTGGGAAAGTAATACAGAGCTGTTTAACAAAACTGCAGTGTAAGGTCATGTTAACATGGAACAAAATATTTTACCCTCATTGGTTAAAATCTGAAAATTTGAATTTTTGGGTTTTATGATCCTTTAAATTCAAATGATATGTTGTTATTCAATTGGCATTTATCTCTGTATAAAATGTATTTGCATGGATGAACTTTAAGTCACGGGAGTACTCTTACCTGTGGACACTGGTACAGTTTCAATATACTTGCTGTGACGAGAGATATAGAAGATGACAGATGTCCGATAACTGCGACAGGAATAACATCTTTTCGACAGTTATAATTTGGGTATAACAGATTAGTTCCTTGAGATAAGAAACGTAATGTTGCTTCTGTTGGTATCCTTTTTATAGTGCAAGCATCATATATTTCATAGCCTAGGGTAACATTAGGTAACAAGTCTAAATCATTGTCAATCTCTTTAACAGCAAAGTCAAAAGCCAGAAAGTGTCGAAGAAAACGTAAGGACGGACTGTGAAAAGATGAAAAGATTTTTAGGAAAAAAAGTGTTCTGAAAATACAAATTGAATTTTCTTTATGTCACATACACATGACCTGACTCAGTTTCCAAGTAAGTCCACATACTGTGTTTTGCTCTCTTCCAAGCTAGGCAGAGGAACTGCATGAAGTTTCTCGGGAGTGAGAATAATGCAGTATGCAGCAGAACTAGGAAGCCAAATCAGACCATTTACCTATAGCACACACTGATATCTTATACTCATTCCTGGGAGAAGAGAGCATACATGCAGAGGCGGAACCAGCAAGTTGTGGGTCCCGGTGCAGCTAGGTGGGGAGGAGGGAATCTGGGCCCCCGACCCTCTGCATCTGCCATGCAGTGGGCCCCATTATCTCCATGGGAACTGCACCTGCTGCACCAATAGTAGTTCCGTCACTGCAAACACGGGTTCATTTTTGGCTTAACACTTGCAGAGTGCACAAGGCACTATAAAAAAGGAGATTATGCAAAGGTGACTGGTTTGTATGCTAATTGTAGATGGGGTAATATGTGCATGCAATGGCAGTTTCAAGTGCTTAGGTATAAATGTTATAATACTTTATGCTGACTAAGTAAATTGCCTCCTTTCGTATTGTTTGCTTACCTTTTCCTATTAGTCCATAAGCCTATAAATAATTTAAGCAAACTATAATGACCACCTCTACACTCCTCTGAAAGGCAACCCTGTATACTTTCCAATACAGTTGAGTCATCATTACACTAGAGCATTGGCAGCAGCTGTGCAAAAAAAAAAATAAGTAATAGTCATGTCAACAAGCCCTTAAATAAAAAAGGGTACTTTATTATTACTTGTATGAGCGACTTAATGTGACTTAAAAGGAACTATATCTACAGTATTTCAAGAGTAGAAACCCATTGGATTATAAAACCTTCAAATTGTAGGTGTAAATGCAGGAGCAGTAATATTTGCCTATTTTTACATATCATTTATATCTCATCTTCCTGTGTTCTTAAGGCATTATTATTATTATCACCATTTTTTTATATAGCACCACTAATTCCGCAGCACTGTACAGAGAGCACACTCACATCAGTCCCTGCCCCATTAGGGCTTACAGTCTAAACTCCCTAACACACACACACTGGTCAATTTGTTAGCAGCCAATTAGCCTACCAGTATGTTTTTTGGGAGTGTGGGAGGAAACTGGCGCACCCAGAGGAAACCTACGCAAACACGGGGAGAACATACAAACTCCTCACAGATGAGGCCATGGTCGGGTGTCACACGGCAGTCATACGGCTTCTACAACCGAACACCAACACGCTCATCTGTTCCTCACTGATTCATACTTCAGTTCTGCTCAAGCTGCACCTGTCTTTGTTATCCTGCTGGCTGAACTGTTCATGCTGCACCTGTCTCCGTTATCCTGCTGGCTGAACTGTTCATGCTGCACCTGTCTCCGCTGTGCCGCTATACTACGGGCTGAACTGCTCAAGCTGCACCTGTCTCCGTTATCCTGCTGGCTGAACTGTTCACGCTGCACCTGTCTCCGCTGTGCCGCTATACTACGGGCTGAACTGCTCAAGCTGCACCTGTCTCCGTTATCCTGCTGGCTGAACTGTTCATGCTGCACCTGTCTTCGCTGTGCCGCTATACTACGGGCTGAATTGCTGAAGCTGCACCTGTCTCCGTTATACTGCTGGCTGAACTGTTTACGCTGCATCTGTCTCCGTTATACTGATGGCTGTATTGCTCAAGCCGCACCTGTCTCTGTTATCCTGCTGGCTGAACTGTTCATGCTGCACCTGTCTCCGTTATCCTGCTGGCTGAACTGTTCATGCTGCACCTGTCTCCGCTGTGCCGCTATACTACGGGCTGAACTGCTCAAGCTGCACCTGTCTCCGTTATCCTGCTGGCTGAACTGTTCACGCTGCACCTGTCTCCGCTGTGCCGCTATACTACGGGCTGAACTGCTCAAGCTGCACCTGTCTCCGTTATCCTGCTGGCTGAACTGTTCATGCTGCACCTGTCTTCGCTGTGCCGCTATACTACGGGCTGAATTGCTGAAGCTGCACCTGTCTCCGTTATACTGCTGGCTGAACTGTTTACGCTGCATCTGTCTCCGTTATACTGATGGCTGTATTGCTCAAGCCGCACCTGTCTCTATTATACTGCTGGCTGAACTGTTGACCCTGCAACTGACTCTGCTATACTACTGGTTGACCTGTTCACGCTGCATCTGTCTCCGCTGTGCCGCTATACTACGGGCTGAACTGCTCAAGCTGCACCTGTCTCCGTTATCCTGCTGGCTGAACAGTTCACGCTGCAACTGTCTCAGTTATACTGCTGGCTGTATTGCTCAAGCCGCACCTGTCTCCGTTATACTGCTGGCTGAACTGTTGACGCTGCAACTGACTCCGCTATACTACTGGTTGACCTGTCTTCACTGTGCTGCTGGGCTGAAGAGCTTACGCTCCACCTGTCTCCATAGTGCCGCTGGCCAAAGAGCTTAAGCTCCATCTGCCTCCACTGTGCTTCTCTACAACATCTTATCCTACTTACTCCCCTAGGGTCTCGCCTGACACTCCTGGTAAGGGCCGCGACCTGCGGACGGACGCCGCTAAGCCCAAACCACCTTGCGGTGGTCACTGGTGAAAACCATTCGCCCGTTAGACTCCGCGCCTTACTGGGAGTAGCGTCAAGTTGGGCAGACCTAAGAATCCAGTTTACCAAACCGTGACAGCTGGATTGATAATATGAAAAGGCTTGTATAGGTTTGGCACATGCTTAGCCTGCAAAACAATAAAAAATATCAAAGTTCAAAATCAGACCTACAAAATTAATAACTTCATAACTTGTAATTCAAAAAATATCATTTATTTATTAGAATGTAAATGTGGACATCTTTATATAGGTAAGACAACATGAATGCTAAAACAGAAAATCTCAGAACATATCTGGATTATAAAAATGGGAAAGAGACACATTCGGTTTCTTCCCATTTCAAAAAGGAACATAGCTGTTCAGAAAGAGATCTCATTATTTTTTTGGGTATGGATGCAATAAAAATATTGATAAACAACTCTCCAAAACAGAAATGCAATGGATTCAGCAGCTCAATTGCCTTATATCCTCTGGGTTAAACAAAGATTTTAAAATCAAACGCTTTTCTACTTGATCTATTAAATCTCTTTCTCTGTATATATGTTTTCTTTTTGTTCCAAAAATCCCTGTGTCATCATAATAAGAAACGAGACAGTATAATTACTCTTGTACAATTTTTCCATAAGCTTATTGTATTGAATGACTATAGCAACGATAGAAATGCAATATCCATACTGCTTACATAGTAACATGTATTTGTTACTATGTAACATTTGTTACATTATTTATTTATTTTCGGAAAACCAAGCCCACCCAAACATTGCAGATTCGAGTCGGCTCGGTACTTTTGCGCACCCTCAGAACGGAAAACAAGGCAAAACTTTACTATTGTGTTGTCGGATCTTGTGAGTTTTTGATTCTATAAGTGCCGCCCTCTATGGAGATCCGGAGCCATTTCACAGATAGACACAGAAGGGGTAGCAGGGTTCTTGGCAGTCTCCAGTGCAGTTGGGCAGCGTGATTAATAGAAGAGAAATAATAGGGCTGGCAGTGTTGTTAAAAATCTCCAGTCACATTCTACTGTGCCATAGCTCACCCAGAAATAGGAGAGGTGGCAGTGTTCAGTGCTGAAACAGAAATAATAGGGCTGGCAGTGTTCTTAAAAGTCTCCAGTCACATTGCTCTTTGCCATAGGTCACACAGAAACAGGAGAGGTGGCAGTGTTCTTGCCAGTCTATAATGTACGTACCATTGCTGATTGTCAGTGCTGAAACAGAAATAATAGGGCTGGCAGGGTTCTTAAATGTCTCCAGTCACATTGTACTGTAGCATAGCTCACCCATAAACAGGAGAGGTGGCAGTGTTCACTGCTGAAACAGAAATAATAGGGCTGGCAGTGTTCTTAAAAGTCTCCAGCCACATTGCTCTGTGCCATCGATATGGATTCACACAGTCCACAGAAGACTAGGAGCACCAAGCAGCTGCTGGCACCAGTCATGATAGTAATCCCTGTACGTCAACTAAAGCCTATGTTAAAGTGCATAGTGTTTTAAGTCAGGAAAACAAAAATGTAAAAAAACACCTTTTACTTTGCTAAAGAAAAATACACCTGTAATCAAAGCAAAGTTAACTACAGAAAAAAATAAATTTGCCAGCATGCCATTCTACACAAACAGTGGCAAGGAAAGAATCATGCCTTCACCTCTGTGGGTATCAGAGCAACTTGTATTATTATTATTATTATTATTATTATTATTATAGATTTGTAAGGCGCCACAGTACTCTGCAGCGCCGTACAGTAGGGAAAACAGGACAAACATAAAACAAGGACATACAAGGTAGACAAAATAAATGCAGACATGAAAACAAAGTGTATGAAGTGCCCTGCTGATTAGAGAGCGTACATTCTAAATGGAAGAGGGTGCAGCTGAAACAAGAAGAGTTAGTGTGGCTTAGAGTGGAGATTGGGCTAGTTGTGAAGGTGCATTAGTGTGAATAGTGTTATTTAGTATAAGGTCACCACTAAATAAGAGATGGTTTTTCAAAGAGCATCTAAAGATATGAAGGCTGTGGAAAAGTCTGATTGACCGTGGTAGGGAATTCCATAAGTGGGGAGCAGCATGGGAGAAGTCTTGAAGGCGGGAATGAGAGGTGGTTATCAGAGACGAGACAAGACGCAGGTAATAGGTAATACAGCTGACAATCTGTTTGAAAAACTAAGAGATGTCATTGCAACATGGCTTATCCTGCTTGGACTCTCCTCAGGATATGGGATTTCTGATAATGCCACCAATATTGTTAGAGCATTACTGCGGGGGAATTCCATCACATTCCCTGTTTTGCAAACACAATCAACTTGATGGTGCAGAACTTTTTAACAAATGACAATGACTTGCAGGAGATGCTGTCTGTGTCCCAAAATATTTAGGGTAATTTTCGGGATTCTGCAACAGCATTTAGGAGAATGCAGCAGCTGCAAGAAGAATAGAATTTAGGGGTAATGTACTTTAGTCCAGCGCAGTGGAGAATACTTTCCATGTTGTGCAAGGTGCTGAAACCACTCGAAGTAGTCACCTTTGAATAGAGTGCATACACTGTTAGCTTGAGTCAAGTGATTCTCCTAATTAGACTTTTTGAAAAGCAGCCAGAGAAATTGAAGGAGGAAATGAAACAAAGCAATTCCGCTAATTATGTTGGACTTGTAGATTAAGTACTTTATATGCTTCGCCAGGATCCAAGAGTTATCAAATCTTGAAATCGGATCATTACATTTTGGCAACTGTGCTTGATCCTAGGTTTAGGAGCTATGTCTTCTCTTTCTTTCCAACTGACCCAGATCTCAAGAGATGCAATGAGCTCCTGATCAACAAGCTGACAGCTCAAGTGGTACATGACACAATGACGTCTCCTCCTTCAGTTTCTCTGGAGATTGCTGCTAGGAAAAAGCTTAGCTTTCCCAAGACACCCAGTGGTGATGCAAATGAGTCTGCACTCCATTTTACATTTGGTCTGGTCTAAAAGAATTGCCCAAAAATCGTGACAGCTCTTGCGTAAAATGAACTACAAATTCCATGAGGAAGGCCATTACCGGCAATTACTTCCAAGTACACAGATTTCTGTGATGGTGGATTCCAGTGGGGATGAATTAGTATTGTTTGAGGATGATGTACACACTGATGAGGGTGAATATGATGACAGTGTAGATTGCAGGTGCTGAGATCTAGCTGAGAGAAGGGAGCTAGCTGATGCTGGTATGCTTGGTAATATTTTGGGTAGAAGAGCATGTTGGCAATTTTATGCTTTTCTACAGTAAACTTTCACCTTTATTAGAGAGGTGTTATTTTCTTTTCAAAGGTACAAGCTTTTTATTTACATTTTTGTTTACCTGACTTAAAACCACTATGCACTTGAACATAGACTTTAGCACATGAGGAAGAGGGATTAGTATCATCACGACTGAGACTGGAGAGTGACAAGAACAATGCCACCCCTCCTGTTTCTGTATGAGCTATGGCACAGTAGAATGTCACTGCAGATCTATACCAAGACTGCCAGCCCTATTATTTCTATTTCAGCAGTGACAATTAGCAATGGAGCTCTCCTCTTTGTGTTTTACCTATATAACACAGTACAATGTAACTGCAGATTAAGAGGACCAACCCTGCCAGACTTATTATTTCTATTGCAGCAATGACAATTAGCAATGGAGCAATGGAGCTCTCCTTTTTGTATGTCACTTATATAACATACTATAATGTGACTGCGAGATCCGAGATCCAACGATGTAACAATGACGTTTTGCCTTGTTTTCAATTCCGAAAGCACTGAGCCGGCTCGACTCGGTACTTGGATCAGCTAAGTTAGTGTGTGTTCGGTTCTCGGGGGACCGAGCCTGAGCATCTCTATAAAAAACACATTTCATATTTTCATATTTGGTGTATTTCCACAGTCCTTTGTGACAGCAGCTGTTACCTCGTTTTTGGTTATTTAAGTAACAATAATCTTTAGCACCTATAAGGATTTGTCTAGGGTGAAAGTGTGCCACCAGGTTTGTTTTTATACCTTCCGAGTGGTGTACAATCATCCTATAGTAATTATTTTTGTACTCAAATATATGTCTGCCGGTCAATTAGAAAGTAACTTTGTTACTACCATATACATCAAGGAACGTATTGCCTATATATGCTCAACCGTGAATACAGATGTGTGCATGCATGATGTACGTGCATTTTTAAAAAATGCACATTATGTTTGTTTTGTGTTACTTAATGAATCAGGCCCCTGAAATCGACATCAGCAGTATGTATTAATGATATAAAGGGTGCATTACTCTTTATTAAACTTATTACGAAGCAGCTCTTGAAGTGCACACACATTACAAAGGTTTCTTTTTTAAATTCTTAGCATGATTAGTCTGCAAAATATCAACAATTTTTCTGAACTTTCTCCATTTAGACCTTTAGCCATCTAAAATTAAAACCTGACAGAAAACTTATAAATGAAACTTAGCAAAGCTTTTATGATAGACTGTCTACTTTTGTTTAGATTTTCTTCTATCTTACCAATTGTTAGATATTTAAGGCGTTTAAACTGAAGACGATGGGAGACAGAATGCACCTGCCAACAAGGACACTTTAGCAGAAGACAGTTTTCGAACAAGTTTTGCTTTAAAGACATTACCATTTTACATTTTCCTTGCGAAGTCGCTGAATATGGGCGATTTGCAAAATCCGCACTTTAATACATTTACCCGCTGGATTGTAAGCATGACCATTGTATCATGGATCCGCCCTTACATGAAATGACCACACATCCTTTTGGAGGATATTTGGCCGTGCCACAATTTAGAGGTTTTAAATATTGGGCGCTATGCAGTACCTATTTTTTCCCCACAACACCTATACATTTTTTATTCACAACATATTGATGGAGCTTAGATAAAGTTTATTTACCTAATAAGACCTATTTGCACACTCGATTGTGTGTTGTAATTGACTTGCCACCTCAGATCATGCCAAACTCACATAATAACACTATAAAGAGGTATCAGATCTTGCTGTTTTATATATATATATATATATATATATATATATATATATATATATTGCTCCATCTATTCTGGAAAACAGCAATTATCCCAGTATACTTCTTTCTTTCTAATTATTTTATACAGGTAATAATGCATTTTCTAAAATTATCATGGAGTTCTGCAAAAATATAAAAGCTCAAAGCCAATCCTTTTAGTGCTATTTTTAACATTTTAGCTAATTTATGATGGGGAATGTAAATAATTGAAGCAGATACAAATTAGGTATTGTTTAAAGATAGCATATACACCAAGTATATATATCATTGTCATGGATGAGATATGTGCTTATATGTACCCCATAGCCAAATATATCATCTTTGACTAGTAATGTCACAGGCCAAGACAGATAAAGGCGTATTTCACAGCTCTTTGTACAAATATTCACATCACTCATGCATTTTAAATACATAAATAATATATAATTTTCATAGTCTGGCTCATTAGTTAGTATAATGCACAATACTTACATGTGACAGTTAATGGTAGCTGGGACACTATCAGCATACCACATTTCATCATAAGAAGTGGACTGCTGAATGAGTCCCCCTAAATAGATATCTCCTTGTTTATTAGAAGAATTCAACAGTGAAAGGAATGTTAGTGAGCATATATCTGGATTTATTATTTCTCCAAAGGTATAATGAGCAGGTAGTAAAATCACTGGCATTTCAATCAATAATATATACCTGAAAAGCAAAAATTAGCCGGTTAACATAATATGTTGTAAATTGATATAAAAAAATAAAAGTGTCTAAAGACTTGACTACATTTTTTCTTTATCTTTATTAAAGGCTTTTGAAACTAATATTAGAGTGCTTTAAGGTCTCATTCTTATATATCCTCTCGTTAATATGCTTTCCGTTGACTAATGCCTGATAAGAGCTGTAAACATAGGATGAATGGTTTCTTACGGCTCGTTCCAACCATTGTGTTTCAAGGTTTTAGAATACAGCATGACCTATTTCCCATGGGATAATGTGTACTACTAATATGGCAGATTGTATTGGTAAAAGCGTAAAGACAATGGAAGTGCATTTAAAATGCATCATTAAAATATGGCTAAAGCCCTCTTTAGTTTGTCATCCGGGCGACAACAGATGAATTAATGGGACAATTAGCTATTAAAGTCATGTCTCTGATAGGAGGCTGTCCCAGTGACTACTTTTTTCTAAAGTCAACTCCGGGTTCAGAACCTAGGATCATGTATACGCAGAGGTGATTTACGATAATGAATGCAGGGGAGAGCAGGAAGGCTGTGATGCTCTCCCTATAGGATTGAATCGCTAAGACCATCTTGAGATGGCGTTAAGCATCATGGGGCAAGTTTTAAAAAGCTAAGCTTTTCAAAGCTTGATGAATTTGCCCACACTGCAGCCCCCATTGAGTATTATGGGATCTAATGGATTGTGCAGTAATTTGCCTAATGCAAGAGACATTGTCTAAATTAGGCTTTGTTATAAATGGCCACATTACTTAAAAATGCCTAAAACATGCAGAAAAAGCCATTTCCACATGGTGTAGGACTAGATAAATAAGTGTTCTGTGGCCTAAATCTGTGTTACCAGGATTCTGGTATGAGTACTGTACAATAAATGGGCACTCACCCATGGCACAAGCAACCATACAGCTGGCACACTAGTGGTGTATCAGTTGATGAACGTGATAACTATTATAAAAAAGCGTGCAATAAACCCATTGACCATGATGATATGTTAACTACTGTAAACCAAGAAAGGCAGAAATGCTACTATACTTAGTTGAAGACAAAACACATATGTTTTGTGGCCGTGCCAGGGCCCAGAAAAAAATGAACAGTAAAAAACTAAAAAAAAAAATACATATCTCCTCACCTCCTCTCTTCGCACTGAATGTTGGGTGTGACATCATGACGCCCGACATTTGCACTGAGAAGTGCACAGAAAGGAGCTTTATAAAGATTTATGCTACAATTACTAACAACCTACTTATGCGAGAAAGCTTTTTCAACAAACCCTTATTTGAAAATGAAATACAGTAACAGACTTTTTCAGGGTCATAAAATATACTTATTTACATTCAGACTGTTTCAGCACCAGCATGGGCCTTTGTTTTTACAAGTTTACAGTTATATATTGTGTGCTGGTGGTTCTTTGTTATTTCACTCACTTGATTTTATGCCTCAAGGTCAATTTCAAGTTTAGTAGAATCAATGCCAGCCTTCCTGTTTTGGAATTTTATCCTGGGTGATTCTTTCTCCCAGCTTTTGAGCCTCCCTGCAATGTGTTTTGTGGGATTTTGAATCCCTTGCCTTTTGCTTCAGTCCACTCTTTTTCTCTTAGAGGCTTTCTGACATACATGACTATGGGAGCACCCAATGGTGGTCTGAGTAATGGAGGATCCTGTTATAGACAGTAAGGACTGCCAGCGGAAACTGCAGAATATTGAAGTCCACAGCTTCATGTTGGGACCCTGTTTACAATGCAGGCAGAGTCAGATCTAGACTTTTTCTTAGGGATGGGAACAATTTAGCATAGCCACACCCTTCCTACACTCTGATTGGTTGACCCCAGCAGGCCCCGCCCCCTTCACTTTGTTCGGCTCTCTTGGCCGCAATTTAAAGCTATGTGGATTGCCCCCTCTGGATCCACCACTGAATACTGAATGCAGGTTAGTGCCTTCTCTATGTGCGCTCCGCTACTCCTTGTGGTGTTACAGTTTAAAATATAAAGTTAACATTAGCTTCTTAAAATAAAAAATATTTAAAGTCAAGGAATTCATTTTTCCCATTGTAATCTGTTGTGAGAGTATAAAACAATGAATGGTTATTAAAAGTACAAATATATGTGTAAAATACCTTAAAAAGCTATAACTACAGATATGAGAACTACGCCCTTGACATAAGTGTTGAAGAAAAAACAAATGTTTCCCATGGAACAGACACAAAAACAGGATGCAACACTAAAAAAGACATTACGAAGTACTCGACAAAGGATATTGCCTTATATGTACTTATTGTTGTTGCAAATAAATGTTTGCTGAGCTAAAGAGATTTCCTTGTAAGTACTTGTAAGTACTTGCTTTTAACCAACTAATGTTCGAGCTTAAGTATAAATAAAGGAACAGTCTGGGAAGTCCCTCAGAGCTGATTCTGAAACTACAACTACTTGTCTGTGTCTCATTTCATCCCTCTCCGGTCGACTGTATTACTGCTCATAGGAAATCAGGTTATCAGAAATCGATAATAGGGGCACCAAGCCTCGGTGCCCCGACATTTACTGGGGGCTTCGTCTGGGATACTCCAAATACCAGTCCAGGACTGAACAGATACCTTCTCAATCTTCGGGAATGGCAGACAAATCCGTACAGTGAATAATTGAAGTTTTGTGCATTTGCACCTCTCTACTCTATCTGCTTTTCTTGTAAGATATAAGGTGGGGTTCAGTAAAGGATGGTATAATGGGCATCTTAAAAATTACTGAATAACCAGTTTTCCTGACTTATTAATCAATTGTTTTGTGAAAAATAGATAAGACCGAATGTATGTGTTTGTGTTGATACAGGATGAGTATAAAAAGATACAAATAAATAACTTATATGACCTCGGTAATCAAAGGAATTCCTCTATATCCACAACTGAGGCTTGACCTTGTCCTTTGCAGATGATTATTCTTGGGTTTGAGAGGTTAATATAAGAGGTCCTTCTCTCCTGTAAAGACTGAGTGACATTGTGCTGATAAGAGATGTATAAGGGGATAACATAATGTAAACACATGTATATTTGTTTAGTGGAATAAAAAAAGGGGATTGTGAGAGTATAAAATAAAGAATAGTTATTAAATTTACAAATATATGTGTGAAGTACCTTAAAACCTATAAATACAGATATGAGAACTACACCCTTGACATAAGAGTCAAAGAAAAAACAAGTGTTTCCCATGGAACAGAGACAAAAACAGGATGCAACACTAAAAGCAACGACATTACACAGTACTGGACAAAGGATATTGCCAAATATGTACTTATTGTTGCAAAGAAAAATTTGCTGAGCTAAATAGATTTCCTTATATGTACTTGTTTTTAGCTAGTCAATGCTCAAGCTTAAGTATAAATAAAGGAACAGTCTGGCAAGTCCCTCAGAGCTGTATCTGAAACTACAACTACTTGTCTGTGTTTTATTTCATCCCTCTCCGGTCGCCTGTATTACAGCTGAAAGGAAATCAGGTTATCAGAGATCGATAATAGGGGCACCAAGCCTCGATACAACAACACTGTCTTAGTAATACCCTTAGGGTTAAGTCTTTACTGCCTTGTATATCCCGTGAAGCACTGCAAAATAGTTGGGGGTTTCCAGGAAAAAAAAAATGTAGGGGATTCCCAATGTAAAAATGATTGGGAGCCACTGGTCTAGACCAATAAAACTACATAGAAAACAAAACGCATAAACACTGTTTAAAATTAATACACCTTATTAAAATCATTATTGAAGTTCCCCCTTTATTTTAAAACTTTTTAAAAAATGCCGTGAGTCATAACCCAGATGTGACAACATAGTAATGAATTAACAATAGGAAAATCTGCCATATTAGATTGCCTTGAGACATCTTTTAGCTTGTGTATTCATATCATTTGTAAAACCACTTTCACAAACAGGAGTATAAGAGCTATGTGAGTTGATATATTTCTGATCACAGAGTTGCAGCAAGTCTGTAATGCATAAGTCACAGCCCAGCTTCATAACTAGTTAAATCAGTGTTTCACCTAACAAAGCTGGTGGAAGTGTTTAGCTATGAAGAGCTGTCACTCAGCACAGGTGTAAACAGTCACCCCTGCTTCCGCTATCTCGTTCAGGAAGGACAAAATCCATTGATTTAATGGGTTAGTAACACTTTTCATTCCAGAAGGTGATCGACCAATGGAGAGATTTTAAAGTACTTCTCAGATAATCTAAAAGGAGGAATTTCAGCCAATAGAAGATCCAGGGCGGTTGGAAGCTCAGGTCATGCCAGAGAGGGTCCAGCCAGAATCGCCATGGGGAAATTATTATTCCTGAAGCCTGTACCTATCCCAGAAGGGACATTAGTTTGCCCATGATACTTAACTATGAGTCCCTAGGTAAAAGTGCTGAGATACCTAGTGTAATCCATTGATTCTATTCCTGATTATTGATTATATTCTTGGCCATGCTACAATGTGTACCACCCTTGTGTGAGTGTGGTTGGTTCTGCTGGAAGACAGGATTTATTAGCTCACCCTTGCTTTTTAGGTGGTGCACCAGAACAGCTATCGTCCTGTGCTAGAGCACCAGGGAGAGAGCGCAACCAGGCTGTCTTATGCTGAACAGCAGGGAACTCATATTGCTATGGAAGTGCAGAGTAAAGCAAAGTTCAGCCCTGCCAGTGAGTCTAAGCTGAGAGGTTAGACAGGAAGAAAGGAAAATACAGACAGGAAAAGAAGCTGGCAGCCTGAGGTGTGTGTGAGAGCAGCAAGGGAAGGAGAGAAGTCAGATAGGAGAGTCTATTGGAAAGACAAAGGGCCTAAGTCATTAAGGAGAGCAAAGCATTAAAAATGAGTATCTTTGCACCTGAGCAAAACCATGTTGCATTGTACGGGGAGATAAATTTAAAATGTGGGGACCGATTTATAGTTTGGGTAGGGCATGTCCTAGATCAACTCTAAATTTCAGTGTGAAAATATAGCTATCAAGTATTTGTGTGCTAGATGAAAAAACAGCGAGAATTTAACTTATGTGCAAAATAATAAACTAATTTGCACCCCTTGCATTTGAACATGGTTTGTCCCTGAGGATATTTACAACTTTTTTTTACCTTACTTTCCTTAATGACTCAGGCCCCTAGTTTACAAACAAAGAAAGAGACATCAGAGCTATGGAAAGAGATATAGCAGAATAGGTCAGTCAAGCAGCAAACGCTTGTCTCTAGCACATACACAATATAATGGAATGAATACAAATAAACAATAGAACAAAACTTCAAGGGGTAAATGTATCAATCTGCGGGTTCTACAACACCCGCGTGTTCAGCCTCTTCCGCGAATAAATTTCAAGCGGCGCTGCATTGTAAAGGGAAGTTAACCCTTTACAATGCAGCGCCGCTTGAAATTTAATCGCAGAAGAGGCTGAACACGCGGGTGTTGAAGAACCCGCAGATTGATACATTTACCCCCAAGAGTCTATTAGAAATATCACAAAAGTCACTTGATTAATGTAGTGTCAAGTTTTCCTTTTTTCCATAGATGGTATCGAGCAAATAATTCTTCAAAGTTTAAAAGTTAAAAGTTAATTCCATTATATTCTGAATGTGCTAGAGACGAGCGCTTTGCTGCTTGACTGACCTTTTCTGCTATATATGTTGTTTAGAGGACCGTTGGTGGAATCCTCACAGTTATAGTACTAGCTGCTATCTTTGTCTAGCGTGGCAAGAACCTTTCTATTTTCTTTTACTATGGAAAGAGATGCTGGGGTTGACTCAGGAAGCCCCTTTTACCCGGCCACACTAACCCTCGGAATAATAATCACACACTCTGATTACAAAACAATCAACTGGGTGTTTATTTTGTGGAAAGTAAATGGGTAAGGCAGCTTTAAATATGGGGAGATTCTGGATGGGATAAGTAGGACAACGAGTAGTGCACTTGTAGAAATGTTGGTAACTTGCATTATATTTCTGGACTTGAAATGTCTCTATATATATATATATCTGAAAGGTAACACAGTCTTTGACATATGTACAGATTTATGTAAGAAGGTCTAACCTATGGAATTATAGTGTTCTTTTCTTAATGCAGCAATAATGGTGTCACTGTGCTTGGTGTTTCATTACATATCTCTCTCTCCATCTGGATGAAGATGAAGGTCTCAGCCACTGTTGGATTGTGGACACACTGCAAGTCTAACCTTGCTAGCTGTCCCTCTTTACTTAATTTGCTAATAGCAGGAGCCTCTCTCTCCACAGAGAGGCTTGCTTTGCTGTGTAATCTTCCTCAGGCTGTTTAATAGCTCATTTTCTGCAGGGATCCGGCTACAAGACTTTTCTGTGCAAAGTTATAACCATGAAGTTGTTTCTGAATCCTTGAAAGATGAATTGCATGAATTGCAAGTCATATGAGGAAAAAGGAAAATAATTGAAAGCTCTTAAAGACATTGCAAAAGAGATTGCAGCAGAGAGAGCAAGAAATTGTTGTTTTGAAACAAAAACGTGTCATGGTTCAACAAGGGGTGCACACCTTAATACAGACTGTAAAGGAAAGTAATGCGGAACATACTTTTGTGTCAAAAAAGGCAAAAAGGAGGTTTTCGTTATGGATGAAAGAGTAAAAGTCTTACAAGTTCAGAGGTCTGCACTCTGCTGTGGGGTGTGAAGTGTATCTATGTAGTGGGTCATAAATCCAGGTGTTAGATTGAGTCCTTTAGTCAACGACTATCTAACACCTGGATTTATGACCCACTACATGGACACACTTCACACCCCACAGCAGAGTGCAGACCTCTGAACTCATAGGACTTTTACTCTTCCATTCATAACGAAAGCCTCCTTTTTATTACTTTAACTTTTCTTAATGATGTATTCCCCCCTCCTCTGTACAAAGTTCTTGATGTGACAGCTTTCTGTCACATAATTATTATTATTATTATCCTTTATTTATTAGGCGCCACAAGAGTTCCGCAGCGCCGTACACAGCACAAACAGTAGACTAAACAAGGTGACACATTACAAACGGTTAACAAAAAAATACCAAGACTTCAGAGACTCCAGGCAGGCTAATGCAGTAAAGACGGAGCAGAAGAGCAGGTATGGAGAACAGAGGGAAGAGGGCCCTGCTCAAATGAGCTTACATCCTAAGGGAGGGTAGACAGATCTCAGGCACACAGGGAGCAAGTTGAAGTAAGTGGGGAGAGAACAGGGGGGCGGGAGGAGAGAGGGGAAGAACAGGTGGAGGAGAGGTTAGGTGGAAGGTTGGTAAGCCTTTAGGAAATAATATTTCTTTTGCATCTTAGGTTTTGTCTAAATCTTTCTATGAGGAACAAAAGAACACAATGGCACTGGTATAATAATCTGAAAACTAATATTGAGACGTATAAAGTGCTTAATTACAAAGTCTACAGAGAAAAATAAAAATGAAATAAAAGACAAGAAGGAGAGGAATCTGCTGCTCAAAAAAGACACACAGCATAATCCAGGTAGCAAAATGCAGAAAGCTATTTATTGGTTGTAAAATTAATTTATTAACAGTTTTTGATATAGTGCCTACATCTTACACAGTGATTTACAAAGAATATTTAATCATTCATATCAGTCTCAGTGGAGCTTACAATCTATTTTTCCTTTGGATAGAGAAAATAACTGTCGCACCAGATTAATTGAAAGAAATTGACAAAAGTTATAATAGATACTCCTGTTTCAAGAGGATAATAAGTATATTAAATATCCATTATTAGTTCTCAGGAGGTGCTACCGAAAGTCATAGCATTATATGTACTAAAAAACAAAGAAAAGCATGTGGTGAAAGACGGTGCACTTATCTGGTAATTACCTGTAGTTTATATTGTTAAATTAATGACATACATTATATAGAGGTTTCACAAACCAAAAGCTGATAAAATAATATCTTTATTAATGATTAAAAAAATTATTAAAATCATTGTGGTAGCGAAATTGTCATTAAAAATGTGTGGGTGTAAGTGTAGTATCATTAAAAATAAGACACTCTAGGAGCTGCAATTAATCTATATAATGGTAATACCCTTTATTATATTATTCATTCATTCTGATCCAGATTGCAGATTATGCAGCTACCCAAATATAATAAAATAGATGGTAAATTATATAGCTGTAATTCTGCAGCAATACATATACTAACTGCTAGCCGTAGCTAGATTGGTGTTAACTAATTGTAAAGGGACGTGATTTGATAACTGGTATCTATAAGCTGATCATATTCAACCACAAAGAAAAGATTGATATAATCGTCAACTTCATTAAGTCTCTTCATAAAAGGTTGCAAGGAGATATACTCTGTTATTAGCATGTCTGATCAGAGTATGTGTCAATGTTAGAAAGTTTAATATAGTCGTCAACATGAATCTTAGAATTTATTAGATTCTTAATACTAATAGTGAACCATGATACTATCAAAATTCTATGACTGTTGGGAGTATACTGCGACTCTTTGTAAAATACGCTATAGCTAACTCCGCTCACATGAATAGCAGGCTTCAATGGAATTAACTACGAAAATGATATATCAGGATGATTTAAGTATTAAGATATATTTTTGGAAAAACATGCTTCATTATGTCTCTTCATGAAAGGTTATGCAGACATATACTCCACTACTAGCGTATCTGCTCAGAGTGTATGTCAGTGATAGGATTATATATTATCAGTATTAATAGTCCATCAGTGTTGCTGATAAGTTTTAGTGAATAAAGAGCAAGGTTTTATAATATGTAATTATTTTTTAAAATGTATTGACAATAATAATAATCATTAATAGTACTGTTTATTTCAGATTCCAAATAATGCCTGAATGCATCAAAAAAGGTCCTCTAAGTGGCGAGATAAGGAGATCCACATTAGGAGACCAAAAAAAGATCTCACCCAAAAAAATGTTTTAATATTTTTAAATTCCTCCTGCTTCTCTTCAAAAGCGAGCAGGATAACTTCACCACTCTGGCAAACATAACGGATCAGTGAACTCTCACAAGGATTTGTCAGAGATTTTTACAGAATTCACTGTTTTCCCCATTGCTTATCAATTTGACGATTGTATATGTCACACTGTATTTGGAACATCCTACATTATCCATTCAATAATAGTTTTAAATATATGTAAGTTATTTTCAAGCTATATTAATTGTGGTGTGTTAACCACAGGTAACTTACAACATGATGATGCATAATGTGTTACAGGGATGATTAAAGGATGTGAGAAATATACTTGATTTAAAAGTATGTGCATAATATTGAAAATAAAAAAAAAAAAATATATTAAAAAAAAATATGAATGTCTGCGTTATGTGAAAAGTGTCAGATTAGGTGAAATGACAAAGATATAAAAGAGGTTGATCTAAATATAGATGATAATAATTACAACCAAATGTGACATATTTACATATATGTAAATATGTCACATTTGGTTGTAATTATTATTATGACGATTTTAAAGCGGCAATGTCCGGACCCGCTGCCTGTATAATGTAATCTAGGCAACGGATCTGGGCATTGCTGCTTTAAAACCAGCATTTTCACGTTGGGCATTAGGAGTGATGTCATTTTTTCATAGAGAGATTTGTGAAAGTTGCCTTTTACATGTGCAGGTCATTAAGCGTGGCGGAAATAGTGGCTGTCTGTTAGATAGTAAGTCTACATTTTCTGCTTGTTGCTCTTATAGTCTTCACTATTTTAACGTCGCTGTAAGGTGTGTCGGTTTTTACACAACTGAGAAAACCAACCACACCCATATAGACTTGGACAAAATAAATACAAAACCTATATGAGGCAAAATGTAACAGAGTGCATACATAAAACACACAAGTGATCTGTATGGCTAATAAGGTCAATGAGTATAAATAAGTGGGCAGTAGACTGTAAATATAAGTATCCTCAGCTGCAGGTATGATTATTGCATGGACACAAAATATACAGTGGCTGAATAGGAACAGACCATGGCAGATATAAATAGATAACAACACACAGATAATCTTTGTAAATAATATGTCCAGTGAATGACAGTTACTGGGCTGTTTTTTATGCTTTGATATATATTTGTCTCAGTATTATAATATCCATGACTTTTTCCAGGCACCCAGAGATATTAAATGTTCAGCACTGAACACACATTATCTGTTTCTGACACCTATTACATGTTTGTATCACAAGGCATATTGCACAATGGTTAACATATCTTATGTATGTGAAATTTACACAATAAATATCTTTCTGCATTTTGCTGTGAATATTTTGATATTTAGAAACAGTTTCTTCGCCTTTGTTTTTTTTTATTTTATATATATTTTTAGTTGCAAGGGACATTTTTATATTTTCAGAAATGAACTTTACATAGGGAGTTACAGAAAAACAGAGAGGAAAGAGAGAATTTCAGTTTTAAGCCTCTTACAGGGGGTAACAGACATCATTGAGAGAGACAGAAAGGAAGTGGTATGTGGCTACTGATTTGTAGTATGAATAGTAATATTGTATTTGTATTTGCAAATTGTAGTTTTGTATAGGTACATTGCCTTTTATCCAGAATGCTTTCATCGTGATTTTCACGATAATGTGCTTTTCCATTATTTATGTAACTATGCCTAGAACCTTCCAAAGCAGCTTCTTAAACATAACCTTCATTACCTTTTGGAGCAGTGACTGTAGCAAGTGGTGCTCAGTGATCATGTCTGTGTGTATATTACAATCATTAAACAGTAACATTTTTCAACCTTTTTCTCAGTTTTTGGCTTTTAATGGATACCTGCTATGTGTCCCATATGTTCGTTATTGTATTATCCCATTGATACCAAGCAGGATAAAAATAATATGATGCTACAACCTTCTGCAGCATCTATTTATTTAATGCATAATATAGTTTAAAAAGAGCTTACATTTGAAGACTTGACGCAAGAATCAAAATGTTTGTGATTTTCCAAGAAACAAGTGATTGAAAATGTTCATATTTGTAATGATATTTTTCTTTTGAGATGCTGCTGGAGAGATTTTTCAGCACCAGCATTTTCTACCACCAAATAGTGAAGAAAATTTAAAAATTCATTTTGAAATCAATCAGGTTATTCTACAGGATTTTCTGTTATCTCCAAGTTGCTTCAAACAGGATGAGCAGCACACTTGTGACTGCTGCACCTGTATGAGATTCTGACCCGCATCACAGCTTTAATAAACTGTGATAAACAACATGTTATCTAAGTTTAACTGGCCTTGGGGCTCTTCAGAGGTTATGTGGTCGCTCCCTTATATTATGGTAATGATACATAATTATACATTAAAATATAGCTGAGTGATAATCAGAGCAAAACTACATCTGGCCCAGAAAAGATTCTATGACTAGTTTATTTCAGGATAATTCTACTTGGCAATTGTTACAGCTCAAAAACTGTTAATGTTATAAATCTAAAATTTTATAAGATTAGTAAAGTAAATTGATAATATCTATCTATCTATCTATCTATCTATCTATCTATCTATCTATCTATATACACCCGGGTTTAAATCTTCAAGTTAATAAGTTATAGATGAGTTGGATGTAGCTGTCAACATTTTAAAAATAATTAGCAACCAAGATGTCATCCATATCCGTCCAGTGGAAGGCCCAGAACATGCTCACTCTATCAAAGTTATGCCCAGCGCGTACACCAACGGGAGGTCTGACTAGGACCCCAACCACTCCATTAGGCATCCCAGACCAATTGCCACCCCTTTGTGAAGTTTTCATCCAAATACTTCCAGTGGAAGGCCCAGAACAGTCTCCCAGGTCTAAGTTCTGGCCAGCATGTGGGGGACACACCCGGGGATCTGAGGCCCGATTAGCCCCTCCTGCGGGGTCCTGGATCTAAGACGGTGATCAAATGCAATTCACCACCGGTGCCTTGTGGGGCGGGACGGGGAGCCGATTAGGGCTCGACATGTGACATCTGTGTGACAGAGCTATATAAGCCGATGTTCGCCACCATTTTTCCAGTCTGACAGCAGAGAGAGATGATAGAGGACAGCACAGAGCGGCCAGAAAAACAATAAGAAAAGAAGAAGTGGAAGATATCAGAGAGTGGTGGAGAGCAGCGGCAGGGAGGCTGAGAGCTACCCTGCCAAGAAGATGCCGGGATCAAGAGGAAGAGAAACAGAAGAAAATAAAAAGTCTGCGGCCGGCAGAGAGGATGGCGGCAGTGTGGAGAGTGGCGCGGAAAGCCCCAGCAGTAGACAGGAAACAGGTACGTTCCTTGTAGGCGTCCCAACTCCCAGGTCCCCGCCGGCACCACTTGCTTCCATCTTTTCCGCAGCGGGCACAAGACCCAAATGGCAGATAGGATTAAGTGAGGATTGGGCACTATGCCCCAGTAAATTGGGCACTAGACTCCAATAAATTTTGCGCTAGTCCCTTGATAGGTAATATGGCACAAGGCTCTTGATAGTTAGTAGAGTACAAGCCCCTGATAGTTAGTAGGGCACAATGCCCTTGGTATACAGACAGTAGGGTACAATGCCCTTGGTAATCAGACAGTAGGGCACAAGGCCCTCAGTAATCAGATAGTAGGGCAGGTCAGGAATAGAAATGGGGAAGAAGTTCAGCTGACTAAGACTGGGACCGGTCTGTTCCTTTGAATTGGAGAAGGTGACTATTTGTCTGGTAGTCCTTTTTCTATGGTAGTTAGGGCTGCTTGAACCCCTGTAAGTGCCTTGAGTTGTAGTCCAATCCCTATCCTTAGTGCCCCGAAGTGCTCACTCTATCCGTGAGTAGACAACAGGAACAACCAGTTTTGCAGCACAGCACAACCTTTTGAATGAGTTCATGCAGCTTAGGTTGTGGGTTCCAATTTGGGGGTGCACGGATTTAAGTTCAAGCAGTTCAGACTGGGGGTTCCACTTCCGGGCTGTGTATTCCGTAGGGGGTGGCTTAACTTGTGTTGAGTTCCGGCAGTGGCCACTGATGGTTCCAGGCAGTTTTTCCTAGAGTGTATACTTCATAGGTGGTGGAGTAATACTCTCCCCAGTAGGTCCCATGTGATAGTTGGAGTGGTTCACTGTTCGGAACAGAGAAAAAAACCCAGGAAGGCATTCCAGAAATTCCTCAGCAGGGACCAGGAGTCAGGCCCCCATGAAAGGTAGGCACCCTTTCTCGTCTACACTTCCAATATCTATTGCCTTGTAACTGTTGGTGTTAAGCAGAGTATTACACAACATCTAGTACTAGTGAGTTGTATGTGTTGTGAAACCAGGTCTCATAGGCTATTGATAGGACTGGGGGCTGCCTGCTGTATTGAAGCTAGTATAGGTGTGGGTAGTACATGACAGTCTACAGGTCGTACTGTGGGAGGGCTGTGTTCTTATCACCCGGTTCTAACAGGTACTGATACATGTTGTGTGGATGAGTGCCGGAAGAGGACAATGAGTCTCGGTGAGCATTACCATCCTGTGGGTTGGGTGGGATACTCAAACGGATTCTGTTCCTGGCCCAAGTATTCATAGTCCCATGCCTAGACCAGAATAAATCGAGGGAATGTTAAATGGAGTATAGGGAAGTCTCTAAACGCCCAACCTCCACCTCATACACATATTCACTTGGAGCTGTAGCTCTTCTTGACAGTTATTGTGTCTCTCTTTTCCTTAGGTTGAACTGCCAGGAAGTGCCCACGCGGAGGTATAACATCAGGGGAGTTGGTGAAAACGAGTGACCGGTGCATTTCGTAGTTATGCCTCAGGATCTGGTAATTGTAAGGCACACATTTGGAAGCAATTGGTGGTTTTGTGGCCTCCTCCCTTAGGCACCCCTACAAGCATACACCAAAGGCAGGTCTGTTCGGGACCCCAACCACTCCATTAGGCATCCCAGACCCATTGTCACCCCTTTGTGAAGTTTTCATCAAAATTCTTCTAACGGTAGGCCCAGAAAAGGCTCCCCGGGTCAAAGTTCTGCCCAGCATACACCAATGGGAGGTCTGACCAGAACCTCAGCCCCCTAGTATGTCTTCTGGGATACAATGTTATCACTCTGTGAAGTTTTTGTCCAATCCATCCAGTGGAAGGCTCAGAAAATGTTCCCCGAGTTAAAGTTCTGCTCAGCGTACACCAACGGAGTTCCGACCAGGACCCTAACCCCCCTAAAACCTGGCCAGGATCCAAATGGTATAGGTAAGAGAGAAAACTAACCGCACCACGGTATTGTGTTCAGTTATAAATATCAGAACATCCACTAATTTATAGGTTAATCCAGTGGATCCCAAACTTTCTCAGTTCAAGGCACCCTTAGGATCGCCATAATTTTTTCAAGGCACCCCTAAGCCAAAATAATTACCAAGTAGTCCCCTGCCTTGCTTACCACCAGCCCTGTCTGTGGCACCCTTGTGAGATCGCTGAGGCACCCCAGGGAGCCAGTTTGGGAACCATTTGGTTAATCCAATATTTGATAAGAATCTTAGTATTAATATTTATCTGGTGGGTGCACCCAAATCCTTGAAACATAAGTATACACAAAGAAGGAAAAGACACACATATATATTGAGGCATTCTGGAGTGTTCAATCACATTTAAAATCAAATATTTTATTGATATGCATTAAAATAATTTTGTTTCTGGTTTCAAAGAGAGTCACGAAATAATAAAAACAAAAGTGATCTGTGAATTATTTAAAAGCTATATAGGACCTATCTTATAGCCATAGGTAGCGTGACTAGAGGAGAAGCTGATAAAATTCAGATTAGCTGATTACTAGTAAGTATCTAGCTTGCAATCAGAGTGTCATAATGACAGAATAAAAGTAGCGAGATACAAAGCCACCAACGCACGTTTCGCTCAGACTTGCTTTCTCAGGGCAAGATGGGGAAGTGAAATAACAGCTCTTATATACAATGAACATCAAGCCTCCTCCATGATGTCAGTTTTTTACCAAATCCATGCGTATTAACATGTAAATGATTGGCAGTGCTAGGTGCCAATCAAGAAGCATAGACTGGTGGTCCTACCCCCTGTAGTTTCCTGTTGGCTAGGAAACAATGTCAATTGATTATAGTACAGGGAACTCGATCGCCGAGTTACTTTCATTATGGAGTATTATTTATTTATTTATTTATTATGATACAGGTCCTCGCGGATGTTGTAAGAATTAATGCTGGGCAATTAATTAACATGTAAGTAACTGTACATAAATTGACATACAGTGACCAGTCATAATATGTTTACATGTGAATGATTGACAATAGTAATGGCCAATCAAAAGAAATATATAAGTAGCCCTTCCCACTGTAATTGCCTATTGGTTAAGGAACAATGTCAGCTTACAAGGTGTTAGTTATAGTAGTATCTTTCTATAGCATGTATTAGATTGTAGAGAAATGGAGTCAATCATAAATATAAAGTATATGGTTAGTCCTAATATGTTTAACTAATCTAATAATAATAATAAAATAAAATAAAAAGTAAGTGGTAAATGTGATAATTAGTGATAAAATATGATAAACCATAATTATTTGCTGAATAGAAAAATAGTAAATAAGTAAAATAAAAGGAATGGGGATGGGGTGATAAATCTGGACATTAATATTGAGCAATGTGTTAAAAAATAAATATTACAGCAACATTTGATAATAGGGAAGTATTATCGTAATCAGTTTTTTTAAAATAATAAAGTGCAAGTGCATGAGAAATCCTAGATATGAATACAATACTGGGATAACAATGAGGTGATGATTAGTGATGGTGCAAATAATAAAACAAAAATGTGAACCGTGTGTAAGACAAGTACATGATAATTAAAAAAGTGAAGAGTGCCATTTTAATATCCCTATTGATAACCCGTCTGACCCTTCCTCCATCAAACTTCTCACCCTTTCCTCCTCCCTTGGCCTCATTCAGTGGACCTCATCCCCACCCACTGTCTTGGTCACTCCCTTGACCTAGCCTTCTCTCATCTTTGTGCTCTCTTCGACTTCTCTAAGTTCTCGACTTCTCTAACTATCCCTTCCAACTCTCTGACCCCCATCTCCTCTCCATCATTCTGTCCTCCTTCCCTGCTTCCCCCCTGCCTAAAACCACAATCACTTGGTGCATTCTTGATGCTTTTGACCCTACTTCTTTCTCCTCCTCTCTCAAAACTCTCCTATTCCCTCTTCCCACCCTGGTCTGTCTGGACCATGCATCCTCTCTCTATAACTACTCCCTCGCCACTGCCCTGGATGCTATCATCATCATCCCCAGTTATTTATATAGCGCCACTAATTCCGCAGCGCTATTCAGAGAACTCACTCACATTAGTCCCTGCCCCACTGGAGCTTACAGCTTAAATTCCCTAACATATGCACACACAGACAGAGAGAGAGAGAGAGAGAGAAAGAGAGACTGGGGTCAATTTGATAGCAACCAATTAACCTACTAGTATGTTTTTGGAGTGTGGGAGGAAACTGGAGCACCTGGAGGAAACCCATGCAAACACAGGGAAAACATACAAACTCCACACAGATAAGGCCATGGTCGGGAATTGAACTCATGATCCCAGTGCTCTGAGTCAGAAGTGCTAACCACTTAGCCACCGTGTTGCCCCTGCATATTCTGTCTGCTGGCGCCGCTTAATTCCCAAACCCTGGCACTCCAAATTCACCTGCTTCTTTCAGAAGTGCTTTCATGTTGCTGAACGTCTCTGGAGGAAATTTCGCTCCCTGGCTGACTTTCTTCATTTTAGATTTATCTTCTTTTCTTATTGCTCTGCCCTCTCCCTTGCTAAACAATCTTTCTTTAAGTCCCTTATTTCTTGTCAGTCCTCCAATCCTCGCCGCATCTTTGCCACGTTCAATTCTCTGCTCTCCTCCCCAACTCCTGTCCCGCTCTCCCTCTCTGCTACTGACTCGCCACCTTTTTCCCCACCAAAATTGAGGCCATCAGACTTAACATCTCCTCCTCCCATCCCTCTCCTGCCACCTTCGCTGCTCCACCTTCCTCCAAAAACCAACTTTGATTCTCCTTCCGTCCTACTTCAGGTGAAGAAATTCACTCCCTTATCTTCTCCCCGAACTACCTGTCCCCTTGATCCCATCCCCTCTCACCTCCTTCATTCTCTCTCTCTCACTGCCTGCTCCTACCTTGCACACCTCTTCAACCTGTCACTCTCCTCCAGCATCGTCGCCTCCTCATTTAGACATAACCTTATCTCTCCCATCAAAAATCCCAATCTCAATCCCACCTTACTTGCTAACTACTGCCCCATCTCACTTCTCCCCTATTCCTCTAAATCACTTGAATGGATTGTCTGCAACCAAACACATCTTGGACAATTTCCTTCCTCGACCCTCTCCAATCCGGTTTCCACCCCCTCCACTCCACTGAAACCGCCGTGGCCTAAGTCACTAATGATTTTCAGTCAGCTAAATCTAGGGGTCACTTCTCCATACTCATCCTCCTGGATCTCTCCACAGCCTTTGACACTGTGGAGGACCCCCTTCTGTTGCAAATCCTTCTCTCTCTTGGCCTCTCTGGCTCTGTCTTTTCCTGGTTGACCTAATACCTCGCCCACCGTTCCTTTTCCGTATCCGTGTCTGGTTCTTCCTTCCCTCCCTCCCCCTTCCCGGTAGGAGTGCTCCAGAGCTCTGTTCTTGGCCCTCTGCTCTTTTCGCTTTATACTACCTCCTTGGGTTCCTCGCATCTCTTCCTTCTTTCTTCAGTATCACCTCTATGCTGATGAATTTCAACTCTACATCTCCTCTCCTGATCTTTTCTCCACCCTCCTTTCTCATGTATCTGACTGCCTCTCCATCTCCATCTCCACTTGGATGTCCTCACGCTTTCTCAAAATCAAAATTGCTAAAACTGAACTCATTGTCTTCCCTCCCTCTAGATTCTCATCCCACACTGACATCTCTATCTCTGTTAACATCACCACTTTCTCCTCTGTCCCCCAAATCCCTCTCTTTTACCCCCCACATTCATTCATTTGCCCAGTCCTGTCGCTTCCAACTGTGCAACAGTGACATCCGGCCCTTCTTTCCTAGGATGCCACCAAAACTATTATCCATACACTCATCATCTCCTGTCTTGATTATTGTAACCTTCTCCTTACCGGCCTCCCGCACTCCCATCTCACCCCCCTTCATTCTATACTCAACGCGGCTACGAAACTTATCTTCCTTACATGCCGCTCACTTTCTGCCTCCCCTCTCTGCCTTGCTTTACACTGGCTCTCATTCCCCTACAGAATCCTGTTCAAACTCTTCACCATCACCTTCAAGGACCTCTCCCAATCCACCGCCCCATATATCTCCTCTCTATTTACACACTCTCCCTCTCCCTGTGCTCGGCCAATGACCGTCCCCTCTCCTCCACTCCGATCCCCTCATCCCTCTCCAGAATCCAAGATTTCTCCCGTGCTGCCCCTTCACTGGAACGACCTCCCTCGCTCCATCTGTCTGTCCCCTAATGTGTGTTCGTTCAAACGGACACATAAAACTCACCTGTTTCTTAAAGACTTCCAACCATCCATCTAACCCTTTCTCTTCTCCTCCAGCTTGCTCTCATCTCCTCTCTTCTCCATGGCCTTTTCACTCCTCCCACGCTATATAACCTGAACTGACTCCCCTCCATGCCTGATGTCTGTTTGCCCTCCCTTAGGATGTAAGCTCTTATGAGCAGGGCCCTCATTCCTCCTGTCTCTATGCCTCTTCTTCTGCTCATACTTCACTACAATACCCTCGCCTTGGATTTTCTGACATTTTGGTTTTTTTATTTATTGTTCTGTACTGTATCACCCTGTATAGTCGTATGTTTGTATTGTTTACAACGCTGCGGAAACCTTGTGGTGCCTCATAAATAAAGGATAATAATAATAATAATAATAATAATAATAATAATAATAATAATAATAATTGATGGAACAATAAAGAAAAAAAATATTTTTGAAAGCTCAATGAAAAAGGACCACTTAAAAATACAGGTCCATAACAAGTTTATTGAGGTATCAGTAATGGAGGTTACCATCCTGATGAAAAAAGATAGTTAAGGTCTCATAGATATTCTATTTTTATATTACAGAAATACCAGTTTCTGCATTGACTATAAATATGCCAAATAAATATTATAATAATTGAGGCCATCCCTAATCAATCTTCCCATAATGAAGATTTGTATTAGCTTAATTTTTGAGCAGTTCTTTCTGAAGGGTCTCCTCTAATTCCCATGTGTATTCTGTCCATAATAAATGCTTTTAACAATTTTGAATTGCAAGTAGAAAGTGCTTTGAAACTGTAATAAGTGTTCTGAATTTTTTTGGGGTTTTTGTTTGTATTTTTGATGTTACACACATGTTCTAGTAACCTTTTTTTTATATAAAAAAAAAAAGTTGACTTGTCATTCCAATATAATTTGTATGGCCAGAACATGATAAACAAAAGATTAGTCCAGTAGAATTATAGTTAAGAAAATCCTCTATATAGCAAATTTACTCATATTTGTCCTTATGTTCTTTGGTGGTAATGGTATACTGGCATGCTTTACATGATCCATAGTCTAAGAAGCCTTTGGATCTGTTTCAATTGATATTTCTACGATAATAGGGACTATGTACTAGATGATAATATAGATTTATGGATCCAACTTATGGAAATTCTATCATCTAAATTCTGTCTCAGATCCTGATCCAAAAGAAGTTTTAAAGATTGCATTATGTTGTTTCCATGTAGCACAGTAAGCGCCGATCATTCTAACCTTTGAATCCCTAGCTTTGGGATTTGGAGGAGAAAAAATGAGGGATTCTTTGTCTCTTTGAGAGACAAAATGTAGAGCAGTTTCAATAATTTTTCTCCCATAGCCCCTTTGTTTCAATCTGGTAATTAGTTTGTCTTATCTTTATGCAAATGTTTGAGGATTCGAGCAATTTCGCTTCATTCTCAGTAATTTCCCTTTCGGTATACCTTAAATAACTGGTGTAAAATGAGCACTTGATCGATGTAAAATGCTATTAGTAGCAGTATGTTTCCTAAATACATCAGTACTTAAGGTACCTTCTTCAGTTTTACAGATCATCAGATTGAGGAAATTTGTTCTTTGTGGGTTTAATCTCTGAGGTTAATTTCAGATTTAGTTGGTTTGTATTCAAAATCCTGTGACTTGTATACTATTCATTGACCTCGGAGAGCACATGCTTCTTCTCCCACCAACCCAGAAATAGGTTGGCATAAGTTGGAGCACAGCGTGTTCCCATAGCGGTCCATCTTACTTGGAGCAATAATCTTTCCATTACGAAGTAATTTTTTGTTAGATTAAATCTCAAAAGATTGATGATGAAATTATACAGATATGTTTTAACACCCATATCAAGGAAATATGGGACCACATCCAGTCCTTGTTCGTGACTTATATGTGTGTATAGAGATTCCATGTAGTAAGATGCCAAGTATGTATTGTCACCCACTGTTATGTCTTGTATCTAAGATAAAATATCTAGGAGTAAATGTATTAACTTTCGATTTTTTTTTAACTCGCCGCTATTCGGCAAGTTTGCAGTGAAAATTTAATGTGGCAATGGCTTAAATGGCAAAACAATGCCGAATAGCACTGAGTTGAAAAAATCGGAAGTTAATACATTTACCCTCTAGAGTGTCTCTAGTATATGACTGTAGGCTAAGGACATATGGTCGCAGATGTTTGTCCACAAATTTGTTTGCTCTCTCTTTTAATCCACCAATTCCCGATATGATAGGCCTTCCCATGGGGTTCTTTTTGTTTTTATCTATCTTTGGAAGTATATATAAAGTTGGTAATTTTGGATTACCCCCATAGAGGAATTCATAATTTTGTTTAGTAATGGTCCTCTCATGGAATGCTCTGTTAATCATCATTTGATACATACTCAAAACTTTGCAGTGGGGTTGAAGATGAGGCCTTTGTAACAAAATGTATTGTTTAGTTAATGGTAAATTTCTCTTACATATTTGTCAAGTGGCCACAGGACGATATTGCCTCCTTTATCAGAAGGTTTGTTTCAATAACATCTCAGCTTTCTGAAATACTAAAGAGATTAATAAATCTAATCAGTAGTTGTTAGAAACATGTTATGCAGCAATGTATTACTCTGGGGCAATATAATGTAGTACTTAACTAACTGCCTATATAGCACCTATCTAATAGCCATAGATCGTGCGACTAGAGAAGAAGCTGATGGAATGCTGAATAGCTGACTAAACTGTAATATCCTAGCTTGCAATCAGAGTGTCATAATGGCAGAAAACAGTAGCAAGATACAAAGCAATGCCAACACACATTTCGTTCAAAAATGCTTTCTCAGGCAAGCTGGGGAAGTGAAATGACAGCTCTTATATACTATGAGGATCAAGCCTCCTCCGTAACGTCAGTTTTTTTTATCCAATCCAAGCATATTTACATGTAAATGATTGGCCCACTTAAAGAGAGAAAATGCAGAAAAATCTCTCGAATCCCTCCACCCAAGAGTAGCAAGCAACCGAGTCCTGTGTCATCTCGGAGAGATTAGAGGAAGCAGAACAAATATGCAACAGACTTTCATCTACCTAATTCCTGAATACATGGGCCTGAAGTCCCATCCACAGCCGAACACATGGGTGCACCTATTCTAAAGGAATGTGCACCACAATGTGCACTATCAAGGCCTAGGGCACCAAGCATGTACTTAAAGACTACCGTGAACTGATACAGCATGAGGGGCGGATGCATCACTATGCACCAAACACGGCAACGCATCCTGCGGTCAGACTCCAGCAAATCTAGTGATCACCTGTACAGGGGAAACCGAGCAGCTGCGGTGGGGCAACAGCACAACTCATTGTCCCCTACCCGGCTGCCGCACCTTGCAAGATGTTGAATCAGGGGACAGGACTACATTTTTGGCCAACATCCCTGAGACTGGAGCAGACCGTCCAGAGGCCACCAACTTGCTCATTTGAAATGCACCAAAGAACAGCGTTATAAAGACTGTGCTAAATAAATTACATTCATAAGGATCAAGTGCCACACCAGCACGTGCTCCTAGCAATTCTATCAAAATCTAGGAACTAATAGGTCTCCTGACATCAGAAAGGATGGGGAGCTTTCGTGATCAGCCTTACAGCGCCCCTTGAGATCAAGAATCCCCTGGTCACATCCACCAATCTGTACAGTTGGGGAAAAAAGGAGATCTCCACAAGGGTGCCAGACATCGCCGACTTGGACTTACCAGTGGTATAACCAGCCCACACAAAGCCCTGCATCCAGTCATACCAATCTCCACTACTGCCAGAAACCGCATCCTGGAAGGAAAGCCACTCTCGCCAGACTGAGGGATACTTGCGCAGTGTAGCAGAAGCCAAGGAAGTTTCCTCCAGACTCCTTACTCCCGCAGCACAATCTGCCAGACATAAGTGAGACAGGGAGAACCAATGAGAGCAGTCTCTGCTGCCAGCGACTGAAATGTGACCCAATTACCCCTAGGCAATGCATCCGCTAGACCATTTTCCAAACCCACGTGACGGGCACTAAAGGATATGTCGTAGGACAGGCAGCGCAACACCAGCTGCCAGAGCGAGCTGATAAGTGGGGGCAAAAAGCACTCTGCTTATTAATTGCATGCACTACGCCCAAGTTGTCAAACCAGAAGCCTATTTATCCCGGAACTTAGCAGCCCAAAGCTCAACCGCATTGATGATGGCAAACAGTTCCAGAAGGACCAGATTAGCTGTCCAACCAGAACAATCGTCAGGCCAGTGCAAAATACACCAGTCACCGGCAAAGGAGGCCCCGGACCCCACTGAACCTGTAGCGTCCATAAACAGCTGAAACTCCCGACTAGAAATCAAGGGATCGGCCCAGACGCGAACCCCGTGAAACTCCCAGAGAAACACTTCCTACACTTGCTGGTTGTCCCTAATTTCAAATGACAGCGGAAAAAGATTTTGCCCATCGGAATTATTCGACAAGCAAAATTTAACTGACCCAGATGAGATTGGGCCTCCTTTAAGCGCATCTTCAGGGACTCCCTTGCCTCGCAGATCATCACCAGCAATTTTGTGATCTTATCAGCCGGCAACCGACACAGGCCCATTTGAGTGTCAGCATCAATCCCCAGGTAAGACAGACGGTTGTAGTACTCTCACCCCCTCCAGCTTCACACCCTCCAGTCCGTTGGCCTCTCTGGCACTGTCCTTTCCTGGTTCTCCTCTTACCTTGCTGACCGTTTCTTCTCTGTTTCCACCTCTGGTTCTCTTTCCCCTCTTCCATCCTTCCAGTTGGGATCTCACAGGGATCTGTTCTTGGACCCTTACTCTTCTTGCTATAACACCTCCTCCCTGGGTGAACTCATCAGCTCCTTTGGCCTCAAGTACCAACTTTATGCTGACGACACTCAACTCTACTCTCATCTGCTGATCTCTCTCCCTTGCTCCTCTCTAGGGTGTCCACCTGCCTCTCTGCCATCTCCTCTTGGATGTCCTCTAGATTTCTTAAACTTAACATTGCTAAAACCAAACTCATTGTCTCTCTCCATCTTGAACCTCCTCCTCCTCTGACCTTTCAATCACTGTTGACAATTCTTCTATCTCTCCTGTTCCCCAACTTTACTGCCTGGGTGTCATACTCGACTCCTCTCTCTCCTTTGCCCCACACATTAATTCTCTTGTCAAATCCTGCTGCTTCCAGCTACGTAACATTGCTCGCATTCAGCCCTTCCTCTCCCAGGATGCCACCAAATCTCTAATCCACTCTCTGATCATCTCCAGCTTGGACTACTATAACCTTTTCTTTATTGAACTCCCCTTTTCAAATCTCGCTCCTCTTCAATCTGTACTCAACGCGGCTGCTAGACTTATCTTCCTTTCTCGCCGCTCAACTTCTGTCTCCCCCTCTACCAAGCCCTACACTGGCACCCCTTCCCCCACACAATACTTTTCTGTAGGGGCCCTCACCAACACAAGGCCCTCGCCAACTCTACTGCTCCCTACATCTCCATTATCCTGGCTATTCACACTCAATCCCGCCCACTACGATCGGCCAATGATCATTGCCTCTCTTCTCCTATGATTACTATTACTTCTTCTCATGGACGTATTCAAGACTTCTCTCATGCTGCCCCCTTTTATTGGAACGAACCCTCTCTATCAGAATATCCCCCAATCTGTGCAGTTTCAAACAGGCATTGAAAACCAACCTTTTCTTAAAAGCCTTTCAGTCATCTGCTTAACTACCCACCTTGTCGGCTACCTCTTCCTCTCATCCCTTCTTCCCCCTTCTTCTCTGCCTCTGTGTGACTCTGTCCCCATATCACCATTGTATCCTCTGTATGTCTGCCCCTCCCTTCAGATTGTAAGCTCCTTTGAGCAGGTCTCTCTCCTCATGTTTCCATCACTTTTTACTTTGCTCTCCAGCTACTCTGCCCACCTCATTCCTGGGCCTTCTTCCCTCTGACTCCTCTCTTGTTTTTCTCTGCACCTTTCAGTTGCTCTTAACCTGTTAGCCCACCGTCTTGTGCCCAGGTTTCCAGCCTGTGCTGAATATCCCTCACCCTCACCCTTTCAGCCTCTCTCTTTAGCTGTGCTTTGAGCTATCTGAGTTATAGTGTTTATTGTTAATTGTACTGTGCTGTTTTACCTTGTACTGATTGTTTATTCCTGTACGGCGCTACAGATACTTTTGCCCTATAAATAAAAAATTATATTTTTAATAATAATAATAATAATAATAATAATAATAATAGTGGGTGACCATGTGGTGACCCATACCAGCAGTCACGCACCAGTGCAAAAAAATGCTGAAGCACTCGAAGGAGCCAGATACAGCACAGCCTATGGGAAAGCACTTGTCCACATGGCACCTGTCCTCCAGTTAAAGGAAAGGAGTCTGAGAGCAATGGGGGAAGCCAGAAGGTGGACTCAATATCCACCTTTGCCAATATTGCCCCTGCCCCGAAAATGCGCACTAAGTCCTGGGCAGATTCAAAGGACTTGTAGGAAATGCTGCAGCAACGTGTCAGGATGGCATCATTTACCGACACCCCAGGTGCAATGATAAATGTTGAATAAGGTGGAACTTCCCCAGCACCTTCTTAGGCATCACACCAATCGGGGAAATAACCATGCCCTGCAGCGGCGGTTCCGGGAAGGGGCCACACATACGCCCTAAAGCCTCCTCCTTACACACCTTCTTGGCTAAAACCTCTGAAAACATAATGGCAGACTAAGTTTTTAACCTGAGAGGCCCCAACAGACCCCTCAATTGGCAAACGAAACCCCAGCAAAAAAAAACGGAATGCAGAAACTCAGCATCCGACTGCCGGGGATATCTGGCCAGTCAACGGACTATGCTGGAAAAAACTATGGGAGAAAAAGCCTTACGGAGCACCGGAGGATGATGTCCCCATCTCCTCTTACAGGCATGTTACAATTTTTATGGCCAGGTTAGTCCCGCCGCAGAGCAAGGAGGAATGGACGAACCTGCACCCCGCTCCACTCCCACAATGTCCCCCATTAAAGGCATAATATTGCCCCCTCATTGTGATGGCATGCCAAGCCTCCCATGCCATGGGAGCCGCTGGTTGACAGCAGCACTCGATACACTGTGCCATTCAAGATTTAATTAAGGGTGCAATATTACCCATTTGTATGATATTGTCTCTGGTGTTATAACATAAATAGGAAATTTTTTTAAACTTCTGTTTTTATTGTTCTGATGATTTTCCCTTTATTCAGTGCCTTATTTATATTTATATATTCAAATTATATTCATCTTTTATTTTGTTTTAAGCTCTAGCTGGTGCTTGCATTTAATCTTCAGTGTTTATACACTTTAATTGGTCATGGGAGTGATTTTGAAGTTATTTGACTAGTGCAGATTATAAAGAAGAGGGATTAATGAAGGCTCTCTCCAATTTTTATATGCAATTGGACTGTTAAAATAAATGTTTCCCGTAATTGTGACATAGACCTGGAAGCAGACGCACATACACCTTTCAAGTGGTATATCTTTTGCTGGTGCTGGAGGACTGGTGCAACGAGACACACTGATGATGATGATGATGATGATGATGATGATGATGATCAGCAGGACTAGCTGCACATCTCTGTTTGGATTATTGCATATTGACAATTCCAACTGACACTACTTCATTCATTAGTGGGCTGCTATATAATACAAAGTGGCGGCCATCTATTCACATTAATCCATTGATATTTATATTTTGATTTCAGCAGGAAATATTCCTATCTAATTTTTTAAAATATAAATAAATGTATTTAATTTAATTTCACTTAATTTAATTTAATTTTATTTGTGTAATATTGCAGAGCTGGATGCATTGTGAGATGCAGCTGACAAAAAATATGCATGTAATACCACTTTTTCATGTGTGCGTCTCTTCTTGTTAACTTATGGGGTGCATATGTGTCCAACCATACATGAGCCCCGGTATGTACAACACTACCTTCTCAAAATAGACATTGATTCATTAAGGAAAGTAGACAAAAAAAGAGTAACTTTGCACCTTGGCAAAACCATGTTGCACTGGAGGGGGATGTAAATTTAAAATGTGATTGCAGATTTATAGTTGGGGGTGGACATGTCCTAGATCATATTTAAATTTCAGTGTACAAATAAAGCTATGAATTATATGTGTGCTACATAAATAAACAGCAAGTATTTAGTATCTAACTTAAATAATAAACTAATTTGCACCCCTTGCGTTGTAACATGGTTTGTCCAGGAGAAAACTTACTCCTTTTTTTGACTTATTTGCTTTACTTTCCTTAATGAATATGTCATGATGCATAAATGGTCAGAATTAAATGATTAAGGGCAGGGCCGGATTAACCCGAGGTCTAACTGGGCTATAGCCCAGGGGCCTCGGGCATCCAGGGGGCCCTTCAAACTCCTCAGCAGCATTATTGATCGGTCGGGGGCGGGGGCGCCCCCGGCCCGATCGATGCTGCTGAGTACTGTCAGTGCAGTCCTCCGTCCCGGCGCGCTGTAGTCTGCTTACTGAGGATATCTCGCGAGAGTTCATGAACTCTCGCGAGATCTCCTCAGTAAGGAGCTTACAGCGCGCCGGGACGGAGGACTGCACTGACAGGTAAGTGCTTGGGGGGGTCCTCGCGGGGGGTGGGGGGCGGCGGACGGCTCACATTGGGGGCCTCGCGGGGAATGGAGGGCCCCTTAGCCCAGGGGCCTCCATTCCCTTAATCCGGCCCTGATTAAGGGTCAACTCCAGGCTAAACAAAAATGATTGTGGGAAATACAATGCAAAACATGTAAGGGCAAATTCTGCCAGGAAACCTTGCAACATTCAGCAGCCAAATGAAAAATAAGACCAGGGGTTCTGAAGAACAGTTTTCAAAATTTCATCATCTTTAGTTTATATTAGAAACGCTGTATCATACTAAGTGTGGCAAAGTAAGCTAAAGTTTCTCAGTCTAACATCTCAGTTCCCAGGATATTCTTCTAAGCAATTGTGAAAGGCATACACACAAGTCTGCAACCAAAGTTTCAGAGTGGGAGTTCATGCCACAGTAAAAACTTATTGAGGTCCCTCTGGTTAGGGGATAACTTCTATTAGTGTGGTTAGTGAATTCTGTAATCCGCCAAGTTTTCCAGTATCCCCCTATGCTGCTTCTTTATTTATGCTACATGAAAAAACAGTCAGTATTTAACTTATGTGCAAAACAGAAAACTAGTTTGCACCCCTTGCATTGTAACATGGTTTTGTCCAGGAGACTGAAATAAGATACCTCTTCATTTAAGAACCTTAATGAATAAGGCCCCTGGTCTTATCCTGTATACATGGGTGACCAAACTGGATGCTCATCCATGTATTACATCTGGGATTTTCACCCAAATATGTTTGTCAAATGAATTTTGCAGCCTGGTTGCATTTGAAAGACTCAATTTCAAGAAATATTTAAGAGAAGAGGTCTCCACATCACCCACGCTGGTCAATACTGCCATAATTACTACAGCTTTGATCAATCTACTTGCTTTGAATATTCTCACCTATGTGAGTATAATGACATTTATTTTATCATTGTATATAATTAAACAGTTTTACATTTGTTCCTCACTCTAGGGCACTTGAGCCTTGTGTATTACTTGCAATATTTCTGAAGCTGGTTATACAGCATAACAGCAGATGGCAGCAGAGGAGAGGTGAAAACATTGTAGATCTACACTGCACATTCCAGCATCAAGTCCTTTGAATTTTGCAGAATTATACATAACTACTATTTTTTTCATGGACTCTTTGAGGCATCCTTTATTTATAATCTACAGAGGACACAGTGTAAACAGTGAAATTATTCTACTTTCATTGAATAACTTTTAGTACATTTCTTATTGCTAATTGTTTTTGCAACTGTTCAATTTGGGCCTGATTCATTAAGCAACGCAATTTTCGTTTTTTCTTAAATAGACGGAAATAGCACACAAGTATGCCTGTATTCAAGGACAAGCGGATCTGAAAAAACATTTGTAGTTGAATTTGGGCCTAAGTACGCTCTGCCTATACGACATACTTACCTACTTTCTATTGTTGAGGGGCTGTGTGGTGGGAGGGTGGAAGGGAGTGGGTTGGGATGAAAGCATAATTTTTTTTGTGGAGGGGCGGAGCCAAAATGACATGATTCACTGCGAATTGAGGCTCCTAACGGGTAGGTTGCGGGAGAATTGTATGCTCACCCGGGGGTCCGGGAGACCTACCCGAAAATCAGGAGTCTCCTGGACGTTCTGGGAGAGTGGGTAAGTATGCTATACGGCACTTGTCATATGCAGACACACAACACACTGCTGGATATGCACAATGCATAGGTAGATGTAATGTCCCATCAGAATGCACAGAACAAAAATACATTAACAACTATTAATAATATAATCTTTAATAAAACATACATTGAAAAAATGTTTTTATTTAAAAAATAATTATGATTAATACATATATCAGGATGTTATATCATGCCTACTGCACACAGAATGCATTTTACAGTTGCTCTTAATTGCAAACACATGTTCTGGCATGCATGCGTATCAGTCATCACTATCACTCGGCACTTACACCTGCCCTGTAGCTGGTGCAAATGAAAATCACGTACCTCAGTGATGCCCAGAGCTTGAGTACGATGGATGTGTCGACCTTGGCATGCCCTTACTGTACATTACCTATGAGCAGGCTGTCGGAAGTGTCCTTTGTTTTTGAAGATGAAATGGATGCGCTGTGTTCGTATAGTCAGCACAGTGGCCTAGTGGTTAGCACTTGTGCTTCGCAGCACTGGGGTCATGAGTTCGATTCCCAACCATGGCCTTATCTGTGTGGAGTTTGTATGTTCTCCCTGTGTTTGCGTGGGTTTCCTCCGGGTGCTCCGGTTTCCTCCCACACTTCAAAAACATACTGGTAGGTTAATTGGCTGCTATCAAAAAATTGACCCTAGTCTCTACCTTTCTGTCTGTATGTATATGTGTGAGTGTGTGTCTATATTAGGGAATTTAGACTGTAAGCTCCAATGGGGCAGGGACTGATGTGAATGAGTTCTCTGTACAGCGCTGCGGAATTAGTGGCGCTATATAAATAAGTGATGATGATGATGATGATAGTCCACTTCTGAGCATGCACAGAGCAATTTTCAGCAAAATACAGCACATATCAGGATTTACGTTTCTTAATGAATCAAGCCCTTTATGTGCACTTATACAGTTTATTAATATTGGGTCTTCACACGGTGTATTATGTTTAGCATGTACCTTACTTTACAGTGGAATTGTGGAGGGTTCTTTATAAATGAGTGGTGATATTTGTGGTTGTATATTCTGTAGTTTGACATATTATTTGCATTTATTACCTGCTAGTTTACGTGAATAACAGAGATCTATTTTTTGTTCAATATTTCTTTATTAAATAGAACATCGTGATTTACAACACGTTACAATAACAAAGTCAAAATGAACAAACCACTAAAGTAGACATGACTTATTCTTTTTTCTTTTTTTTCCCTCTCCCCAATTCCGTTATTTTATAGCAAATAAACGATATTTAAATTTTAACCAAGGATAAGAGAAATAAAAAAAAAGAAAAGAAAAGTGTAATATTGCCTCACTTGGGCATCAGCCAGAGAGGAGAAGAAAAAGATAGTAAAGGGAGAGAGAAGGAGGGGGGGAAATCAGGTGAGGAAAGAGGAGCTACCTCATTAAAATTGTAATTAACATGGATCCTCCTTGGCTGAGGGAGAAAGGGTTGAACTCGTCAGCTGAGCTAGTTTCCCTGTATCCTTAAATGCAAACCAGGGACACCAAATGACATAATATTCTGTAAAATTTACATCTGAAGAGAAAATTAATTCATCCATTAACCTGTAGAATTCTATTCTCTGTAACCAATCCCTAATGTGGGGGATTTCCAATGAACCGGTATCACTGCTTTAGCGGCAGTAATTTTTTAAAGCTAACAATCAGTAATTTAGTTTTGTTTAGTAACCAAAAAGCAGGGTCATCAGGAACCTCATTACCCAAAATATCTGTAGAGACTGCCATAACCTGTGTCCAAAACAGCCGGAGAACAACACAATTCCACCAACTATGAAGGGGTGTGCCAGGGGTTTCCTGACACCTCCAACAAACACCCGGCACCCCTGGGAAAATTTTTGCTAATTGAGCTGGGCATCTATACCATCTTGACAAGACCTTATAGTGAGATTCTGCAACTGCTGCGCTAGTGGAGCATGCATGAATGGATTGGAAAATGTTAGGCCAATCATCCGTCTGAATCTGATTGCCCAAATCACGTTCCCACTCTCTGGTAAATCTTGGTAAGGAATTAAATACATTTTCTATAAGAAGTGACTATATAGTAGAGAGGAGGTGGCGAGGGCAGCTGGAGGTTTGACAAATCGATTCCAAGGCTGTAAGGTCCCTTGTTGTGTCTTTATGGGGAGGACCAGAGGACAGAAAATGTTTGATTTGGAGAAATCTCCAAATTTCTGAATTTGGCAAGTCCCATTTTGTCGGAATTATAGAGAAAGAAGACACACCCATGGGGCTTCTCAACTGAATATTACTGATTTATTTATGTATTTCATTTGTATAATTTATTTTAAGGTGCACTTACAGATACCATTCAGTGTTTTCTGTAATCATCTAAAAAGTCACCTAAGTTTTGTGCATGAGAAGAATTATATTATATTTTATAAGAGATGGTCTAATATCCATTGATTTTACTTCAGCTAAATGTACTGCTAGGGGATTTTTTTCATATCCACCTACAACACCCTGAATGGTGAGAGAGATCTAAGCTTGTACTCTGGTGGCAGTTTGAGGGTGTACACCAAGGTAGATTAGGAGAGGCACCTAAAACACCACAACGATGAACAGGAGGCTACACAGCCCCAAGTTGATTAATCAGGTTCTTGCTACAAAAGCTAGAGAGTTAATCATAATTATGAAGGGAAAAGCTGGAGAATGTCAATTCATAGGGCTAGTGGATAGGGATCCAATAAGTCAGCAATCATAATGCTTGGCTTATTATGTAATAGTTTTATATAAGTAATACTTTAATTAATTCATTAGAATTTTAAATTTATTTGTAGCCAACTAGATATGTGTATATTTAGATTTTTTTTCTTACAAGGATAACCATCTCCACTGACCTGTTCCCCGCCATTCCCCCTAATTTTTAGTTACAGCCAGCTGTACAATTCTAGCAATGAATGTGCTGTGTGCAATGTACACTATTTAGTTTTCATCACCGGAGACAGTTTGATAAATGTAGACCAGTATATCCAGGGGGCTCCTGTGTCTTTCCTGCTTCACTGTAATGTGCTATATGTGACAACATATTATAGTAGTGACTAGTGCATATTCCTTCAGTCTAATGTAGTTCCAAGCCAACATCCACTTCTGTCTCTCTGTATATTCTGCTGCAAAGTGAGATACAGGTAACACCATCCCTTTTGAAAGACCTCATAGTCATATCTACTTCTTATTAGTTTCTATAAGAGGTATAATTCAAAGTGGATCTTGGTAGTGCAATTGATTTAATATATTTGAATTTTTTTCGAAAGCATTTGATACTGTTACTCACAATTGTCTGGTTCATAGGATGAGAGGATTAGGTCTAGGGGAAAATTGGTAGAAAACCGGTTACATGATAGAAGGCAAAGAGAACATATTCAGACTGGGCTAAAGTTAGCGGTGTAACAGAAAGATCCGTATTGGGTTCTGTTCTTTTCAATTTCTTTATTAATGATCTAGTAGACTACCTAAAAAGTAAGGTGTCCATATTTACTGTTTATGTAGAGTAAGAGTTGTGTTTATTATAGGGCATAAATAATTATGCTAGCTTTTAATGGCCTCCATCTCCTTTAGAAACTTTAGAAAAGTAAAAAGAACTCTGGCATTCTACTCTCATTCATCCTGACCCCAAACAAACTTCAACATTGGAAGTGGATGCTTAAAAATCTATACTAGAAGCAATAATTTCACAAAGGGAAACAAATCAAGAACTAGCTCATCCCACTTTTTTGGAAACAAAACACATCTGAAATTGCTTATATTCAAATAGAGAATTGTTTACAATTAAACTTGATGTTAAAGTGTTGAGACTGTGAATATCAAATATATTTAGTCTGCAAAGAAATTTAGACAGGGTAAGCAAGGGAAGCACCATTTCTTAAGATTAATTTTATTTCACCTACAAATCTTGCATTTCTTCTTATCTTGCAATATTTCAGTTGAGCATTTACAAATGTCTTCCCTGGATGCAAAACAGCAACAAAACTATTTCCGTATTATATAGCTTCTCTAATCTAACAAGTCAAAGATATAATTTTGCTATAGTCTCTAAATATAATGATTTTCACTTAGCTGGGCATAATATATGCCTCTAAAGTCTTTGGGCCTAATTCATTAAGGAAAGTAAAAATAGGAGTAGCTTTGCACCTTGGCAAAACCATGTTGCATTGAAGGGGGATGTAGATTTATAGTTGGGGTAGGGCAAGTCCTAGATCAACTTTAAATTTCAGTGTAAAAATAAAGCTGTTAAGTATTTGCGTGCTATATGACAAAGCAGCCAGGGCCTGATTCATTAAGGAAAATAATTTAAAAAAAGGAGTACATTTTTCTCCTGAACAAACCATTTTACAATGCAAGGGATGCAAATTAGTTTATTATTTTGCACATCAGTCAAATACTGGTTGCTTTTTCATGTAGCAAACAAATAAATACTCAATAGCTTTAACTTTACACTGAAAAATAAAGTTGATCTAGGACATGCCCTATCCCAACAATAAATCTGTCCCCCCATTTTAAATGTACCACCCCTCCAATGCAACATAGTTTTGCCAAGGTGTAAAGTTACTCATTTTTTTTGCCTTCCTTTCCTAAATGAATCAGGTCCCCAGTATTCAACTTATGTGCAAATAATAAACTAATTTGCACCCCTTGCATTGTAACATGGTTTGTCCAGGAGTAAATTTACTCTTTCTTTGCCTTACTTTCCTTAATGAATCAAGCACTTTGTTTTATTAAAAGACTATTTTGGTGGCCAAGCTTGTGTGGATGCTTGTGAAACTTGTGCTAGATTTAAGGGCACACAAAGCAAGTCCTTAGGATTAATAAAGTCTCAACCAGATTCTAGTAAACTTTGTCCTTCAGTGTCTGTGTACTTTATGAAAGGCATTGCCATTTTAGAAGCTGTAATAGTTTTGGTTAATGCCAATCTCATTTTGCTCTTGCCAAAAAACTTCCTTTTATGGGGCTGTGGATATTAAGGATGTGATCAGATGTGTTGTTCTCGAACTACACTTCAGCCCAAGTCCTACATTCATTTTCTGTATTATCCCGGTGACAATTCCCAGATCTATTTAGCTGTATGCTACTGAATTACCAGAACCCAAGTATGGTCAAAAAGAGTCCTAATTGTCATCTGGTTGGCAGAGAAGCTGGCTCCATTTACCCAGGACCTTGCTCTGACACTGTTGGTGCATTTAAGAGGCTAAATACACAGGGGCTTGATAAGGTGTGTAGGTTTGAGGGGACACATGGCAGCTCTGTTTTATATACCTCTGTGTTAAAATTGGCTATGCATGCTCTGATGCTGTCAGATGGTATGGAGAGGATGTTCCCAGTGTCCCTCTTCATGTGACACTGGGGAAAAGTCCACACGGTCAGATTGCCTGGCTGTATGGGGCACTGGCTGAAAAACCCACACTTACTCTGATCTTAGATGATATACAAAGATACCAGACAACAAAATATCCTCCAAAGAAGGAGATAATCTCCGGCGTTAGAATAAAAAATGTATATAAGTAAAAATGTTAAATATATTTTATGAAATATGTACTTCCAATAATCAGCTCCCACTGCAGCTGTATAAAACGACTATTGTTCCCTCTCAAGACATACCAATATATACAACAAACAGCATTGTGGGAAGACTATAGAAGGACAGTATTTATAAATAATAAAAAATACAATTTATAAAATAATGAATAAAATAAAATAAAAAATATAAATATACAGACAAAGAGGGTATATTTACTAAACTGCGGGTTTGAAAAAGTGGAGTTGCCTATAGCAGATTCTAGCTGTCATTTTGTAGCATGTACTAAATAAATGATAACTCGAATGTGATTGGTTGCTATTAGAAATGTTCACTGACCCCCATGTTTTGGTTTTGGATCTGTTTTTTTTTTTTTTTTTAAACAGTTTCTGAAAAATGCTAAAATCACATATTTTGGTTCTTATTTTTATTCTACATTATTATTAACCTCAATAACATTAATTTCCAGTCCTGTCCAGTCAATTTTTGTCAAGTGTCAAGAACACTGCTACCCCTCCTGTTTCTGTGTGAGCAATGGCACTGAGCAATGGCACTGGAGATTGGAGAGTGACAGGAACACTGCTACCCCTGTTTCTGTGTGAGCAATGGGGCTGAATTACCTGGGGAGGGTGGTACTTATAAAATCCAAAACTCGCGAGATTTAATGCCGCAACAATGAAGTTTTGCCTCGTTTTCAGTTCCGAAGATGCACGAATGTACCGTGCCTGTTCGGCTCGGTACTCGGATCTGCAAAGTTCGGGTGGGCTCGGTTTTTTGAAAACTGAGCCCCTGCATCTCTGGTTGCTATAGGCAACATCTCCACTTTTTCAAACCCACAGTTTAGTAAATATACAGCAAAGTATCTTCAAGCCTGAGTTTGCATGGAAAAGGAATTGATCGCTTCACTACATTCAATCCAAAAAAGCTAATTTATTATGTATACATAAAAACATCAGCTTTGAGAAAATCTACAGGCTGGGCGAAACGCGTCAGTCATATGCCTTCACTGTGATAACGTCTGCTTACTTGTTAATTTCACTGTAGTACTTTAGTGAACGGAATATTCACACTGTTGGATTGAATGTGGTGGAACGATCAATTCTTTTTCCACATAAACTTGAAGATACGTTGTCTGTATACTTATATTTATATTTTTTATTTTAGTTTAAGCATTATTTTATAAATTGAATTTTTCATTATTTATAAATACCATACTTCCATAGTCTTCTCACAGCGCTGTTTGTTGTATATATACAAAAATACCAGACCCTGAGAGACAGAACAACAAAGTGCTCTGTCTACTGGAGCTCACAAAAGTCCCACACCAGGAAACATTTGGGGAATCCTGGTTGTGGGATCCACTTGGAATACAGTGCTTTTCCACTCTCCTAACTGTAAAACATATCCACAGGATACCTAATTGGCCACTACACAGCCATAACCTCTGATTGCTCACCTCTTAAACTATAGATACTGTAAAGCAGTTCTTACATTAGCCAAGAAAGCTGGTTAACTGAAAAATAACAGTAAAAAGGCTCAATATATGCAGATTACTCTGTTGAGAGTTAAAGTCAAAGATCCACATTTACTGCAGAAAAGCAGCAGCTTAAGAAACAAAATCTGGTTTAAAATTGGATGTACCCCACTAAGGTGGGTCTGATGGATTCTGGTAGGGATCAATTTTGTAACACCTAAGGAAGCCGGGGAATGGTAGTATATATGAGACTTTGAATCCTAAGGGCTCCTTTGCAAAGACTTCTTCCCCAGGAATAAGATGGGAATGGCATTGTTTTCTTGTCTTTGGGTGAAGTCCAATTACTACTGTTTATGAAATGTGTACAGTACATGACTGGTATAAAAATGCTATATTGAAATGTTTGGTGGGTGGTTGAATACCTGAGTTAACTGCAATTTCTTTAAATAGTATTTCCCCCATATTGTTCTTCTACAGGTGACTCAATTCATGGATTCAAACACCTCAGAGACGTAATATTACTCCACACAGCTTACTTTTCCTATTCTAAAGGTATCTCAATAGTCATGCATGAGGCAGAAGGCATTAAATATGGGTCTCGGTTAAACTAGATGCTTTTAGCCATTATGTGATTATTTGTCACAACTATCGGCTGGCTATTGTCTGTGAGAGAATGTTGGGCTTGTAGTTTCACAACACCTGAAGAGCCACGGGTTGTCCATGCTTGGCTTAGTGGATGTTTGGAAATGGAGATTTCATGCCCATCAACACCCAATAATCTAATTGGTCACATCATAATATTAATGTTAAGCTAGTGTGAATCAGACTGCAGTCTTATCCTATGTTGCCAAATGATTACCTAATATTCCAGAGGGATCATAGGTTGTCAAGATATGGGGTGAATCAGCTGTGTAATGGTCTCTCATTTAAATCCTTCAAATCTTAATTCTGAATTTGAGGGCCCATTTATTTTAAGCTATACAATTATTTTTTAAGCTACTTGCAGTTGAGACATATAACCAGTTTGACTATGGGATGCTGAAATTTCTGGCTGCAATTAGGAGCATCATCTCATAGATTCAAATTTACAGTCAGTCTTTGAGATGTTGATCTAAAATGCAGGCATAAGTTGTATATGATTTAAATGCTCAAATCAAACTGGGAATTATGTACATATACATTTTTGAGTGGGCATGTTCAGTTATTAGGTATAGGCCAATGAATTGCTTTATATTTTCTACCTGAAGGTGTGCCTTTTGTAGATCGGTTTCAGGGAAATAAAAATAGAGTCCCCTATTATTATTATTATTATTATTATTATCATTTATTTGTTGGGTCGCCACAAGGTTTCCGCAGCGCCTTACATAGTACAAACAGTAGACCATACTGGGTGAAACATTACAGAACAATAAACACAAAGTACCAATGCTTCAGAAACTCCGGGCAGACATATGGAGTAAATACGGAGCAGAAGAGTCGGTATGGAGACAGGAGGGGAGAGGGGCCCTGCTCATGCGAGCTTACATCCTAAGGGAAGGTGGACAAAAAGGCACGAAAGGGAGGCAGTGATACGAGGGAGAAAAAGGGACAGGGGAGAGGGGGGAGAACTGCAGAGTAGATGAGGGGTTAAGTGGATGCTTGGAAGTCCCCTAGAGACTTATCCATTCTTGAGACTTATCCTTTCGTAGCTGTGGATTCCTATATAGAGTCCTGTCTAGTGAATCGATAACTGGAGTAGTGTTGTTTGTAGTTTTGTTGTTAAGGGGGGGTGCTTGGGATCACGAATAAATAAAATATGTTAAGAGAGGAGGATAAATAAGTATGAATGAAAGAAGGTAAAAAGATATGAATTGTGCCAACTGTGAAATGCGGGTGAGCAAGAGAGGAGAAAAAAATGATGTCTGAATGAAAAGAGGAAAGAGAGACTATAAATTAAATAAAGATAACAATGAAAATAAAACCCAGAAAAGAGCTGAATGGGAAGATTGGGAAGCCAGAGATTCATGGGAAAGATACAGTGACACTATATGACTTTAAACAGTGTTGAAAATAAACAATTAAAAGCATGGGCAACAGATGCAGCTCCTAGAGAGACATATCACCCTCTCCCTGATTCACAGACAGCTGCTGTTGTTATGGTGACAGTATACTCTCAATGAAGAGTTTATGTAGTCTGTGGGTCTCCAGGAAATACATGGTGGGTGTCACTCCGATGTTTGTGGTGGCTGTGCTCAGAGAAGGCGAACAACGAAAATGTGAGATTCCCAAGCTGAGAGGCCCTGTACATAGTGGGTGTGAAGAGTTAGCATTCTGTGGGTTTCTTTGCCATGTTTTATGGGCATAGAGGCTGGGAGGTAGCTCATGTCATCAGGAATCACTTTGGAGATATATTTGCACCTAGGTCCCCCATTCCATAATTCCACCACTGTAACAACCTCATATGATTAGCATTCCCTATATGGACTGTTAACACTGACTATTGCCAATGACAAAACTGTCCCTACTGCAATCAATGAGTGATGATCTTCTCTGACACAATCTTACATTGGCTTTCCATAACTTCCAGAGATAATCTGCCCTAGCCTACAAATCACACTACTTATATGTCTGACGGGGCAGGCTACATAATTGCGACAGTGTAAATGTCAGCACTTAACCTGTAAACATGAAAATGTCGGCAGGTTAAATTCTGACATTTCTATTATGTGGACAGGTTGACAATGTCTACAGTGTGATTGGCGATATGCACAATGTCACCAATGACATTGCTGACAGTAAAAGAGCAATCCCGGGGGGTACAGTGGCTATACTCCAGACCCGCCGGCATTAGTCTTTTAATGTCGGCATTGTGATTGGGGACAATGTGCATGTTGCCAATCACACTGTAGACATTGTCAACCTGTAAGCTTAATAGAAGAGTTGACATTTAACCTGCCAACATTTTCATGCCGACAGGTTAAGTGCCGAAATATACATTGTCACAATTATGACCGCCACCGATCTTACCATACCTATATGTAATCTGTCACCTGCTGCAATCCTTCAGTGACCTTTCAACTCTCTTTGATAACCTAATCCAATTTCTGCTGGAAGATGTCTCATGAATAGCTCCCACACCTCACCCTGTTAGTCAACCTTCAAGATCTTCAAACATGATCACTATTTTTTCCACCAAAGAGGCATTAAGTAAAGTATTTTATTCTAGCATTTTAATTCTAGTACAATGCATGTAAATGAAATTAAAATATCATTCTTAATGAATCGATACCCGCATTTTTTTCTAGTGTTTGGGTGCATTGCAATTCTATGAACTTATTGTTTCCCATTCACTTGTGTTTGATTCAACTAAAAACATCAGAGAATCCTACAGTGACTAACTGCCTGACGGTGAAATGTGATTGACCTGAAAACGGTAGTTAAAACACTAATAACAAGCACATATCAAAAGTGTTTGCCATGAGTTTTCACTCATGTTTTTACTTACATTTTATTTAATTTCTTTGATACATAGAGTGGAATATGACTGAACTTTTAATAAGTAAAGGCTTTTAGAATTACATCTATTAGTAGTACCAGGAGCCAAGTGAATCTTATAAGTGCTACTTATACTGTATATATAAATTTATGTGATCTATTATTTAGAGGAAAAAATATAAAATATGTTAAAAAAAAAATGGCAGTTTACAAACAACACAAAAAGATTAACTAGTTAACAAAATAGCCAGAAAAGAAACAATATCTAGTTAAAAAATGTATCAATTTATTTTATAAGTGTTTGAATATATTAGACAATATTTTGATACATGTTAGATATAATTATTTATATGGCTATTGCAAGTAATTTTATTAAAAGTTAAAATTAAACAAATTATGAGTACATATACAGAAATGAAAAGCAATGTCATGGCTTAGAGATTTGTTTAAAATGATCTCAATAATAATTTACAATTCAGTTTATTCAACAAAATGCTGGCTGTTTTTCATATCTTCCTGTAAAGCGACGATGGCTTGTAAAGGCAAACTTGCCTTTACAAGCCATTGCCGCTTTAAATTTTCACTGCAAAGTCGGCGATTTCCGGCGAATTGCAGAAATCGGAGGATGATACATTTACCCGCTAGAGTTCATAAAGAACAATGCATGTGTGTTTTATTGCAGTGTTGGTAAACTTATGTATGCTAAAATAAATATTATATTTGGATATGTGATTGTTTGTTTAGTTTTCTTGTCTTTTGTTAAATACTGTAACAAGCGTTTACATGCAATAATGCATCATTGACATCTAAGCTCATGTTAGAACATATAAACCCATGCTTAAAAACTAAGGGCACTGTTTAGAGAACCATCTGGATTAAATAAGACCCAGAGGTCCCCTTTTCTATTGGAAAACACCATTGATGATGTCACCATATTCTCTGTATGAAGTAAAAAATCTTCAAGTACCTGCAAAGACAGCTACAATACTGTCTTTGCAGGTCTAATTTCTGGGAATTGAATCAAATGGTTCTAAGAAGAAATATAGTCCAGATCTAATGAAGACAGACAAGGAGGGTGCATACCAACTACCGTTCGGTATAGTAGTTAAAAGTTAACTTGTAAGTATACTAGAACTACAGGGCATGGGACTATGACATGTCATCTGGAAAATACTCATAAAATACACAAGTTTTCCTAGTAAATAATTTAATAGTAAGGAAAGTTAAGCAAAAGTAAGCAAGTTAGGCAAAACCATGTTGCATTGGAGGGAGAAGTAAATTTAAAATGTGGGGACAGATTTATATTTGGGGTAGTGTTTGTCCTAGATCAACTTCAAAGTTCAATGTACAAATAAGCTATCAAGTATTTGTGTGCTACATGAAAAAAACAGACAGTATTGTCCTTATGTGCAAAATAATAAACGAATTTGCACCCCTTGCATTGCAACATGGTTCTGTCCAGAAAATTGAGTAAGAAAACTTACTCAATTTTGTGTTTAACTTTCCTTAATGAATCAGGCCCACTATCATTAAGAACAATGAAGACAAATAATAATCACATAGTTTTATATAGTGTCTTTCTCATTTAGCAGAATCTTAATGGCCACACAATGTCAGTTCCTTCTAGTAAGAAAAAAGTGAAACTTTATTGGTATGTAAATAAATGTGGTTTCTTAGGGTTACAAGTAGTGTAATTGATTATGTACAGTCCACAGGCTGTAGTCGTCATTGCTCAAGCACCTGGGACAAATCTGGCAGTGGGGCGGCCCTAAGCTGATTCCTTTTAGTGCCAGTTGTAGCTATTTCAAGGCTCTCTCCTTCTGCTGAGAGTACAGAATACAACTAGACAAGAATAACTTTCCCTTTACTTATTGCAACATGTGCTAGGTTGAAGATGGCTTTCAAAAGTTCACATATGAAAATGCTTTATCCGACATAATGCTTGATGTTTTTTCATGAAAAAGAAACACATTTTTATTGTAAGAGTAATAATCATTTTAATACTGTCTGCAATGCCTCACACACGTCCAAGGAACACCAGCCCTGTCCCTGAAGTTAACTGGGATGCAGGACTTAAGGAAATGAACGAAACATGGAAAGGAGCCATCGCTTGTGTCGGGGTTGCAATTTTCTTCATTATGACAATCGGCATTATCTACTGGCAGGTGATGGACCAACCTAACAAGAACTGGATCCTGAAAGGAAAAGTCAGCGGACTCATATGGGATAGAAATACTCACACTTTGATACTGCAGACACTGAGTGAAAACAAAACGTACGTGGAGATAGATGTAGGCAACTTTCCTGACATGGAGCAAAATTTTGTTAAAAACTTATGTTGGCTTAATAAAACAGACTTTTGCTATACATGGGATTCTACAACAGATGTTAAAATAACACTAGACCGCAATTTCTCAGATGGTACTGAGTGCTACAATATTACCTGGACCCCAATACACTGTGACGTTAAACTAAAGGTATGTAACTGAAGGTATGTTCAATTGATAATTACTGATATTTGGCCATGGGGCTGTCACAAAAATACCACTTTCTAGTTACTTTTATTTAATGTTTTGTACAGTATACGCCCTCCTTCAACTTTTACTATTACATTGTTTTAGCTATTCGTGCTTTCAGGCTTGATTTTATATCATCAGGCAAAGGGTAGTTTATTTTCTTTGCCCGTGAAGATTACACACAGCTGCTTTCTGGACACAATTCAGAGAGCAGGAGTAGCTGTGCCATTGGCAACATAAAAAAATATATACTTGACTGAATAGTAGAGAAAAAAAAGTAACAAAGTTAAAGCAATCTCTTTAGTACAAGTTGCAGGAGGAAAGATAACATAATAAAAGAATAATAGAAAAAAAACAAAATGCACCAGATTGTGAATTCTTTCATGTTCTGAGAATTCTAGGAAAAGAACATTGATTATTCTGGAGATTTTAAATATCAAGGTAAGAAAGGTTAATTTAATAACAATGTGTAAATAACACATATGTGCTGTAAAGCTGACAGATATGTGCTTTGTTAGTCTAACTCCAAACAGAGCTCTGACCTCACACAAATCTGTGCTATTTGTATTTGATTTCATAAAACTATGACTGTCATTTACTAGCAAAGAAGCAGAATGAGTTCTGCCAATCTGACTTAGTTTTGAATTTTGTTTAGGTTTAAATTTTTTACCCACCTTAAAATGCACTTAATGTGCATAAACAGAGCAGAATAAATAGAATATTTGCCAAAACCCCATATTTAAAGAGGTGGCTCTTATATTAGATTTTCCTTATTTAAACTGTCATTTTCAGTTTCATTTCTCTATTTTATTAGTTCTAATCATTGAGATATTTAGCTAGCTAAATATTACTAAGATAAATATTGTCATTTTAGTGAATTTGTGCACAGAGCCCCTTGTTAGAGTCCATTGCTATGTCCATTCTTCTGCTGAATTTTCTGTAATGAATCTAAAAAATTAAAACTTAGATAACGTGTATATCGGGCTTCTTAGCAATAGCTGACGATGTATGTTTGTTACCTAATAAGAGTGCAACCACGTGTTATCATTGCAGCCTATAAGGGTTCTTAGTCAGGACAAGCACCTGAGGTCTATTCTTATGTGAACACAGTTTGAACAAAGGTAAAAATCAGGTCTTTAATTTTAAACAAATTAAAGAAAATCACTGTTGGACTAAATATAGAACAAGCAAAATGCACATTCTGTCTAATTTTGGTTGTGAATATAAATCTATTTCATATATAACGCAGAGCAGAAATCCGACCATTGGTAGATATTTAGACCCCTGTAAGCTGTCAGACTAGAGCTCATGATACAATAGCGAAGATGCAGAAAATAAATTTAGATATTTACACTTAGAATTCTATAGTTGGAAAAACAATAAACTGATAATGAAAACATGCACATTAAATTTGTTGTCTTACTCAAGTACCTTTAAACGTTCCTGCTGCTGTTTTCAAAGCTACTTGTTTATCTGTCCATAAATAACTTTCAAGCATTTTCTGAAACGTAATACACAGGAAGTATAGGACATATGATATCTCGTTTATAAAACATGTAGCAATTATGTGTATAGGTAAGAAAATATGTATAGTTGAATTGTAGCATACTTGGGCGCTTATTGGTTAAACAGAAGCGAAATAAAAAAAAAGTCGGAATGTTTATTAGAATAAACATGTTAACATATACATCAATTAATTAATATAAAAGTTCTATGTTAAACGGCATATTTAGTACACTTCTCTTAAAGAAAAATGAGCTTTAAATTGTTTTTATATAACTCAAGCCACCAATTGTCATAATCACGGGGCTCTAGTGTCCACTTGCCCCTCGGTTCTGAAATACTCAACCCTGCCTCGATGTGTAAGAGTCACTATTCAGGGTAATTCTCATGGAGTACTTTGAATTAATACAGTGAGTAGTGCAAAGGTATCCACAACACTGATTGAATGACAGCTGCAATGTCCAATCAGCATCATGGATACATTTGCACCGATCTGTGTATGTTAGAGAATTTCTGAAAGTTGTCGAGCTCTGAGAACTAAGCATTACAGTTCTCAGAGATCTAGGACATGCCTTACCTCAACTATAAATCTGTCCCCACATTTTAAATTTACCTCCCCCTCCAATGCAACATGGTTCTGTTAAGGTGCAAAGTTACTCCTTGTTTTTGCTTTGCTCTCCTCAATAACTCAGGCCCAATATGTAAGGAGAGCATGAGGACATGAGCAGGGCCCTCTTAACAACATCTTGGGCCCCCGGGCACAGCAGTGCATCGGGTCCCCTATATATAAAAATATATATAAAAAAAATAATTATTGTATATATAGACCCTGCAGCCCAGGGGGGCTTGTCGGAGGCAGCAAAAAAAACAAAACAATACTTACCTTGCGGTCAGCTCGCGATCCGGCTCCCTCCATGGTCTCCTCCTCCGTCGCGCTCCACAATGGATGTCGGGCGGGCGTGATGACGTCACGCCCGACATGCACTGCGAGCGCCGCACGGAGGAGGAGACCATGGAGGGAAAGACGGCCCTGGACATGAGGACCTCACAGTAATGTCATTTGGAAGAAGGAAATTAATTTATTGAACAGAAAAAAACTATTTTGAACTGAAGGTCTTCTTCAATGTGCAATGTTTAAGGAAGAAAACAAAAGACTGAATCATTTTATTACAGTACAGAAGTTAAGTAAACAGCAAAAATAACAAGAAAAGTTTGAAACCTTTTACAGTTCACACCAGATTTAAATATTTCAACATATACAAATAAAGGTAAAATGTGCTAACATTGAAAAATAGGAAGACATAAGAACATATTTTATACTTTTAAGATTACACACAATTAGGTCACATGCAGAGTTGGTTGCAAAATTGAATTCCTATAAAAAGAGCACGGAAAAATGCCTTATTTCCACCTGTATGCAAACTGTACACGATTATTATTATTACCATTTATTTATATAGCACCACTAATTCCGTAGCGCTGTACATAAAACTCACTCACGTCAGTCCCTGCCCCATTGGGGTTTACAGTCTAAATTCTCTAACACAGACAGACAGACTGAACAAAGACAGACAGATACACAGACTATGGTCAATTTGTTAGCGGCCAATTAACCTACTAGTTTGTTTTTGGAGTGTGGGAGGAAACCGGTGCACCCGGAGGAAAATCACGCAAACACGGGGAGAACATACAAACTCCACACAGATAAGGCCATGGTTGGGAATTGAACTCATGACCCCAGTGCTGTAAAGCAGAAGTGCTAGCCACATAGCCACCATGCTGCCCATACAATGAGTCTGTTTCCACATCAGCTGCTTCTGCTCCTGTTGTACGACAAGTCATCATCATCATCAGAGAGTATTTGCACCTGCCCTGTAGCAAGTGCAAAAGATACGTCTACTAACATATATGCATAAATGCGTGTTTCTGCAGGTCTGCATGAGCCGCATTTGCATAAATACGGCTTTATTGTGCTCTACCAATGTTAAAACACCACTACCCTTCCTTGCCCCGCCTCTCCAAACACAGGCAGGCGCAAGTACCAGAATTAAGCAAGTCTGAACAGGTGCCCACTTTCAGGTCTTAAGTGATTTCACACAAGATATTTTACACAAACTGGCATATGTCCCACTCTGCATTATACCCTTAGTGTATTGAGTATGTCCAGGGCCGGTGCTAGGGTCCACGGCGCCCTAGGCATTTTTAAAAAAGCGGCGCAACCCCGCAAAAATCGCCGCCCTCCTCCCTCCTCTCCTTACCTTGTCTCACCACCGCCGCCTCTCTGCTCCGTCTCCTCCCCTCCACTCACTGACACTAGTAAGTGGAGGGGAGGAGACGGAGCCGAGAGACGGCGGTGGTGACAAAATAGCCTCTTCCCCCCTCCCCGTGCATCTGAATGCTGTGCGGCGGCCGTGACAGGTATGGTCAGCGGTCGCCGCACAGTATTAAAGTCTTTTAGAATTCTGTGGCGCCCTCCAGGCACCCTCCAGAGCCCGGCGCCCTAGGCAAGTGCCTAACCTTGCCTAATGGGAGAGCCGGGCCTGAGTATGTCTTCCCCATCAGAGATGGCACCTGTATAAGGAACATTAATACCTAAGGCTTTCACATGAACTGTGCATACTGTTATTTTACTGTTTACCTCATGAGGTATTTTTAGCACTTTTTAAGAGAAATTGTGCTCCATTCGTTGCAGGATAAATGGAGTGGAATTCACATATCAGGGGTGTTAATGCATATGAACCCTTAAACATTTAAATGTAATTAATATAATGTTCAAAGGGCTTAACTTCAATTCTCCCTTCCCAATCTCTTTAATCCTTCCTTAAACTGGGTACACAGTAATGCAATTATCGTACAGATCACACGACAAACAACCGTTTGGTCACATATTGCAAGAGTGTGTACGCTCCCACAATCATGTTTTATCATACCAAAACACATTGCATCTGTTGATTTGATTTTATAAATTTCCTAAAAATCACAATCAATGATGGAACAATGTTGGGCAAATGTGGAAGTGTGTACGCACTCACTCCCAGCAGTGTAGGCAGATATCTGTAGAGTATGCAGAGTCACGATCTTTTCAGCAGATGGTTATGACAGATGAAGATCACAGATCTGTAGGTAAATTCTGTACACGTGAATCTGCATGATCATCGGGACTTTCAGTCATTGGTAAAATTGTTAAAGAAATTGCTTCTGAAGTAAAATGCAATAATGTGTAGATAGCTTTAGAGTATTTATAACAGTAGCTTAAACAATATTTGGTCTAAAGGTGTTGGTAATGTCCACTGTGTAAATCTGGTAAAGAAACTTTTATGAAATGCTAGTAAAGATCTGGCCTGAGCTGTTTTTTACTTATGCGCTCTCAGACAGGGACTTTAACCTGTAGGTAGTGGTGGAACTATCGACACTGCAGGGCGTGTGGCTGCAACGGGGCCTGATGTCACGACTGATAGTGGGTGTATGACTGGTAGAAAGTACCTGCTGTTGTTGGCGCAACTCAGAGGAAGGCGCGGAGTCTAACGTGCCCCTGGTATTCACCAGGAACCCCCGCAAGGAAGTATGGACTCCGCTGCAGGGACACGCAGGTCGCGGTCCTTCCTAGAGTCCACAGCGAGATACAAGGGGTTGTCAGACAGGCCGGTTCAGCAACGTTCAGGTAGAGGAGGTGCAAAGGGAAATCCAGAAGAATGGTGAGGCAAGCCGGGTCGGTAACGTTCAGGGAGTGCAGTACAAAGGCAGAATCCAGATAGGGGTGGTCAAACGGTCCGGGTCAAAAGGGTCACAAGCAGCACGAGGAATGTCAGGGACAAATACAGCAACTGGAACACACAAACGCTGGAGACAGGAGACCTGATACTCTGGCACTGATTAGAGGGCAGGAAGAGGTTTAAATAGTGTGGAGGTCCAATCAGCATCAGCGCTGCAGCGCTGTCATACCTGCCGCCGGGAATCCTACATAGCGTCCCGTTGCCTAGCAACGGGGCGCGTCATACAGCAAGGGGTCAGGCAGGGGGAATCCGGAAGTGATGCGTCTGGTTGCATGGCAACCAGACGCGCGGTCAGGCAGTCAGGCGGCCGTGCGGACGGCGCCTGACAGTATACCCTCCTCTTCTTCCTCCTGTTTGAAGGAACTTTTTGAGAATTCTAGGAGCGTGAAGGTCCTGCTTGTCCACCCATGATCTCTCCTCTGGGCCAAATCCTTTCCAATGGACAAGAAATTGCTGTTTGCCACGAAGAATGCGAGAGGCCAAGATCCGATTGACTTCGAATTCAGTTCCAGAAGAGGTTTGTATTGGTGGGGGACGACAGGGAGGTCGATAGAATTTATTGAGTACCACTGGTCGTAGTAATGAGACATGAAAAGTATTATGACATCTCAGAGAAGGAGGAAGTTTCAATTTGAAGCATACAGGATTAATGACTTGCATGATGGTGTACGGACCAATAAATCGAGGAGCCATCTTCATAGAAGGAACCTTTAGTCTTAGGTCCCGGGTGGATAGCCATACTTGGTCTCCCACCTTTAAGAGAGGAGTGGCCCTCCGATGACGATCTGCAAAGATTTTGTGATGCTGAGTAGCCTTGAGTAAAGCCATCTTAGTCTTAGCCCAAATGAGAGAAAACTCCCGATAAAGAGTATCTACGGCTGGAACCGGTGAAGAGGACACTGGAAAAGGATCCGGAAACACAGGATGACTTCCATATACAATAAAGAAAGGGGAGAATCCGGTAGACTCATGAATGTGTTGATTATGGGAGAACTCCGCCCAAGGAAGGAATTGAGACCATTTATTCTGGTTGTCGGAGGTAAAACAGCGGAGGAATGTCTCGAGATCTTGATTGATTCGCTCCGTCTGTCCGTTGGTTTGCGGATGATATCCCGAAGAGAATTTCAATTCTATGTTCAATCTCTTACAAAAGGTTCTCCAGAAATGGGATGTGAATTGGACTCCACGGTCCGAAATGATCTCCTTCGGGCAACCATGTAATCTGAATATCTCTTTGATGAAGATATCTGCCAAACGACTGGCCGTGGGCAGTCCAGTTAGAGGAATAAAATGTGCCATCTTCGAAAATCGATCAATAACCACCCAGATAGTGGTAAACCCTGCACTGAGGGGTAGGTCCGTGATAAAATCCATGGCCACACTTTCCCAAGGAGCATCGGGGATAGGGAGTGGACGAAGAAGGCCTGCCGGAACTCTTCTACAAGTTTTGTGTTGAGCACAAGTAGTGCAGGAAGCAATAAATTTACCAATATCGGCACGTACATTAGGCCACCAGAAGCGTCGGCAAAGCAGCGATGTTGTCTTCTTTATTCCAGCATGGCCGGCAATGCGGGATGAATGAGCCCACTGCAGGGTCTTGAGCCGGAGATGGGGTTCCACGAATGACCGGCCTGGAGGAGGAGAGGACGTTTTGGTCCTAGTAAGAGCTACGATATTAGCAGGATCAATAATATGCTGAGGAACCAACGGTCTTAAACGATCGGAATCGTCAAATGAGCGAGATAATGCATCGGCACGTCCGTTCTTGGCTCCCGGGCAGAATGTGAGCTTCATGTTAAATCGAGCGAAGAAGGATGCCCAGCGGGCTTGCCGAGGATTAAGGCAACGAGCCTCTTGAATGAACACTAGGTTCCGATGGTCGGTAAACACAGTAACAGGAAATATAGCCCCCTCCAACAGATGTCGCCATTCCTCCAGAGCCGCCTTGATGGCCAGTAACTCCTTGTCCCCTATTCCATAATTACATTCACTAGGAAGAAATCGTCTGGAAAAAAACCCACACGGGTTGTGTGAGCCAGCCGGAGACTCTTGAAAAAGCACCGCCCCAATGCCTACAGAGGATGCATCTACCTCTAAGAAGAAAGGTCGTTCTTGGTCTGGCTGGGACAGAACTGGGGCTGAAGAAAATGCTTTCTTTAACATTATGAAGGCAGACATGGCTTCCGAGGACCAAACCCTGGGGTTGGCAGTCTTCCTGGTTAAAGCTGTAATGGGGGCTATAATGGTGGAGAATCCCTGAATAAATTGGCGATAATAGTTTGCAAAGCCGATGAACCTTTGAATAGCTTTAAGGCCTTGTGGCTGAGGCCAGTCCAGAATAGCTGACACCTTGGTGGGATCCATACAAAGACCTTGACCCGACACAATGAAACCAAGAAAAGGTACCTGGCTAATCTCAAACACACATTTCTCCAGCTTGCAGTAGAGGTGATGTTTCCGGAGTCTACGTAAGACCTCCTTTACTTGTTCCCGATGAGTCTTCAGATCTTTAGAAAATATTAATATATCGTCTAAATACACTACCACAGAAGTGTATAACAGGTCATGGAAGATATCGTTAACAAAGGTTTGGAAGATGGCTGGGGCGTTGCAGAGGCCGAAGGGCATCACCAGGTACTCGAAATGTCCATCTCTGGTATTAAAGGCCGTTTTCCATTCGTCTCCTTCTTTGATGCGAATCAAATTATAGGCCCCACGGAGATCTAGTTTGGAAAAGATTTGAGATCCACTGAGTTTGTCAAAGAGGTCGGAGATGAGGGGTAGTGGATATCGATTCTTGACAGTGATGCGGTTGAGAGGACGATAATCAATACAAGGCCGAAGAGACCCATCCTTCTTCTTAACAAAAAAAAACCCTGCACCCGCTGGGGAAGTGGATTTGCGGATAAATCCCCGTCTCAGGTTTTCTGAAATATATTGAGACATGGCTGACGTCTCTGGACGAGATAAAGGGTAGGTCCTTCCTTTGGGGATGGGTTGGTCAGGAGATAAAACAATAGCACAATCCCAGGGACGATGAGGAGGCAAGATCTCCGCTTCCACTTTACTGAATACATCTTGGAATTCTATATAGGCCTCAGGAAGGTGGGTTAGCTCGGAATGAGCCATTACTTGACATTTTGGAGGCAAGACTCTAGACAGACATTCAAAGCGACATCCTGAACCCCACGACATGACTTGAGCGTGGTCCCAATCCATCTGAGGAGAATGTTTTCTCAGCCACGGTAGCCCCAAGATGAGGGGATTAATGGACCTCGGCAACACCAAAAGTTGGATCATTTCGCTATGAAGTACTCCTACCCTCAACCGAACAGGAGACGTCACGGAGGAGATGGAGCCGTGAGTGACACGACTTCCGTCGACTGCCGTCAGAGATAACGGTTGGGGCAATGGGTTTAGAGGTATTTGGAGCTGCGAAGCTAGATCTGCCGAAATGAAGTTCCCGGAGGAGCCGGAGTCCACAAAGGCCGTGGTGGAAAAGGTACCCTTGGGGGTGCTCAGGATGACAGCCATCTGAAATTCTGGGGAATTTTCTTTAGAATAGGGAGCAACTGTGGATTCTCCTAAAACGGCCTCCCCGCCACCGTTTAGGAGGAAGAGTTTCCCGGTTTCTTGGGACAAACTCTTAGCAGGTGTCCCGGATCTCCGCAATACAGACACAGGCGTTGTTTGAAGCGTCTCTCCCTCTCTTCAAGGGATAATTTAGAGCGGCCTACTTGCATTGGCTCGTCCACTGGCAGGATGGGATTTTGGAACTGGGGTGCTAGCCGTGGTATGAACCGTTTGCCGGGAGAGCGTTCTTGCGTGCGCTCTTGGTAGCGCAAATCCACCTTGATGCACATGGAGATGAGAGAATCTAACTCAGCCGGGAGTTCTCTGGAAATTAGCTCATCCTTAATCCGGTCCACCAGACCTTGCCAAAAGGTTGCCACCAGTGCTTCGTTATTCCATTTTAACTCGGAAGCCAGGGTTCGAAATTGAACTGCGTATTGCCCCACGGACAGGTCACCTTGGCGGAGGTTTAACAAGCTGGTAGCTGCAGAAGCAACTCTTCCGGGATCATCGAAGACTTTCCTGAAAGCTTCAATGAAAGAGTTGGAGTTATTAAGAAGTGGACCCCCTTGTTCCCATAAAGGTGAGGCCCAGGCAAGGGCTTGACCACTGAGGAGGGAGATGAGAAAGGCTACTTTGGTGCGTTCTGAAGAAAAGGCCCCTGGGTTGCACTCAAATTGAATGGCACATTGGTTCAAAAAGCCCCTGCACTTCTTGGGATCACCGTCAAACTTTTCGGGTGTCGGGATGCGTACACCGGAGGCCGCTGTAGAGACGGTAACCACACTGGATGCTGTGGATGCCGCAGAGGTTATGGCTGGTGTAGCGGGTGCAGCATTCTGAAATGTATCGAAGCGGGAAGCAATCCCTTGGACACATTGTAGAAGATGCGCTTGGGCTGCTTCTTGTTGCTCCACTCGTTGAGCCAAATGCAGGAGTAGGTCACGAGCAGACGGTTCACCAGACCCCTCCGTTGTCATGGCCAGAGTATACTGTCACGACTGATAGTGGGTGTATGACTGGTAGAAAGTACCTGCTGTTGTTGGCGCAACTCAGAGGAAGGCGCGGAGTCTAACGTGCCCCTGGTATTCACCAGGAACCCCCGCAAGGAAGTATGGACTCCGCTGCAGGGACACGCAGGTCGCGGTCCTTCCTAGAGTCCACAGCGAGATACCAGGGGTTGTCAGACAGGCCGGTTCAGCAACGTTCAGGTAGAGGAGGTGCAAAGGGAAATCCAGAAGAATGGTGAGGCAAGCCGGGTCGGTAACGTTCAGGGAGTGCAGTACAAAGGCAGAATCCAGATAGGGGTGGTCAAACGGTCCGGGTCAAAAGGGTCACAAGCAGCACGAGGAATGTCAGGGACAAATACAGCAACTGGAACACGCAAACGCTGGAGACAGGAGACCTGATACTCTGGCACTGATTAGAGGGCAGGAAGAGGTTTAAATAGTGTGGAGGTCCAATCAGCATCAGCACTGCAGCGCTGTCATACCTGCCGCCGGGAATCCTACATAGCGTCCCGTTGCCTAGCAACGGGGCGCGTCATACAGCAAGGGGTCAGGCAGGGGGAATCCGGAAGTGATGCGTCTGGTTGCATGGCAACCAGACGCGCGGTCAGGCAGTCAGGCGGCCGTGCGGACGGCGCCTGACACCTGACAATGCAGATCCACTCTCCCGAGGCCCCTGCTCGACTTATCTATGTGTGGGGGTTGTGATGCGGTGATTGAAGCATGACCAGGCCCCCCCCTGCTTGTAGAAGAAGGATGTCTTCAATTTGGGCTTCAGATGAGCACCAAACTTACCATCTTGCTCCCCCATGTAGCAAAAACCCTTCATTATCTGCCTTGTCATGCTGTGAGTCTACTCCCATACAGCTAAGTAGCCCTCTATTCAGTTCTATGGGAGAGGACACAACACGATTAGGGTTCCATCAGCTTCTGACTTCAGAATTTCCTGGCTCATTGCTGAGGAATATTATTTTATTTTTAGACCTGGAAATGTAATACTTCCTGGTTCAATTTCTGTACTGTACATAAACACCCTCTGAGAGGAGTAGTCTCAAATTCTATAACTGGTGCTCATCTCAGCTAAGTTTTTCTCCACTAGGACAGGGCTGTTAACTTGTGACCCAGGAAGCATGGTTGTAGTTAAAGCTACTGCAGACCACGTGACTGCTATGAAGTCTAAAAGCGTAGGGGACCCTGGTTAAGAGAACAATGGTAAGCATTAACAAAGAGGTAGAACACCTGCTACACAGTGCACACTTTGGACCTGCTGTGCGCCAGAATTTGCACAACTGTGCCTAAATTTCTAAAGAGGTGCATGGGTCTATTATGGGGCAGCACTGGGGTCATGAGTTCAATTCCTAACCATGGCCTTATCTGTAAGGAGTTTGTATGTTCCCCCCGTGTTTGCGAGGGTTTCCTCCAGGTGCTCCGGTTTCCTCCCACACTCCAAAAACATACTTGTCTCTAAACCCTACTCTATGTATTTGTGTGTGTTAGGGAATTTAGACTGTAAGCCCCAATGGGGCAGGGATTTATGTGAGTGAGTTCTCTGTACAGCGCTGCGGAATTAGTGGCGATATATAAATAAAGGATGATGATATAAAGCAATAAAGTTATGGCATTTGCATAGGCTAAGAAGTTTGCACAATCAGAGTGGAGGTACTGAGAAGAGTGTAGGAGTTCCTAGCAAAGTATGGAGCAAGTGCACTAATGTGCCTTGTTTTACAAAACAGTGCAGACACAAAATTTAATTTTGAATTGAGATAAAGGAGTGGAGAAGGCAACTTTTAGTAGAGATAGTCACTGACCCCCATGTTTTGGTTTTGGATCTGGATTACCTTCGTGTGCTGGTTTTAATTTTGGTTTTGTTTAGTTTTGTTTTGCTATTTTTGAAAAAAATACAATTTTTTTGGTCTAAAATAACCTAATTTAGTACTCCACCAGTTTCTTAGATAAGTGAGGTAATTCTAAGGCTAAAAAATTATGAAAAAAACAGTTTAATCCCTGGTAGGCCGTCCTTAATTCAAACACTTGTCTGCAAATTATACAGACAAACCTGGTTGTCTACCTCCTCCATCTTTGATTATTGGCAATGTAGCCATCGTCTTTGGGTGTATATTAAACCCTCCACTTCTAGTTGAATATAAAAAAAGCAGCCTGCACGGACTGTGGAACTAGAAAATAAAATTAAATGGACCACGGTAGTTTGATGGCTATCTATGCCCCCCGCCCTCCACTTGTAGTTGAATATAAAAAAAGCAGCCTGCACAGACTGTGGAACTAGAAATTCGAATATACAGAGAAATGGACAAAGGCAGTTTGGTATCTGTCTGCATCAGATCCCCTCTCCACTAGGAGTGAAATAGAAAACTATTCAGCCGTTATATAATCTAGAATATAAATAGAAATTGAGAAAGGCAATTTGGTATCTGTCTGCATCATAATCATCAACATCCCTCGTCACCTCCACAAATCTCCCCCTCATCCTCTTCTAATTCCAAAGTGGCATCCTCAATTTGTGTATCACCGGCTACACTCGGGCTGTTCAGGTACACATCAGCAGAACTGCTGAAAAGGCCCTTCTTTATGGGTACACTAACAGAATGCTTATGATTAGACATACCAGTGTTGGATGGACTCTCCACAGGGATTGGTGTCATTTGTGAATCAGAGCAAACATTATCCTCTAATGCCTTACTGTTATCTTGCAGCTCGGCTTTGACGCGTAACAGTAGTTGTGCACCAATTGTAGGCTCGGTAACTTTTTGGGATCTGCCACTAATAGCCAAAGGTGAAGGCCTCATTCTCTCTTTGCCACTGCGTGTGAAGAATGGCATGTTGCCAATTTTTTTATTGTCGGCACTTAACTTTTGCTCAGTAACACTTCTTTTTCACTTCAACACAGTAAATTTTTTTTTTTGGACTGATTTCGAAACACTGTGTAGTTTGACATCGCCTTGGCCAGATGACGTACTGGGAACACTAACATCAGGACTGGTGACAGAACCTGGTTGCTTATTCTGCTCATATGTGGACTGCTTTGAATCCATTCTCAGCCCAAAGCACTTGTAGTGCTAAAAATTATTTGGTAGATATACTGATAGATAGTAATTTTGACAGCCAGAAATATTTATGCACAATTATTGGGGACACCCCAAAAGCTCTGGGGAGTGCTAAAAATTATTTGGTAGATACTGCTGACAGATAGTAATTTTGACAGCCAGAAATATTTATGCACAATTATGGGGGACACCCCAAAAGCACTGGGGAGTGCTAAAAATTATTTGGTAGATACTGCTGACAGATGGTAATTTTGACAGCCAGAAATATTTATGCACAATTAGGGGGGACACCCCAAAAGCACTGTGGAGTGCTAAAAATTATTTGATAGATACTGCTGACAGATAGTAATTTTGACAGCCAGAAATATTTAGGCAAAATAATGGGGGACACCCAAAAAGCACTTTGAGTGCCAAATATTGAAAAAAAAAAATAAACTCCTCTATCCTCCTCTCTTCTCTAGCGATTTTTGTTAGCACAATTGGATTCAGAATATTGTATTTTCTGTCCCTGCTCTAATCAGCCTGTGACTACACCCTGCTCTCTCCCTCTGTCAAATGGCGATGGATTGCTGTGGAGGCGTGTATTTATAATCTTCAAGTATCGCGAGAACCGAGCCCCAAGATCCGACGATGTCACGATGACATTCGGCCTCGATTTGGATTCCGAACGGGCGGGAGAGTACCGAGCTACTCAGCTCGGTACTCGGATACCCAAAGTTCGGGTGGGTTCGGTTCTCGGGGAAACGAGCCCGCCCATCTCTAGTTTTTAGGCAGGTTCCTTGTTGCGGTAGGAGTGGAGACAGCCCTATAATGCCTCTTAATGAGCACTGACACAAGCTAATTTTCTGTGAAATCATAAACCTTTTCATAATTAATGCAGATGACCTTATACACAGGTAATTGGGAGAGGGACTACATCTATCTAAAAGTAACAAAACAACAGCAAAATGTTAATTGGAACATTGCTGCAGAACGACTTATGGTCAACGTGCAGCTTTAATTTGATACCCGTGAAAAAACTGTGCCTGTCACTGTTGTACTACCTTCAATAACAGAGGGCCAGTTCCTGGATGGGATATTTAGTTCCGAATATCTTATCCCTTTCACTGGCAGAGGTCTGTTCCCTATTTTTCATCTCAAGTGTCCAAAATGAATTTCACAATTAGTGCTCGTACACATGGGTGTTGAAACACAACACTACTTAAAATGTAAACAAAATTTTGTACTTTGTCCTCGTCTTAAGAGGACGTTAGAAGTACGTTCATCAACACATCACATAGCTTTCCTGCAGCACAGTGCCCTATGAACTTACAGGAGTGTTCTCATAGAAATTCATTGTATTTAACCAAGCAGTAACGTTTCTCAACACTGCAGGCAACATTAACATTGAAGTAAAGCAAAGGGAAGCAAATGTTTTTCAGACAGTGTGTGCATACAGGTCTATTTGCTATTGCTTACATTATGTTTGAAGATGCAAGTCAAAGCGTGTAGGAGGCCTTGTTGACTGTGTTAGTAGTAGTGAGGCTTTTTATAACTTTGCAAACTTTATATAGATAGGGCAAATAATGCTTTATATAAATATATGTGATCTTATTTAGAATATATGTAAGAAAAGTGAGTGCAAACAGTAAAACTTTGCTCCTAACCATCATGCGTGGTTTCCTCCGGGTGCTCCGGTTTCCTCCCACACTCCAAAAACATACTAGTAGGTTAACTGGCTGCTATTAAATTGACCTTAGTGTGTATATATGTGTGTGTGTGTGTGTGTGTGTGTGTGTGTGTATGCTAGGGAATTTAGACTGTAAGCTCCAATGGGGCAGGGACTGATGTGAGTTCTCTGTACAGCGCTGCGGAAATAGTGGCGCTATATAAATAGCTGAAGATGATGTTGTTCATTCTGTATTTTATTATTTTCATGCAGGCAGCACTTTAGATGTGGTAGAGGCTAATACAGTAGAGCAGTTTAAACATGCTTGGGCTAGACATAAGCATATCCTTATAAAGAATTAGGGATCAAATAAGGTTTAAGGTTACCATAGGTTAATAAAACAATGGGCAGACTAGATGGGCCAAGTGGTTCTTATCTGGCGTCAAATTCTATGTTTCTAAGTAAGTGTGTGTGTGTGTGTGTGTGTGTGTACATGCGTGTGTGTAACCTAAGAAATACAGAATATAGTTCAGAGTACAGCATGTGGAAATTTTAACAAAGTCAAAAAGTCAAATTAGAGAACAAAGTGTAACATTCCCATAGAATAATATTCAAATATGTTCCGGGGAAGTCAAGAGTTGAATTATGACTGTCTTAGATCTTGGATAGATAGTAACTGTGCTTATTTAATTTAATTTTGTCTGCTTCTGCTTTTTCCTTTAAATATGCCCCTTATGTGTTTCATCTGGTTACCCCATCTACCACTGCTAACCTCTGGTTAGTAGTGGCTAAGCAGCATTCTAATAAATTGAGATGCAATGTTGGTATGTTCCATTCATTATGTTAAAAAATCAGTAAACTTAAAAAACAAAAAGTATGAATATAACACTCTAAGGGCTAGATTTACTAAGCTGCGGGTTTGAAAAAGTGGGGATGTTGCCTACAGCAACCAATAAGATTCTAGCTGTCATTTTGTAGAAAGTACTAAATAAATGAAAGCTATAATCTGATTGGTTGCTATAGGCAACATCCTCACTTTATCAAACCTGCAGCTTAGTAAATCTAGCCCTTAGATGTTGTTTTAAATATTCAATAAAAAAAACAATGGTCCTTGGCTAACATGCATTTTGTAAAGTAAAATAATGCATAAATGCATGGAACAAACATATTGCTATTGTAAAGATATAGATCGAAAATATTAAGAAAAAAACAAATAGAAAACAAAAGTAAAAACATACCTCAAACACACACAAAGAGGGTAGGCTAGTTCAAATTGTATGTTCTTTTCTGTCATCAAATTATATATTTTCAAGTCTAAGTGGGAGACAGTATAGCAACAAGTGGAATATCAACCGATCTTGTTCTGAACAGTACTATCTCAAAGTAGTCTTTTACTTTTCAAGTAGACCTTTCATCAGTGGTTGGGTAGAGCTGTATTAGAGCTCTGGGAGGTCTGGGGCACCTAAGATAGGGGTAACCCTATGGTCTAATATGGCATTTGTCATTTGGACAAATACACAGGAAATACTGTGTTCATTACTGTTAGGTGCTCACAGCTCACCCTTCACGAGGAGAGCAGGACACAATTTCCAAATGTCCTTGCAGTTGAACTAAATCTAAGACCATACTTGCCATCTCTCCCAGAATGTCCGGGAGACTCCGGATTCCGGGTGGGTCTCACGGACTCCCGGGAGAGTATTGCAGCCTCCCGCATCTGCCCACTTCCTAGTGAAGTGGGCAGAATTAGATCTAAATTGCAGCGATTCTCAGGGCATTGCGGCATTACATCACAGGGGCGGGGCCAAAATTATGCATTTTCTGCCCCCCGCATGCCCACCTCCTCCTGGCAGCTTCCGGACGCCAATGATAAGAAGTTGGCAAGTATTTCTAAGACTAAGCAAGACAGTCACCCAAATTCGGGACTGCCCCACCAGATTTAGGACAGTTTTGGCAGACTGTTCTTGCTGCTTCCACTACCTGCAGCTGCTGGTGTCTTTAGCTCAGATGCTGCTTGTCTGGATCCTGGAATGGTGGGGATCTATTTGGAAAAAAGACAGGTACATGTAGAAAGCTCCAACCAGCCCGACATTAAATCAATAGCATCCAAATTTCAATAATTAGGTCTCCCTCCCTGCCACCAGACCCAATACTAAATTAATAGCATACACATTTAATAAATAGAACTATTTCCCCCACAACTAGCCTCAACATCAATTTATCAGTATTTCCCTCCCCACACACATCCTCAGCAATAATTTAATAACATTTACATTTAATAAATCTAACTATTTCCCACAACCGTTCTGACATTAAATAATTAATTTTAATATTTAATAAATAGCCCTAATTTAACTCAGCCTCACATTCAATTAATAGCCTCCACACCACCCCCAATATTAAATGAAAGGTCCCATACCTGACCTTAAAAGCCCCACCATTAAATTAAATACCTCCACCATCATCCCACAAATAAATTAGCCCCCTGTAAATAATTAGGAAGAAGAAAAATGAGAATACAATGTTGTCCACCAATTGTATATTTAAAAATGAATGTAAATGATAATAATAATATAATGATTAATTCTCTCACAAATCACCAGCACCATCTAATTGTTATTTTAATTAAGATTGCAATCAAATACTATTACCAACATATATAGTTTTCAATAAAAACATGCAAATAGATGTATTACATTACACACATAAATAACTAATTAATAGATTTGGACATCTGTTAATTTCTCTGAGACATCAATCACATAACAGTAAAAGATTAATATTAATGTTAAACTGCAGGTAGATTATTATTGACTTCACAGAATACCACCAGTTGAAGGAACAAGCAATGGGCATCATGGTTGACAGAATCACTAACCACCCAAGATTAAATTAACAAAGTTAACCTGACATTCCAGTGCAACTCTGTGGAAAAGTATAGTGTTACCTCTCCACTCCATGACAGCTGCAACTTCCCTCACATATTTTGAACAGTATCTTAATGGAATTTGATAGATATCAAAAAGCTGAGACTTCTTTGTGTGACATCACTGGCCCCTGTTTATGAATAAACCAGTTCACACTGTACATTTGTGAAGAGCAAGTCTGCCGAGCTGTTAGTCACTGTCTGCTTGTTTAGTTAGATAAGCTCCTCCTTCCTAACATGGCAACCTATGGGTGAAAGAGAGCATGGCAGAGATATTTAGTTACTAATAAACATTTCAGTTATGCCACATACATATATAACTGCAGTTCAGTATGGCACATCCTAGATATATATTAATCTCAAATAGTGACTTTTCAACCCCTTTAAATTAAAACTCACGTTCCTTACGATTGAGAATATCTGAGCAGCTAAAAATCAGTCACAGCTTGTTGTCTTATGGTTTAACTCCTAAGCAATAAAATTGAGTCTTGATTTAAGTCTTGAAGTCCACAGCTAGTTCCATCAACACTTCTTGGCCTTTGATTGGGGGTATTGTGTATCTATTTCAGCATAATAAAATGTCTGTTGTGCTATATAATATATATATATATATATATATATATATATATAGCAATCAGGTCCCTCGGTTATCCCAGAACAGAAGGTGTGATAAAACATGCCCAGTATATTAATAGTTCAGCTTCTGAGTTGGGCTGCAAGGCGAACTAGGTACCAATTTGAACCCATCACACTTAGTTTTGGCAGAAGCCTAACCATAGTCTTCCATCACAAAGCTTCCAAGAGGGCCCGCCTCATCCCAATCTCTATGCCCCTGAGTTTTAAATCCTGGCTTTGGGTAGGGGATAATTACAGTCCATGTGTTAGTTTCTGGACTGGTCAATTTGTTCAAAACTTTGTTCCAGCATATAATCTGTATACTGTGGACTTCCCATGAAGAACCAAATCTGTAAACTAAAATTAAATGCTAACTTGAGAATAAAAACATCAGACCTGTCCTTATCTGAGCAAATATATCCAGTCCTTTGTATATATACCATGTACGATACTACTTTGTATATATTTTTGTATGAATGACTACACTGTGCTGAACACTTGGAGTACTACAGAGCAAAAAAACTAATGTAAAGTACTATAATAGTACAAAATAGTATATATTATAGTACACAATACTGTATTTTGGTAAATTACATGGTGTAAAATGTGAGAAAAGGGATTGTAATCAGGGCCATCTTTTCCATTGGGCACAATGGGCAGGTGCCCGGGGGCACAACGGGCAAGGGGGCCCCATAGGCAAATTCTCTTAATAAGAATAAATAATCCTGCAAAAAAAAATTCTGCAAAAGAAAAACTTCAAGGGTCACTGAGCGAGTACATTTAAAAAAAGCAGTGCATCGGGGCCCATATATATATATATATATATATATATATATAATATATATAGGGGCCCCGATGCACTGCTTAGCCCGGGGGCCCGTAATGTTGTTAAGATTGTAAAATCACAGAAATTTATTAGGGGTCTATGGGACCATGATGAAAGTGTACATTTTGGAAAGTGTGAAGTTAGAGAATAGGGGTTTGACTGTATTTGCTTCTGTATTCAAAAGTTTTGCCATCTGCATCTTGTGCTGATCACAGAACCGGGTCTCCAGTGCAATGATTATATACATGTTATGGTATTTGCTGACTTGTTATTTAGCAGTAATGTAAGATATAAAATCCAATTTAGTTTATTCATTAACTTTACTTAGGACTGATTTAAAAGAATCCAAAAACTCATACCAACATATAACCACAATGCTTAACTATATGAATTGTTGCCACCTATTATATGTTCATACAAATAAATATATATCAGTTTTATAAATTTTCCAGTGGCTATTTATTGACATTGCAGTACGACTTATATTCAATAAACATGGATATAATCTTTTTTTATATTTCAAATACTAATCTTCAGTAAACACCAATTTAAAGAGTCCAATGTATAAAAATAGTAATAGTGTGTTGTACAGAGTAAGAGAAATTGTTCCATGGACAAAAAAAAAAAGCCTTTGTTGCGACAATAGCAAAATGAATTTTAAAAAGTTTCAGTTTGAAAAAACAATTTATTGCATAAAAAATCAGGCTATTCTTTCTGTTATCACCATAATTAAATGACGTTAATAGAACAAATATCACAGCGGAACTTAATAAAAAAAAAGGGGGAGATATCGCTGCAGGCAGGGACGACGCCACCATTAGGCAGCTTTCGGCAGCTGCCTAGGGTGCTGGCCTCTGGGGGACGCCTCTGTGGCCAATTACGCACACTAACAATGCCACTGAATGAGACATTGTTATTTAGCAAGCGGCCAGGGTGGTTCGGACCGTGCGATCGCACACCCGATATTTCCCCATGCTAATGTCAGCAACACCTTTCCACATCTGCCAGGTGTCTGACTCCGGGCAGCGTTGGGACATCACAAAGCTGTCAGTGGAGAGGAATCGAGAGGGTCCAGGAAGCAAGAAGAAAGTAGAAGCAGCGACGCGGATAAGAAACGAAAAGAAGTGAAGGTAATTATATTAATAAAGAGAAAACGGGGTGAGAGGGGGCTGGAAAAAATGTTGAGAGATGGGGCTGGAGAAAATTGGGGTCAGATGCGCTGAAGAAAATAGGGGGAGAGGGCTGGAGAAAACTGAGAGTCGGGGTTGGAGAAAACGGAGGGAAAGAAACTGGTGAAAATGGGGGGAGTCGGGGCTGGAGAAAACAAGAAGAGTGGGGGCTACAGAAAATGGGTGGGGGGGCTGGAGAAAACAAGAAGAGTGGGGGCTACAGAAAATGGGTGGGGGGGCTGGAGAAAACATGGAGCACGGTGGCTGGATATAACCGGGACATGTGGTGGGGTCAGGAGTAAATGATGGATGGAGAAAACAGGGATGGGGGGGTAGGAGAATACAATGACTGGAGAAAGCGGGGACAGGGGGAGGGGGTAGGAGTAAACAATGGATGGAGAAAATGCCACGAGCTACATACTATTAATTTGAGTAATTGTTTATTTTATTAGTGTTTGCACACTATTTGGCTCTCCCCTGTTGCGATGTATTAGTATAATCAATTTTACATTTACAGAATACATAACACATAAACAAAGGCGATCTAAATGGCGTACATACAGCATTAAGCTGTTTATTTATTAAAAACTTCTATGCTAGCGGGCATGGGAGAAAAAAGCTATTTGGCAGGGAGGCGTGTTTGAGAGAATCTGGTGGGGAGTGGGGCATGTGCGACAAAAGTTGGTGGGTAGGGGGACATGTGAAAAATCTGGCTAGGGCACTTTCGGCAGGGATGCATATGAGAGAAACGTTAGTGGGCAGAAGGGCACATGAGAAAAGCTGGTGGATTGGAGGTGGCATGTGTGACAAAAGCTGATGGGTATCGATGGCATGTGTAAGAATAGCTGGTGGGTAGGGGGCATGTCTGGTAGGCAGCAGAGTACATGTCAGTATGTAACATTTGTGAGGTAACAAGGGTTTTTTTGCTTTGTTCAGAAATCTAACATTTGGAGCCCCCCCTCTATAAATCCTGTGATTGTTCCTGGACAGCATTCTGCGTCAGACATCAGTACATCTGGACACTAGAGCATCTGGACTGCAGCCTTACCAGCCAGCCAGGAGGAGGTAAGAGTTACTGTATTTATTTTACAAATGTCAGGTGTGTGAGTGGCCAAGTGGTAATTGGGAGTGGGGGGGACTGAAGCTTTGCCTAAGGCACCGAGAACCCTTGCACCACTCCTGGCCTCGGGCGATAATATGGTTGTTTGCCAGACGCAACTCTGTTAAGAAATTCTAGGGAAGATTCTGTACTTGGCGATCAATTCTCTCTGTAAGACCTTCATATGAAATAACATTTAATTATTTAATGCTTTTCTTTGTGGTTTTTAAACTATTTGAATGGCAGTTTCCAGACAAGAGATCCTATTCCTGCTCTGTTCCAGCCTTTTGTAGACATAATTGAATAGTGGGCTATAGCCTGAAAATAATGTGTATAAAAATTCTAATGTAGGTCTTATATATTGTCATTTTAATTTTATAACCATCCATTGAGCATGGTTTAATTTTTAAATGAACATAAAGATAATGGATGTTTAAAATCATATTATGAAGTTTGGGTTATATTAATATATTCTGGCCTTAGAGCACTACATTCTATAATGAGAATTATTTTGTCAAGATCATCTTTGTGTGAACTTCGAAGTCCTATTTTCTGTTAAATCTTTTGCACTTGTTAAGAAGTCATGTGAATTGTTAAATCTGACTAATCCTGTCTTGACACAAAAAAGACTTAAATGGGTACATTGGATTTGCATTCAGGCTGACAGGCAGCATGACTGAAAAATTCCGATGCCTTATTAAAGAATGTGTGGCAAATTAATTCACTTTTGTGTGAAAATGAGGGTAGAGAACTATTGTAAACGATATGGTTATTTTAAGCCTATATGAGATTTAGAAATTTAAGAGTTCTTAAACCTGGTTTTATTTCCATTCAGTGTGTCATCTTCTACCTCTTACTAACTTGTGATTTACCCTATACAGTCACTGATGTTGGATACTATATTAAAAAATGAAGAGATTAGATAAAAAAGAAAAAATAGGCAAATAAAAATAAGTTAGGAGCACTAATCCCCACTCCCCCAGCAGTGTGGGATAATACCTAGTTATCCTATCATCATGGTGTATTGGTTAGGCCTTGGCCCTTATAGTGCTTAGAATCTTATATTATTCCCATATGATGCCTCATGGGTTCAGATGTTACTAAAATAATTGTCAAGGTAGGTGGGGTATTTTGGTGTTACCCTGGTCCCAAACCACATCCTTTGGAACTGAGCCAGCCCACAGCATTAGGCTGCGACTACCCAGGGCATAAGGGTCACAATGGGTGCCTGCTATTTGCCCAAGCTCCAGAACTCCAGGTATATAGGAATTAGAGGTGCTCATGCTCGGTTTTCCGAAAAATTGAACCCCCGAACATCGCCAATCCGAGTATGTTTACACATCCTTGGATCTGAATCGAGGTAAAACGTTAGTGTTGTATTGTCAGATCTCGTGTGTTTTGGATTCCATAAGTACCTCCCTCTCCAAGAGATCGAGTGCCATTGCTCACACAGAAACAGGGGTAGCAGTGTTCTTGCCACTCTCCAGTCTCCAGTGCCATTGCTCAGCTGGGGCGGATCTAGGCAACTGCTCTACCCGGGGCGATTTTAGGGGGGGGTGATTTAGGCCCCGCCCCCTTTCTAATTTCTAAGGCTGCTGACGGCTGCACAGTATGTGCAGGTCCGTTCAGCATTGGCAGTGTGCTGTCCCGCTGCTCTGATTGTGTTTAAAACACAATCAGAGCAGCCGGGCAGCACACTGTCAATGCTGAACGGACCTGCACAGTGTGCAGCCGTCAGCAGCAAGCCCCTGCTGGATCCGCCACTGTTGCTCAGTGCCATTGACTATACAGAAACAGGAGGGGTAGCAGTGTTCTTGTCACTTGACAAAAATTGACCGGAAATGGCTGGAAATTAATGTTATTGAGGTTAATAATGTAGGAACAAAAAAACAGCCAAATTATGTGATTTTAGCATTTTTTTGTATTTTTTTTTTCTTTTTAAATGCAGATTCAAAACCAAAACACATGATGGAGGTTTTGCCAAAACCAAAACATAAAGTTAATACAGATCCAAAACCAATACCAAAACACGGGGGTCAGTGACCATTCCTAATAGGAATGTGGTGTTTGACACAGGGCAGCACCACAGGTCATCACCTACCCTGGCGACAGAGGAAATGATGCCCAACTCCCTGTTCTCTGCAGCGTTGTGATCAGTGGCGAAACTTTCATTGGTGCAGCCAATACCTCCCCTCCTACCTGCACTGAGGCCCACAGCTCACTGGGTCTGCCTCTGGCTGTGACGTCACAACGTTGTCAGTAGAGTAGAGCCAGATAGAAGGCAAAGAAGACAAGAATAAGCAGATAAGCAGGCAAGCGTTCTCTCTTGCCGAGGCCACTAAAATGTTTCGTTATGGCTCTGACAATCAAAGTATATGAATTTAAAAAAATGTGTTAATTTTCTTTTTAAATAAATCATAACTTATTGTTAAAGCATGTGCATTGTATCCTTTACATTTAACTGTGACTATTTTATCTGAATTCTCAGGTGGCAGAACATAACTCAAGTAAATTAAAAGCTGTCACCCAATTTAGACTTTGTGCTCAGTACAAGAGGTCACCACCCACACCAAGGTATTGATAGATAATGTAAACAAATTATTTTGCAGACCTATAGGAGATGGTTCAAGTAAATTAGAGGAATGAAAGATCTGCACAAATGGTAGAGGGAATGTGTAGATGTGGTGAAAGGAGGACACGACTGGCAATGTTTTTCCTTTAGACAAATTACCAACATTGCTGAAAAAGAACATTGCTTACATATTTCATAAGCATGCCTCACATAGAGATGGAAGTGCTTAGAAATGTTCACTGACCCATATTAGTTAGTGCTTAACAAGTAAAGTGCAAATTGAAAATATGGGATTTCACTACTAGTGTTATATAGTTTGCTTTTTGGAATCGCTGTTAGATCACATGGGGGCTTATTTTGAGTTAGGTGAAAAGTTTTCCCGGGTGTGAAATTTGCAGCCGAGACAACCATTTTCCGCTGCAAGGGGTGCAAATGCAAACTTTTATTTGCATGCAGGACAAATACTATAGGCCTAAGTCATTAAGGAAAGTAAATGTTCTCCAGGACAAACCATGTTACAATGCAAGGGGTGGAAATTAGTTTATTATTTTGCACATAAGTTAAATACTGGCTGTTTTCTCATGTAGCACACAAATACTTGATAGCTTTATTTTTACCCTGAAATCTAAAGTTGTTGTAGGACATGCCCTATCCCAAATATACCCACATTTTAAATGTACCTCCTCCTCCAATGCAGCATGGTTTTGCCCAGGTGCAAAGTTACTCCTTTCTTATGCTTTGCTCTCCTTAATGACTCAGGCCCTTTCATACTGCACATACATACTAAGACAATACAGAATGCTATCATTAGAAAGGGGAACTCGTGGGACATAGTTTAATGCCAACATCACTTGTGCAAATGATAGCAAACACACGCATAAGAAAATATCAAACAAAAGATCCATAAAATCATAAACTTTAGAAGAATTTCTTTAAAATCATGGATGAAAAAGTCAAGTATTATAAATTTTAGGGTGCAATATTTCATTGAAATATTGCGTTGATAGTGGATATTTTATCGTCATGATAATCGGCAATAAAAAAGTAAGCCTTATCGCGGCATGATACAAATAGACCCATTAGTCACCAAGCTGTTTTGTATTTATTTAAGATCATAGAATCATAGAAAAAAGAGATAGCTCATTTCTGTAATCAATGTATAAGAACCCTAAAATAAGTCAACAGCCATTCCAATTGGCTTGCAATATATATAGTGTGCAAAAGGTAGTGGGTGCTGGTTTAGCATAATAAGCACACTCTTATACCTCTACTGGTAAGACTGGCAAATATATTTAGAAATTTGTGTCTATAGTCTGGACTGCAATATTCATTAAATACTAACACAAGTTACTGGACAAGAGTGGATTTGCATATATAGACATTGTGCCTGATTTAGAGTATGAGCAAAGATGTGTCTGCACACTTGTGTTTCCATGTCTATATTTTGAGTTGCACTCATCTTAAGATATATACAGCCTGTAGCTTGTAGTGCTTTGTAGCTCCCTTTAACTGTAATCACAACAGACATATCATTGTTTGGGAGCCTCCCACATTTAACAGCATTTTCTGGATTTCATGAGACCAGGAGACTGTGAACCAAGTTACTCCAACCTGCCACTACTACAGTTGTGTCAGGAAGTGGTCATAGTTAGAAGATTGCTCCTAGCATTCTGATTGGTGGTTAGCACAGGCTAGTCACCAATCAGAATTTAGGGAGCCATGTACATGGCATAATTGCTTCCTGGAACTTTTCCAGTGTGCCAAAAACAGCGCAGCACCACATGACTGGTGAATAAATTATTGGGGTCTGGAGTATGCATTGTGTTGCAACAATAGATCTGGGGTCTGCATTGTTTCATGGTCAGAGATCTGGAGGTAAATGTATTTTACTTTGATTTCTGCAACTCACCGATATTCGGAGAATTTGAAAGCTAAATATAAGATGGCAATGCCTTTATGGGCAAGTTTTGCATTTAAAGACATTGCCGTTTTAAGAGTAGCTGTCAAACTCGCCGAACATTGGCGAGTTGCAGAATTTGGAGTATAATACATTTACCCCCTGGGGTCAGTATTGTGTAACCAAAAGCTAGAGGTCCTCATTATACAGCCAACAGAAATTTGGGATTTAGCATCTTAAAGCCACAAGAGAGTTTCTTAGGCGGGTCTATTTTGCAAGGCCACCAGAGATTTGCCTGTCTGCATTGTATTATTACTGAAAAACTGAAACTGCAGTGTAATGCCACCAGATATCTGGGTTCTGTATTGTAAAGCCCCCAAAAATTTGGGGGCTTTGCATTGTAATGCCTCCAGAAATATTGGTATCTGCAATGTAACATCAACAAAGATTTGGGAGATCTGTATTTCGTAGTGCCCTCCAGAATAGGGTCAGTGTTGAATAGAAGCCACTAATATGTACTCTGCACTATATATCAGTCACTAAGATACTCTCTGTATTGTATAATGGTTTGTAATGTTTTCTGTACTGTATAGTGTTTCAAAGAATGTTCTAGATTTGGGATGTTGGTCACTAGAATGCTCTCTGTATTAGTCACTAGAATGCTTTTTTGTATTGCATACAAGTTAAAAGACTAATCTCTGTATTGTATAGTGGTCACTACAATGATCTTTGTGTTCTAAATCTGTCACTGGAATGCTCTATGTAGTGTATAATATTCACTAAAATTCTAACTGTATTGTAAATAGGTCTCAAGAATAAACTCTGCACTGAATACCAGTCAGCAGGGACTGGGTTATACTACTACTACTACTGAAAATAAAAGTTTTAATTTTTTTACTCTAAGGGGGAGATCCAATCAGCCATTATGTCCCTGGGAACATCGTGGCTGCTCATTTTTATAATTTTCACAGTAAACAATATCATTTTTGCTTCCAGCAAGCACAAATGAGCGGATATTTCCCGAAAAAATATACGCGTGATGTCTCCTTGGCCGTGTGCATATTTTTTATTAATTGAATCTCCCCATAAATCTCTTTGTGCTGCACCATGGAAGGTCTCGCACCCTAAACAATACAGAGGTGAGGTCTAAAATTATATTCCTCAATGAATATAAGTTCATGGGGCCTGATTCATTAAGGATCTTAAATGAAGAGGATTCTTATTTCAGTCTCCTGGACAAAGCCATGTTACATTGCAAGGGGTGCAAATTAGTTTTCTGTTTTGCACATAAGTTAAATACTGACTTTTTTTGTCATGTAACACACACATATCAACTTTAAATTTCAGTGTACAAATAAGCTATCAAGTATTTGTGTGCTACATGAAAAAACAGTCAGTATTTAACTTATGTGCAAAACAGAACACTCATTTGCACCCCTTGCATTGTAACATGGTTTTGTCCAGGAGACTGAAATAAGAATCCTCTTCATTTAAGATCCTTAATGAATCAGGCCCCATGGTCTCTAAACAGCTGTCAAGCAAGGTGCTTTTTAGACCCTTGTTATATCTAATAGAACTAATGTTCACTTTTTGGAATTTGAGACTACTATAATTACAAACAAACTTGTAGCGGTTTTTATTGACTATCTGGAATTCAAGTAGAGAAGCATTACCAGGATGTGCTCTGGATTTCAATCATCATGATACCTGATAGATACAGTATGTTTTTGGCATGTGTCATTTAAAACATGATCTGAATTGCCTACTAATTTCCCACAAGGTCACAGGGGGCATTTGTTGCCACTTGTAAATTACAATCAGTAAATACCAAGTAATTAAAACGGAGTCATATTGTACCGTGCATCAGTAACTGTGTAAAAAGAGGAATTTAAAAACATCTTTACTCTTAACATAATATGCGTGAAAGAAAAGAGTAAGAGCTTAAGATGGATTTGTAATACAGGCTTGCACCTGGTCATAATTAAGCTAATAAGAGGTCATATAAGGTCACAGCCTAAATAGGTTCCCAAAGGCAGAGGGGTTTTGGTATCTGCCACCACATAGATTTCAGCACTAGTTAATTGATTCAGTTTATTTTCTCAATAATACAGAGTTTCTTAAGTTCATAGATGATACATTGAGCAAATGTATCAACAAGGCAGATCCATTTAAACAATTAAATTAATTAGATAGAAAGATTTAATTTGTTTAAACTTTAGTCTATCGCAAAAACCCCATGCTACACACTGGGTACAATAAACGCTTTGCAGCTTTTGGAAGTTGCACATGTAAATACTGGACTCTCTTCTGTTGGTCTTATCCTTCTGAAAGAAGGGCATTAAAACATGTTAAGGAAACCATCAACACATTTGCCTTCCAGGGGGTATATTTACTAAACTGCTGTCATTTTGTAGCATGTACTAAATAAATGATAGCTAGAATCCGATTTGTTGCTATAGGCAACATCTCCACTTTTTCAAACCTGCAGTTTAGTAAATATACCCCCTGGACTCATACAGCTACTGATAAAATGTGACCTCTTATCCTTGCTTTTCCATTTCTGGTGGATTTACCTTCCCAGCAATTCTGATTATCTGTGGAGACTGATTGAGATATTGTAGGAGCTTTTGCTCAGCACAATTAAACCAGAGGACGTTTCAGTTCCATATTGACTTTGTTCACTCCTCATTAACGAGTCAGCCAATCCTTTAGAAAGTGCATTTCAACTCCTGATAATCAACTTTGGATCTATGGATATAATCTGTACGGCGCTGCAGACACCTTGTGGAGCCATATGAATAAAGACTAATAATAATATGGGATTTTCCACCTAAGTAGACTTTTAAATTCTAGAGGCCCATTATATTTGTGAGATATCTGTTGCATACAGTGTATTGCTGATGATGTTTATTACTAAGCTGTGGCCCCATTTTGTGTTTTTATATTTTAAGAACACAATAAAATAGTACTGTTTTTATATATTGTAATATGGGCACATCTTCTCAACTCTGTAGGGGAGAATTATGCACTCTCAGGACTGCACAAGTGTCTGACACCAAACCTGTAATTTCCACAATCTATCCTGGTTTCTGTGATAGCTTTACTACTTCTTGACTGTAATATACCTTTGTGCAGTCATTTTATGTTTAGATTTCAGACGCACACTGCTGAGCTATGCCATAACTATCTCCACCCCTCTCCTGGCTGTCAGTGACAGTCTGGTCAATAAGTGTAAGCTTTGCCATCTTGGAAAGTGCACGCATCATAACACTCAATCGCTCTCATTCCCATCCTGATCAGGACAGTATTGTAGACAATGCACAAAGCTTTCACACTGAATGGACAATGTTGAAGCAAGAGACTTTCAGCAAATATAGGGCAAATATTGTAAAATATTGTGGGAGTGTGATATCAAAACAATTACAGCACAATTGATATTTAAGACTTCACATCTTTTTTTAAAAAAAGGACAAAATCCTCATGTGTTTTGGTTTTGGTTTCAGGGCTGGATTTAATAAAAATTGTGAACAATAGGTAAAATCATGTGATTTTGTGTTGTTTTTGATCCTATATTACTATTTATAGCACTAACATTCATTTCAAATCTATTCTCTAATGATCCCTCCACAACGGTCCACATTTTCAATTGTCTTAATGAAGGATTTTATAACTTTGCCATCGTTGCATTTGCTTTCTCTGATTCAATTCAAACAAGAATAAACTGAATAGTGTTGATACCTCTCTTTCATTGCACACAAACTTCCTTTGCATATTCAGACTTACTATTACTGCAACTGAATAAATAATTAACCACATGGACACCAATGTAAATTTAGCAAAAGGTCAGTTCTTGTTGAAACAAAAATGGTGACAGAGAGAACAATGCAAATCAGCTAACAACCAATAGCAAAACCAAACAGTGGAAGGTCAGATTGCCATTTCTCCACTGATCCCAGGATATAATCCTTTATGATGTTACGGCTTCCTAGTAACTGTCATAAGCTTTTAGAATTATCAGGAGAGGTCTTCACCTATAGCATTCACCTTTCCTGTAGAGTTGGACGAACTTACAGGTACTCGGATGCCCCCAGGACTTAACTCAACGTAGGAAAAGCTTATGAGCAGGAATCAGTAGCATGGAGACAGGAGAAATGGGGCCAAGAGCATACCCCCCACATCCATTCAGAATGAAGAAATAATTTAATTTAAAAACCTGCACGACCCAGCTGCTTGTTACCAGCTGGGAAGCAGCAGGGCATCCGAGTGAGTACACCACTTCTTGGGGACCACCTCTGCTACAAGTCTCAGCCAGTCCCCTTTACCACGAGGTTGGACGAAGCTTACCCTGGGGCAATGATTTTTCTGCCCTCCTTCCCACATAAATGCTTACAAGTCCCTTAGTTTAATTCAGAAGGGTGGCATTACGGCAGAGAGCATATAAAGCTGCTATTAAATTGACCTTAGTCTCTCTTGGTCTGTGTGTGTGTGTTAAGGAATTTAGACCGTAAGCTCCATTGGGGCAGGTACTAATGTTATTGAGTTCTCTGTACAGCGCTGCAGAATTAATGACAATACATAATTAACTGACGATGATTCTATAAGGAAAACAAGGTAGGAAAACCATGCTCTTGGCTACCGATGAATGCTCTGGCAATGTATTGTGTGCCTAATCTTTTAGTTTTTGTAGTATGGGTGCAGGACACCTTTCTCTATTTACTTTCCAAAGTGTCTAACTCTGTTCATTTATACCAGTGTCCATCCAATGACCTCTGCCTGTTAATTTAATTACAGCAGCGTAAACTGGCTGACAGTCATTAGCGGGACGCGGTGGCAATATGAGGCGTCAAGGTTGCCCTGGGTTAGGATTGAGTGCACCCCTTCTTGGGGACCGCCTCTGCTGCAAGTTTCAGGCAGTCCCCTTTACCCCGGCCCTGAACAAAGCTTATCCCGGGGCAATGATGTTTCTGTCTTCCCTCCCACATAAATATTTACCAGTCCCCTAGTTTAATTCAGAAAGGCAGCATTACGGTACAGATGTTCCTCACTGCAAGGATAATGCTATTGTTACTTGCACCATTTAAAATTTGCCCTCTCATCATCTTTTACATGTGCCGCTGTCCATAGTTTACCACTGTTGTCTTAATTAAGGATTTTATAAATCTGCCACTGATTCATTTGCTTTCTCCAATTCAATGAAAAAAATAATTAACCAAACTTCTCTAACCCCACATAGCATAAATCATCAGGCATCAAAACTCAATCTATACATGTATTGTTTGCAAGGTCCAAAATCTGTTCTGTTTATTTCTCAGAATGTGGAATTTCAATTGCATTGTTAAGACATGTTTGGGCAACCAAATCTGCATCAATGTAAGCATTATACATACTTGCATGTGTGGGTGGGAAAGGTGACTATTGGCCTATCTGAACTGTCTCTTCTATATATTTATATACATGAGTCTTGGGGACCACCTCTGCTGCAAGTCTCTGGCAGTCCCCTTTACACCGGGGTTGGACGAAGCTTACCCCGGGAATTACTTTTCCTCCCTCCCTATACACGAGTCCCCTGGTTGATTTAGAAAGACAGCATTATGGCACAGAGCATATAAGTAGAAAAGGTAATGAAAGCCCTGCTCTTGGCAACCGATGAATACTGTGTGGCTAATTGTTCAATTGTTGTAGTAGGGGTGCAGGCCACATTTATCTCTCAGCATTCTCATTTATATATATATATATATATATATATATTGACAAGGTAATGAAAGTCATGCTTTTGGCAACAGATGAATTCTCTGGCAATGTATTGTGTGGCTAATCTTTCAATTGATGTAGTAGGGCTGCAGGCCATATTTATATGTCAGCATACTCATTTATTTATATTGCGGGAGCAAATTAGATAGCTCTTTACAATTGGTTATCTACTTGTGTAAATATCTGCCTCTGTCCATCTAATGACAATTGCTACTGCCAATAGTTATGGCACCAGTTACTGCTACTGCTGGTAACAAGCAGTCGGGGCGTGCAACTTTTTAAATCAAATTATTTCTGCATTCTGAATGGACGTGGGGGGCATGCTCTTGGCCCCATTTCTCCTGTCTCCATCCTGCTCATAAGCTTTTCCTAGCAATGACAATTGCTACTGCCTCTTGACTCTCCATACTGCTTGCATAAAGATTCAAATGTAGTGTGTACGTAGCATTTCAACATTTTTAGGTCTTGCGCCCTACAAAATTTTTGTGTTTGTTATTTAATTTATCCAATGGGCTTGCTTCAGATGGTGGCATGGCAGATGAATTTTTTTTTTTTTTTTGCAGCTCCTGCAATGTTCTACATGCGATCACTTAATGTCGAAAATGCCCAGACAAAACCGTCTAACAAAAACTCCCTTTTTTAAATATAGATTTCACTGAATGACCCTTCCAAAATATAAATGTATTGAGAAATAGAAAAGATCACAGCATATTGTTTTTTTGGGGTGTGCAACTGCTGCTGAATCTCACACGCAAAAACAGTTTTTTTCAAAATTTATTGTCACTGCCCCACACAAGATTACTTTCAGTAGAAAACCTTTCACTTTTAAAAGATAGAAATCTGTTTGTTGCACTGAAAAAAGTGAGGAACGCCTATATATATATATATATATATATATATATATATATATATATATAGCGCACATTTTGCAAAAACAAAATTGCCGGAAATGGCGTTTTGCCTCATTTTGAGATCCGAGTTTGGAGGGAGAAACCGAGTATTGTCTTGGTTTCACTCGGATCATCAACGTCGGATTTCACATAATCCGAACCGCTCATCTCTAATATATACACATTCATATACATGTTTCATATATGTGTATTAACATCTGTCTGTTAATCTGTTTACATAAACATATGAATAGATTCATGATTTTTTTTATTGGAGTAGTACAAATTTTAAAAAGCAAATAATAAATGCAACAGAAGCAAGTTCTTAACAACAAAAGTATATAACATAAGTATGTCCATGTGATAAGTAGAAATACACATGTAAACTTACAGTTTGATGAATGTTTTGGGAAAAAGTTATGGCACCAGTTGTGGTCAATATCCTCATTACATATTAACAGTATTCTAAATAATTTGTTGCAATCAAGTCCCTTTTGTAAATAATATAGGTCCTTGTCATGCAATACATTTTATAAAACATTATAGCACCCCACAAAGACTATAGGAATGCTTCTATATATTAACTACATCCTTGTCATTCTTTTTCCAGGTTCATTGATTATCTTCTAGAGTAGTGGTCAAAGTGGGCTGGTATACAGTGATATGACATACCGCCACTTCTCCTGAAGTCTTCACTGTGAAATTATCATATTCCATTCACTTACATTTTACATAACGCTGCTTCTAAATTTCCATTTTGATCACTAATCTAGATATATTAAATAAAACTTCTCAGCTCATACCAAGTATTTATTTTAAAGCAGTGATGTATTTGCAATTTCATTATATAAGATAGTTTCAATAAAGCTCTCCCATATCTTAAATAATCTTTTTTAAAAATGTTTTAGGTAATAATGATTTCACCCAATCTATTCTAAAAACATGGAGTAGCTTGTTTTTTTTAACAAAGAGATAGTGGGAGGTTGTTCCTGTATCCACATTGAAGTATGCACTTTCTAGCCACTGCAGTAATGATTAATAACAAGTTAACCCGTGCATGATACTCATGCATTCTAGTCAAATCAAGCTACTTAAGGTGTTAAAAAGGTTCTTGTCATGCATTTGGGCCTAGCCCAGGCCTCCTCAGGGGAAGAGCGTTACTTCCACATGTCACCACCTCATCATTTTTATCCATCACCTCATCCTTCATCTTCATCGCCACATCCTTCATCAAGCTTCTTAAGGTGTTAAAAACTCCCCACTGTCACCCCCGGCAACCACCAACCACTCCCAACTGTCACTTCTCCTTCAAGAAATATATAGGTCAGTGTACAACTCTGCCCAGCAGGTGGCGCTGCAGCTTGGTTTTTTTTCCACACACGCCACTAGGCATTTATATAGTAGATATTTTTTACTATCACTAGTTAGCTTTGAGGATCATTATTATCATCATCACCATTTATTTATATAGCTCCATCAACTTCTGTAGCACTTTTCAATTGGTAACAAACATTAATTAAAACAATACTGGGTAATACATACAAACAGAGAGGTAAGAGGGCCCTGCTCACAAGCTTACAATTTATGGGACAATTGGAGTTTGATACATGAGGGTAAGCGGTCCAGCTAGAATACAAAGGTAAGAAGTACATAGTGGACTATATGATCCACTCACACAGCAATGTTGGTCACAGAATTGTTGTCTTGTGCTAACTGTATAGAGGGTGGTAATAGGGTATCCTAGAGAGATTAAGGGGACAGTTGAGGAATAGTCTAAGCTTGCCTGAGGAGGTGGGTTTTCAGAGAACGCTTGGAGATTTGAAGACTAGCGGAAAGTCTTTTTGTGTGAGGGAGGGAATTTCACAAAATGGGTAAAGCTCGAAAAAAGTCCTGTAATTGGGACAAGCGTGGAACAGAGTTGCAGATCTTGTGCAGAATGGAGGTGTCCAGTTGGGCGTTATGTTGGTGCAAATTTGTTTGTGGCCTTGTTTGTTAATAGAAGAATTAAATGTTGTATATGTTGAAAAACAGGTAACCAATGTAAAGACTGACAGAGTGGCTCAGCAAAGGAAGAACGATTTGCTGCATGCAAGTTAGATAGGAGGGGTAAGAGTCAGATTTGGGAAAGACCAGTAAGGAGGAAATTGCAATAGTCGAGGAAGAACTATTTGCAAGGAAAATCAGTCTAGCCACTGCATGCAAACTAGATTGTAGGGGCTCGAGTCTGATTTTGGGAAGATCAGTAAGGAGGGAATTGCAATAGTCTATGTGGGAGAAGATGAGTGCATGAATTAAATATTTTTGCAGTGTCTTGTGTGAGATCTATATTTATGCTGAAAATGTTTTTTAGATGTATGCAACATGATATAAATATAGAGTCTATGTAGGGAACAAAGGATAGTTGTGAGTCAAGGATTACACCTAGGCAGTGAGCTTGCGTGGTGGGATTTATGGTTATGTTATCAACAGAAATAGAAATATTAGGCAGGAAGCTTCTGTTGGTGGATGGGAACATTATTAACTATGTTTTTGAAAGTTTGAGTTTGAGTTGGCGAGAGGACATCCAAGATGAAAGATGGCAGAAAGACAGTCAGTAATACGAGACAAAACAGATGGTGAGATAAATGGGGGAAAAAAGGAGAGTATAGATAAATTTGGGTATCATCCACACAGAGATAAAACTGAAATCCAAAAGAGCTAATTAGTTGTCCAAGAGAAATGGTGTAGATAGTGAACAGCAGAGGACCAAGGACTGAGTCTTGTGGTACTCCAACTGAGAAAGGAAGCAGAGCGATTAGATAGGTAGGAAGAGAACCAGGATAGGACAGTGTCTTGAAGGCCTAAGGATTGTAGCGTTTGAATGAGGAGAGAGTGGTCAACAGTGTCAAATGCAGCAGAGAGATGCAGGAGAATGGGAAGAGAGTAATGACCTTTATTTTTACCTGTAATCTAGTCATTGACAACCTTGGACAATGCAGTCTCTGGGCGTGTTTACAGAGAAAGCCTGAATGAAAAGAATCCAATAGGCTGTTTGCGGTAAGAAAGTGTGTGAGACGAGTGTAGGCTATTCTCTCAAGAAGCTTGTAGGGGAATGAGAGCTGAGGGATGTGGTAGTAATTTGAGAGAGACTTTGGGTCAGAATTTTGGTTTTTCAGGATAGGAGTAATCACTGTAAACATGAATAGTGATGGAAAGATACCAGTAAAGAGAGACAGAATGCAGATTTTAGTTAGAGGTAGAATGAGCACAGGAGACAGGGATCTACCAATTTGTGTGGTTATAAGGTCAAGAGGACAGGAGGTAGAGTAGGAAAATAAGTAGAGAGTAGATACTTCCATTTCCTTTGTGCAATCAAAAGGGGATAGGGTGTTAGAGGGGAGGGTGCTATGAGGGAATTGAGCTGATTGCTTGTCAAGGGGGATGATACCAAGTAGGATCTTATCAATCTTGTCCTTCAAGTAGGAAGCAAGGTTCTGGGCACTGGTGGTAGTAGGGTTTGAGTTGGAGGGTTAAGAAGAGATTTAAATGTGCTTTTTAGCCTTTTTAGGCTTTTAGGTTTAGAAGTCTGAGCAAATATGAGAGATTGGAAGTATGTTTGTTTAGCAGTATCCAGAGCATTTGGATAGGAGTGGTAGATAGCAGTATATGTGAAGAAATCATTAGAGGTACAAGATTTCCGCCAGTGACATTCTGCTTTACGAGAAGGTTTTTGAAGATTTCATGTTACTTTAGTGTGCCATGGCTGACAACGAAGAAGGATGCAGCACATGAAGAGTCGCTGGAGCCACTTGATCAAGGGCAGTTGCAAGGGTTTGGTGAAAATGAGGTAATGCCATATCAGGGGAGGTGAATGGAGAAATTGGAGAGAGAAGGCGTTGAATAGAAGTGGAAAACTGTCGAAAACCAATAGAATTAGGATTCCTGCAGGTATGAGGAGGCTTGGTAGAGTTTGACAGTAGAGAGGTTAAAGAAATTTGTGTGAGCGTGTAGCTGATAAGATGATGATCAGCGAGAGGGAAAGGAGTGTTAAAGATATCAGAAACTGAGCATAGTCTAGAGAAAACAAGGTCAAGATAGTGGACATCCACTAATGTACCTTTATTGGGGGAGATACCCCTTGATGGTAAATATTAAGAAACATTTCTCTATATGTTTTAGCAACAAGTGTAGAAAAAGAATTTGACAATGGAGTAAAAAGTTTTTCTAAAGATATATACAGAAAGATTTCAGACCAATAACAAAGTCCATTGTTCACTTTTGAAAAGTCAAAAGAAACCATAGGTTTCTGTAGTGGGCTGGTTTGTCTCTCCTATCTGTTAAAGGATTAAACAATGTAAAATTCAAAGTGTTACACCAATCTGAAGAGGAAAGGTTCTTGATTGAGGTATTTGCATAATGCTGAGCCTGATGAATTGCACATAGTTGGGTTGATGTTTTACCATATTTTTATATGATCTGGGTAATCGTTAAGAGTGAAAGGAAGAGCGTATGGTGACTATTAAGATTATATTTCTTATGAATAGCCTTACACACTTTCAAGAGAACATTAATGAAAGGTTATCCATGACATCTGTGGGAAATCTCAGATTTATGGGTACGTAGTTAAGCTACTAAACTATCCTGAATGAAAGCCTGCTTACAGTTTCAATTTCATAGCTATCTTTGAAATGTGTCCAGTCTCTAATAAATCTGAGGATACTTGCATAATTACAAAGTTTAAAATTAAGGTCACTTGTTTTGCCATAAAAACTTCCTAAATTCAATATTTAGCAGCAACTAGCCATTAAAAGTAAATAATATAGATGAAGTCAATGGATATAACAACTTAAGAAATATGATCATTTTGATTAAATTGCTACAACCCAGATAAGATGACAGATTTTTCCAACTATTCATTTTATCTATCACCGCTTTGATTTTACTCATGTTAGGAGAGTATGAATTATGAATATTTTTGGGGACCTGTATGTCTAAGTACATTAAAGATGCAGTGGCCCAAGGTAACTTCATATACTTGCTCTATGTAGGGATAGTCATGTAACGGGTCTCCACGCTGCTCGCGACGGCCCTCCTGCCCTCTCTCTTCCGAGTCCCGACTATTGCTCTGACAGCTGGGACGTCACATCCGGTCTGAGTGTCCAGCTCACTCCATTGCTGCCGCGCCCAGCAAGCTGTCAAACAGCTGGGCGCACAGGTTCTCTGAATATAAATTAATTAATCACCTCCTAGGAGTCACACTTTCTGGAACTAAGATGGCAATTGACACTTCTTTACAGTGAGGTGCATGAGTCTAACAAGCATCCGGGCTTCTCCAGGGATCCCAGCAAGGTAGTTTGGGTTTTGCATGCGGGAGACGCGCAGGTTGCAGTCCTCAGAGAGAGTTACCAGCAAAGCAATAGATGGAAGTGATGGTCAGGCGATCCAGGTCAAACTGTGCGGTCAGAATCAACACAGGGGTGATCCAGAAGTGAGGTCAGGGAAGCCATGTCAGAAACAGAAATTCATATAACACCAAGAACGATACACTGAAACGAGGTCACAGAGAAGCCGAGGTCAAATACTGGAATAAGACTAAAACCAAAAGGGATGAGCAGTAGCGAGGTCACAGGGAAGCCGAGGTCAAACACTGGAGTCAAATGGTGCAGATCAAATAAGTAGTGCTGGAGTAGGGGGACCCAATACTCTGTTACCCTAGTTGTACCAGAGCCGAGTATCAATTGAGGAGAGATGATCACATGATTACCTGCGGCAGTGACGCAAACAACCGGCACCTAGCAACGGGACATGCATGCTCATTGGTGTCAGGATCTGTCTTCATCTTTTCTGCAACATAGCATCTGCATGCTGCTTTGTATTGGGAGCTCCTGCCTATGTGAATATATTGGACTAGTTACATTGAATGTAATATCCGGCAGTACCTCTTATCCACCAAAGGTGCTGCTATTGTGCCTTGCTTCTTCTTACTACTAGGGATTAACTTGCTGCACTAATTATCACCAGCACTGGTGGTTCACTATTTATATCTGCTTCTCCCAGTTTGCTGTGCTGGTCATTGCTGTTATGTTGATGTTCCTTTTAATTGTGCTCTCCTGTTTCTCCTGTTCTATGGGGCTTCTACATGCTACTGCTGACTTCTCTGTACCGGATTTCTCTCCACTCAGTCATTCCACCTGCATCAGCTGTATTCCTTATTACTACCAGTCTTCAGCTTCACTCAGAAATCCTTGTTCAGTATCTGCAATACTTGGTTTGTAACATTTCCTGTATTCTCTGGTTTATACCTGTTCAAAAAACATCTTATGCTTTCATAATATTCTGGGCTCCATAGCTGTGATTTCCAGTTTTCTGCATAGAAGCGTGATAGTTTCAGGCGGCCAGGAGTAGTGCATCTGGTTGACAAGCAACCAGATGCGGCTGGGTCAGAGGAGGCAGTCCTAATGCGGAAGCAGAAACACAGGGATGGTGCCTGACAGTGGGGCTTATTAGTGCAGGGCTCAGCCCTGCTTCTGGATCGGCAAAAAGTACTATTTAAGCAGGGAGGGCAAACCCTCCCTGACGTTATATATTCTGTGTTATTTGTGATATTTGTTGTGATCTCAGCTTGTTTCTGGACTTTGCTTCTTTGCTGATAGCCCCTGACCTCTGCATGGAATTCAGATTCTCCTTGACTGCAACCTGTCCTGACTTTTGCCCTGTTCCAGTTAACTCTGCTTGCTACAGAACCACAACCATATCTTGTCTATGATACTCCAGTTACTTCATCCTACCACCTGCTTTAAAGTCTCCAAACATAAGCTCCTACTACCTAAGAGTTAAGTCTTGGGGACATCTGAGTACCTGTAAGCAAAATGAGCTCTATGGGAAAGGTGGCTGCTTAAGGTGAAGACCTCTACTGCTAGTTGTCACAAACACCCATCCTGTCTCAGATACAGCAATCTGAACAGCTGGCTGTGACTGGCGTCACCTTAGTCATTTAACAATGAATACGCCTTTTCTGCCGCCACAAAGAATTTACTGTGGTGTTCTTACATTCACTAAAACCACTTATTAATGTTTCACACTTAAATCACATACACATGTAGTATGTGCCTCCAGGGCTTCGTAAGTTCACAAAGAATCACAGAGAACACACTAGATTAAATGTATTTAATCTTAAAAATGTCTCCAAGGCTTAGTTACAAAAAAGTTAATAACAAGACATACAATAAGTTGCACAAATAAGTTTCAGAAATAAAATAGGAAATAAAACCAGAGCACTATTTACTAGTTAAGACTTGGCGTGTGTGAGGGAACACAATTGAGAAATATGTGACATTTCAGTATTGATAGACCCCCTCATGAAAATGCACACTGTAATGTCTAAAAATGAAGATTATAAACCCTTCTTACTTGGCTCTTTATCTCCACCTTAGGAATTACATTTTCAATTAAGTCAGATTGATTCCCAAAATGACACAGAGCTTTCCGAAGTGAGTTATGGATGTCCTGAGATCTGGAATTTTCACAGGGCCTGAGTTCTCACCTCTGCTCGTTCTGCTTGACTGGTCAGGTCCACATCCTCTGCATACAAAAAAAAATCATCAGAGATGCTTATCTATCCCTGTTTCTAGCTCATTTCAAAAGATTATTGACACTTGTATAGGTTCAGACTCATTTAGCAAAGCACACGTTGAGATTTTCATTAAATGTTACATATTTGTTACATTGTCATACCTGAATATTAAGAAAAAATAACAATAGTACATAATTGTCACACTAGTTTATACTTAGGATGCAAGCCTAACAGGTCACGGAGCCCAATGATATGGCAATTATCATTTCCTGATTAAAAGTGAAACTGGAGACAACACAAATGCCTTCATTTTATAAAACATGAGATGTAGAGATTGGCAGGAATTGGATGTATAGAGTAGTATGTCATCAGAAAAGGCTGTAAGCATGATTTCTGTGTCAGCCATAGTAATCCATTAAAACCATTCCATGATTGAAGAAATCTAATTAGACGATCAAGGGCTGAGTTGAAAAGTAAGGGAGGTTATGGCCAGCCCTGTTGAGTGCCCTTGGTCATTGTGACTGGTGTACCAAATATTTGATTAATAAAAAGAGAGGTAACTGGGGACGCATTTATGTATTTTATGAATTGAGAGACTGTATGACGAAACTCTCTTTTTTCAAATATTCTTTGCAGGTGTAGCTCAGTAACATTTCCTTGATTTTTTAATATTTTTTTAGAAGCAACCTCTGTAGATGCAATAGCTGTTCTCACACCTTTTAGTGAATATGTGTTGTGAATAAAGCCCAATTGGTGAAGTGTAAAGAGTTTAGGTACAATTGATTAGAGTCCTTTGTCCCACAACTTTAGCCAGAATTTTAAAATCCTGGAGAGGATATGTTTTAAGTTTGAAAATGAATATCTGAGCCTCAATAAAATTTGTAAAGTAAGGTTGTGTAATATCAGATATAGTGTAGTTAAGATAGATACAATATAAATGTGTGGGATTTTATAAAATTCACTACTCAGGCCATTTGGATATGGAGATTTGTTATTTTGAAGTGATGAATTCATGCCCCACACCTCTTTTTCTATTATGTCTGAATTGAGAAGTTCTGTTTGAGCTGAAATGAGCTTTGGTAACTTAGTTTTATTTAGAGGCTACAAATTTAAAGTGGGATCATCTCAGATATCAGTGAACAGAACTTTTCAAAATGACTCATTATTTCAGATGTAGAGGTGAACCTTTGACCCGTGACTTGATTTTTGATTACCAAGATATGTTGTTTTCTGCCTAACGTTCTGGTCATCTTGGTCAGTATTTTCTTAAGATATGTACAGCTCAACATAACCACTTAAGAGCATAATTTTTACAGCTCACATTGACTTGTGAGTTCGGGCTGCAAATAGCGCTCAACACTACATGAGACCCAAACTGTGCATACAAAGAGGATAAACCAATGCTCTATGTGCACCACATTGCACCTCACCCCACATTCCATTTGGTCTAGTTAGAAGTTTGGTATATCTGAATTGGAGAACCTTACTGTGCTATCTCTGTTCAGATAACTACTGTTGAATGGTCAGGTGACTAGCCTTACATCATGACTGATGACACTGTCATGGATACTGGCAGTTCCACCTTATAGCTTTTCAATAGCACCATACCTGAAAATCAAGTGGGAAGCCCAACAGTACCCTAGAGCCATGTCCCCCAGCCAGAGTTCAGTGTCACTCTTTTGGAACTGAACAAAGCACAGTCTGAGCTGCACAACTTTACATGTTTAATCAATGTGGAGCAACTCTAAAACTGCTTAATGCATACTATAATAACAGAACCCCCACTGCTGGTTTGGAAGAAGCAAAACTATCATTTAAATCTGCAGTTTTCAATCATATTAAACAATAGCGGCAGTATGACTTATATTTAAAAATACAAATTTTGGTGTAACAAACTTATAGTGCATATGAGTAAAAGTAAATTATATAAAGGAGTATATGGAATGGTCTTGAGGAAAGTTAAGTGTTCTAATTACTAGTACTTATATATCCAACAGTATTTAAACACACTAGTGCTGATATTACTATAACTGGTATTATTGTACACCTTGATTTGGCATCTTGGACAGACGTCATGCCTGTGTTATAACGAATAAAGAAGGAGGAGCTCAATGAACACTAATACCTGCATGAAGTCTACCACCAAAATCTTGGCTTAGGCAATAAAAGTGAAATTTTATTATGTGTTTTGCATATAATCTACTGGATGCTTTGTTTCAGGATTGCTTTTCAATGACAAATGTATCATGGTATGGAGGAGCGAGTCTCAGTGCTCAGCACTGGCCCATGAACAGTGTAAATGTGGCTCTACAACCATTTGTGATCAGCAACCTGAAATCCAGTCCAGGTGCATATGGGTCTGTTTTAGAAAGATACTTTCTGGGATCAACAGGTAAGAAGAAAACAGCAGTGTTTTCATTACAATGTTCTATTGCAGTGCTATATTAATGTGGTGATGACCTTGCATGATCATTATTATGTTATTTTACAGTGACATTGAGATACAGTGAGATAAAACAAACATAAATTTACAACCTAGTTTGCAATACAAGAAAATAACTTGAGAAAAAAATGGAGGTAGGGCCATACAATTTCTGTGAGATGCGGATTTACACAGTAGTGGCATTCTGTAGAATGGCAAAGGAAAAGCAACGCCCAAAGATTGTATTGCTGGAACTTCTCATTTCTGTAAAATGGCCAGTTCCACTGATCTAGATTCAGAGTAAAATTCAGAGTGACTTTGCTGATGTGTGAAGACTGCTATTTTAAAGAGCTATAACACTAAGGAGACTATACAGAAAAGCGCCCTATCACTGAATGCAGTACCATTGTACAATGTCATATGTGGTAATCAATATACAAGACTCACCCTTTCTCATTCACTTGTGGCTGGTATGGATTATATGCACCTCATTCACTGGTCATTAATGTGGACGATACAGACTTCATAACTGGAAAATAGTGGTCAGAGCTCTTCCTACAATGCAAGACAGACTCCTTTATGGCAGCTAGTGGACAATACAAACCCCATTATATTGTGGCTAGTGGAAAATGCAGATCCCCTACACTGTTTAGTGATACAAAAAAATAAGCAATAAATGTGCTAGGTGCCAACCAATAAGTGATTTATAATTAACAACAAACCATAAAGTGCTTTATATCAACAATAAAAACCATACATGAAGAACCTTTGTATACCACAAAGAAGTAGGCAGCTTCAAATCTTTTAAGGCATTTATCTGCAAATGCCACAACCTAGATACAACAAAAAAAGAAACAGAAGCGCCACACATAGTGCAGAATCAGGTTTCATAAGTGAATATATATTAAATTAGCACAATAGACTTGTACCAAAAATATAACACATTTAGGGCTTATCTGATGTGCTGATGAATAAGATCTTCCTAATGACCCAGTTATGACTGAATCTATTAATATAGGAAAAAGTGGTTTATGAATTACTGATCTTAGTTCCTTTAGCATGTGTTGGTGGATTCCATCTGATCCAGGTGTATAATCTTTCTTAATGTTTTTTAGGTGTAATCTCAGTGGTGATATAGGATTATATGGAGCCCTACAATGTATATACATGACGGCCCCCCCACTCCACATTTAAATCTCATCTACATGTCAAACACATATTATGCAACACGCCATGCACCTGCCACATAAATACATGACATGAAACTTGAGTAGTACATGCACCTCTGTCCTGGGTCTGGGTTGCATTATAACATCCACTTTGCCTTGTTACATATGACCCCACCCTTCTTCTCTTTATTGCATGTCAATGGGAGGGCAGGGGTCATATATTACAAGGGGAGAATTGAGAAGTGTATATTTTCAGTTGTCACATATGTTCCACAATATTCTTCCCTTGTCCCCACTACACCCACTACAGAGCTACCTGTTGTTTGGTTCAGTCAAATAGGGCTACTTCATGTAGGAAAAAACTTGTGCAGTGCATCAATGACTCCCATTGATGACATCACCAGTAGTATGTACACATCATGGAGCAGGGGAGTGAGCACCATTACTAGATGCATACAGCTCCCCCTTCCTGAGCAACGCACCAACAGTTAGGTAGAATAGTCTCTTCCAGCTGTTGCTGGAATCTTATGCTCTGTTGCTGCTTGGCCAGGTCCTTTGGTTTTGTTTGGTAAAAGGAATAGGTAATTTTCACAACCTGCAAAGCTGAGAAACTAGTGTAAACTTTAGCCCCCAAACCAGTCAGGCAATATTACCCCCCTCCCCCCCGCCCATTTATTTCCCTCCAAACAGCTCCAACATTAAGTTAATAGCATTTACATTTAATAAACAGGCTTATTTCTCCCCAACTAGCCCCATGTTATTAGCCCCCACATTTTATACAGAGATTCCATATTGCATTATTAGTGCATACAATTATTCCACATTTCATTACTAGCCCTAACACATTTTCTAAAGAGACCTAATTAAAGAGACCTAATATTAAACGACCCCCATCAGCCATCACATTACATTGATATTCCCTTAATATCCCTCACATTATATTAATATCCCCAACTAACTTACATTAATAGTCCCCACTACATTACATTAGTACCTTCACCACTTTACTTACTTTATACGTTGTCTGCACCTGATCATATGTCAATGTGGTAATCCATGACTGCAACATGGGGTAAGGGAACAAGAGGAAGAGCTATTTAGACATCAGGAGGTAAAAAGTGGTAAGACCACTGCTTTTACTGGTTGTTAACCTTGTAGCCTAGGCACCTCTGGCTAGAGGGTAATGCAGACTTAATTCGCTGGTAGCTAATGCCTTGCATTTTTGTACCCATAGCATAAAAAGTATTGATTTAAAAACCTCACTAGAAATCTGCAAAGCTTTAACATCTACTTATGACCAAATAGATAATGATAAAGTATTTTAAATTTTATCAATAGTTCTATAGTTTGGCCCCTTACTGATCACATATGTGTGCAAGGATCATCTTGGAAGTCACAAAACATGATTTGATTAAATACAAAACATATATAAAGTAGCTACTAAACTTGCAAATGTCAAGGTGTTTCCTACTTTGCCCAGAAATACAGGACTTTTTGCTAAGCCCTTGATTACAACACAATCTACTTTTAATGGGTGCACAATAGAAGCTGGGCACACATTTCAGCACACATATGTCAATTTGTTTAATATTCTAAAGTGTGACCACAAATATAACACTTAAAATTCTCTAAACATAATATATATCACACAAGAAACTCAAAGAAAGAGATAAGGAAAAAAGTCAGTTTAAATGGGAGTGAACGATAGAGAAGTAGGCAGTGTATTGACCTGACTTGTACTATTGTACCCAGTACCACATTGTGTCACAACAATGCTACAAATTCCTGATAAATTTATTAGGATGTGATATCAGATATATTGGTTCCACTAACATAATGCCTGCTTTTCAATTATATAATTATAAATAAAAAAATTAAACAATAAACAAATAAATAAACAATTTATGCTTCACACTTCACAGTGTTCCGTTTCAGATTTAACAGAATAAAATATGCAAATAAACATTTTGCACTCTGACTTCAACCTAAATGTAATTTCTGAGTTTATTTTATTAATACAAATGCATATCATTGTCTAGCTGAAAGCCAGGATACAGCATATGGCGCCTAGTGTCTATATGTCTTCCGGATGCCTGAATTCAAGTCTATTTTTGTGTACCCTTCAATGTTGTTCTCATGTTATGAGTTATTCTCCTTTCAGCTGTGGATTTGTGAATGCAAAGGAAAGATATGCTAAGTAAGTAGCCAAAAATGCACTTGTTTTGGAGTAACTAAAACTAGCTACTATTATCTAAAAAGGGTTGAAAAGTGGGTTATGTAACTGGAGGCACTCAGTAATCCATGACTGGTAATACAGTGTGTTATCAATTTTAAAATATTTAAAACTTTATTTTTAATAACCTTAAAATAATGTTACAGATTTTTTATTTTTATATATTTTTTTCCAAAGCGAAATATAAAATTAAAGAACTAGTGATAAAGATTTGCAATTAAGTAAAGTATTTTATAACAGGGGAAAAGACAGAACTTCTTCTCTGAGGTCTTTAGGGGCATATTCAATTAAGAAGGCAGATTGCGGTTACAGGCGGCTGCACGCTTCCCGTTAACGCAACTTTGTTGATTTCCCTTTGCACCCCGTAGGATTGCGAAGGGAAATCGGCAATTGGGCTGTACCATATTGGCAATTTAAGTGCGCAGCCGCACGTAACCACAATCTCCCTTCTTAATTGAATATGCCCCTTATAGTGTCTGGTTACTGTTCTGTCCATATTTCTGTTAGATAGATTAATGTAATGTATTCCTTCACTGCAATTGTGTTCTTGGTAATTTCAAAAAGATTCTCATACCAATTTTTAATTGTTTAGTTTTTTTATTGATAGGGATTATGATTCATCCTAAATGTATCATCTTCAGACAGTTTTCTAATAAGAGGTCTATATATATATATATATATATATATATATATATACACAAGTTAACCCGTGCATGATACTCATGCATTCTAGTCAAATCAAGCTACTTAAGGTGTTAAAAAGGTTCTTGTCATGCATTTGGGCCATAGCCCAGGCCTCAACCACCAACCACTCCCCACTGTCACCCCCGGCAACCACCAACAACTCCCAACTGTCACTTCTCCTTCAAGAAATATATATATTTTTTTTAAAATCATTATAAACACTTTTAACAATTAACAAATGAAATGAACAAATTAAAAACATCTTAGTATACCAAATTTCAGCCCTTTCTGATTTTTTTTTTCCACACACACTAAGAATTTAGTAGGTCAGTGTATAACTCCGCCCAGCAGGTGGCGCTGCAGCTTGGTTTTATTTTTTCCACACACAGACAGACTAACACACGCCACTAGACATTTATATTATAGATATATATATATATATATATATATATATATATGTGTGTGTGTGTTTGAGATGTTTGCAGTAATTAAAATATTAAACAAATAATATGATAAAATCTTTTTGACCTAACAAGATAGATGATGTATTAAAACACAATAGCAGTGAATGAGAACATTACAATAATCTATCTAATAGGAATATGGACAGCACACTAACCAGACACTAACCCAGCATCACTGTGGCTGAAAGTTGTTACACAGATGTTGAGGTGGGTCATTATGAAATGGTATATTTTATGCCTGATTTGAAATTTTAAGAATGATTTTAGAAGATTATTAGTGTATTTGGAATAATGAACTATTGAAGGTGGTATTTCGAATAAAAAAATAGTGACAAGTTTCACCCAGATTATCACTGTAATCGCTGCAATAAAAATCTGGTGTCCCGGGCATATACATTTGTAACACACTTGGTATGTATGAGTGGTCTTACCATCTTTTTTAGCGAGACACACTTGACATCTTTTTCGAACTTCTGGTACGTTTGCTGGGGGCTCCTCTGAAGATTCCAGTCAAAGCTCTAATTCTTTTGCCCTTTTCTCTAGGTAAATTAAATACATCTTCTGTGGGTGCTCAAGTGTTCATCTAGGAGAACAAGACCCAAGGTTTTGATGAATTTACGTTTTACGTGAATTTACTTACGTTGTTTTTGCAACACACTATTACTACTATGTCTATATATTGTGGTCGCATTGATTCCAGCCATATTTAGCATGGCATAAAAAATTGTCAGTGGCCATTTTCTCTTATTGCCGCTCACATCATACGTCGAACAAAGCTCATCTGCAACATCTTCTCCACCTTTTGTCAATTTATAAAATGTATTTATTTCCGGATTCTGCTTTTCTCCAGTTAACTTGTCAATTTGTTCAACATGGTGTAGACGTGACATAAGCAAAGCCACCTTATTCTTCTTAGGAATTTGGGACACAATCGTAACATCTATTTGAAAGCCAAATCTAGAGGAATAAACATCTCCACCACAGGTTTTAGTCAACTCAGGAGGAATTTGTCTTTTATTTTTACACAAAGTGCCCACAGAAGTCAAGCTATGTTCTTTGAGTAAATGGGAGACTAATTCATAGCTAGTAAACCAGTTATCAAATGTAATATTGTGGTTAGTTTTGGAAATGGGCTGCACAATATGATCTACAACATAACATGGCTTATTACTGACGGAATACGGACCATCAGGCTGCTTTCCAGAATATATCTGAAGATTGATAATATAAAAGGTTTTCGCATCAACCAAAACAATTATTTATTTATTTTACTTAAAAGGTTTTTATTAAGTTTTTAGTAAAAGAATATGTAACAAACATGGCAGTTACAACAGAGTACAGTGCCTAATGTAGATCCAATAAATCAGTCAGAACAAACAATCAAAAAAGAAACAACAAACAATAACACAAGAAACATTCAAATACACATAAGACAAAGACTTCAAGGGGGAGGGGGAGGGAGACAGACAGGGGGGTAAGAGTCGGAGACTGGCCGTATTAAACCCAATCAACCATAAAAATAAATTTTGAAAACAGGACAGAGGGGTATACAGCATGGGAGAGTTAGGTGGCAGACACAGGTCTGTACCCTAAGAAAAATTCGTACCATGTGAACCATTTAACCAGGGGTGAGGAAGCCCTTGAGGTGAAGTTAAACCCTATGGTTTCCATCTCATAGCTGTGTTGTACTTCGCTGATGATTTTGGTAAGAGATGGAGCCAAGGGGGATTTCCAGCTTTGAGCTATTGCGGCTCTGGCTGAGATGAGAATGTGCCCAGCCACATAGTGATTAGGACGCTGAAGATGAGGGGGACATAGGTGTAAAAGCGCCATAGCCGGGGATGGGGATAAATCATCCTTAGTGACCTTAGTAATTAGCTGGAAAATTTCAACCCAAAGTGGTTGTAGCTTAGGACAGTTCCAAAAAACGTGTATAAGCGTACCAATTTCCCCATAATTTCTCCAACAGTATTTGGTTTCTGACGGCCAGATTTCCAAAACAATTATTTTTAGCCTATATGTATCCGGCTTTGATGGTATATATTGCCTAAACGAGCACCTGTCTCGGAACATGATGAGCATTTTGTCTATAGTTACATATTCTTGTGGAATATAATCACTTTCATAATACTCAACAAACATTTAGAAAAGCTTTTGAATAAAAATAATCTGAAATTATGTTAAGGTTATTAACAATAGTTAACTATTTTTAAATGTATCACTCACTTTATTTGCAGCCATGGATTACTGAGTTTCCCTAATAATAGGAATCTATTTTCTTCCCTTTTTGGAAAATATTGACAATGGTTCTGGGAGAGTACTCCCTTTGAAAATGCTTAAATAAGAAATAGAAAAAAGAATAATAGGGTATTTCATTGGTATAAGGAACTATCAATTAATTGATACATACATAGACTTAAAATATAAAATATATCATTTAAAGATTAAAAAACATTAAACAATTATCTATATTTACTGTAATGATCCCATATTTTTTTAAGTAAATCAATGTAACTACACAAATTCACCCACTTGGATGTAATGTCATGGATCTAGCTATCTTGTCAATAATATGAACACGTAAATTCATATAGCAAGATAAATTAAAAACATTTGTGGAAAATGAGCAGTATATTGGGGGAGGTTCCTTTCTACAAATTTAGTTTAAACCACGAATGGAGCCTACATTGCTTTGCTGATCTGTATGTAGATGAAAAATTAGGCTAAACTGAGTAGTATTTTTGAAGAAAAACCTGAGAAGTTGAGAGATGATAGATAAAAGAATGTGATGATAAAGTGGTAGTAGGTAAGTGATGTCTTCAGACTTTCCACTTTGCTTATTCAGCTGGTTTCACAAACCTGCAAAGGAAAGTGCTTGAAATCCTGGGGGCAATTGTAGTAATACATGAGTCCCTGTACCATTGATCTTTACAATCTAAATTCCCTGCCACTCACATAGACTAGGGTTTATTTTGTCAGAAGCCAATTAAACTCCACAAAGAAAGGGCCATCAGTTTGGTTCCAGGGCCCTTACTGACAGTGAGTCGCGTTATGCTCAGATTGAAAAGGAACTATTGGCTCTAATATTTGCCAATAGTTCACAAGTGTATTTATGGGTGTCCAGTGGTGGATGAGACAGACCACCAAACCCTGACTACTATTCTCTGCAAACCCATGCATTCTGCCTCAGCACAAATTCAACATTTCATGCTCAAGCTCCAAAAGTATCATTTGGATATGGTGTACAAATGTGGAAAAGACCTCCATGTAGCAGACGCCTAATTACCTGCTCACCTCCTGGACTCAGGTGTCCCTGATGCTGATCTGGATGTCACGTAGTTTGATGTCCTCTACTCCTGGTGCATGGAGGAGCCCCATGAAGAGACACTCAGGAATGAACTCTGCCAATGGATGTTTTTATGATGCCATGCATGACTGGCCTCCCTTCTCCAGGAATCTGTCTTGTGACCTCAAGTCTTTCTTCGCCTTCTGCGATGAATTAACTCTCTGGTATTCTCTTGCATGGTCAGCAATTAGTGATGCCCTATGTCCTTCAAGGTTTCTATACTCACAAGTCTCACCAGAGGCACACCGGACATGAGGCCACTATACAGCGAGTTAAGGATGCCTTATTTTGACCCTCTATGGCTGCTGACATTGAGCGGGTTGTCTCTCCCTGTGCCTCCTGCAATGCTTTACAGACCACCAACTGTTCACTCTCCATGAAGTTCCTGACATCCCTGGGTTCATCGTTGCTGCAGATCTCTTTGAATGCAGGGGGAAAAAAGCACCAAGCGCTAGTGGATTCATATTCTGGTTGATTAGAGATAGATTATTTTTCCAAACTGACAAGTGCCACAGTCATCAAGAAAATAAAGATATACTTTTCTGCACATGGCATACCATGCAAGCTACTTACTGACAATACCATGCAGTTCATGAGTTACGAGTTCCAGACTTTCACCAATGAAGGGGACATCACATGTCACTAGCAAACAGTCCAACGGATTAGTAGAAAGATAGATAAATGTTATAGAGATGGTTCAGACGTGTTTATGGATATCCTCAATTTGAGAAATACTCAGAGATGAACTTTGCTCTTCTGCTCAATGTCTTCTGTCCAGGCACACCTGCACCATCATTGCTATCACCAAGTTCAAACTTAGACCACAAGTTGAGAACAATGTGCAAAATGCTCTGCAGAATTCCAGGTTGCGGCTCAAAGCCACTCATAATAAAACATCCTAGCGCTTCAGACCGTTGTTCCTTGGGCAGACCATCCAAACCTCTGCCGGGTTGTCTCGAGACTATGTAGGGATCTTTCAACAGGCCCAACAGCTATGTATTGCATTCTGACAGTGGTTTGTATGAGCACAACAGCCGTCCTGGGGGTGTGTGAGCCAACACCACCACCTCACCTGACACCAAATGAGGGTGTCAGAACACCCTTCATCATGGACAATGGATCCCCTGAAGAAACATCTACTGCAGTGTAGGACAGTTCCATACCCCTGCCCAATAGTGAGCCTATTCAGACACTGGACACACATCTAGTCCCTTTCTTTGTCACCAGGTCTGGGAGAATTCCAGGCCTAATCCAAAATTCCATGACTATGTTACTTTCACTGCCATTTTCTCAGTTCATATTTGTTCCTTGTTGCACACTGTTCACGTATTCAACACCTGTCACGCTGTCTTACACCCACACACTTGTCAATTGCTCTTTATGTTGAAAATGGAAGGGATGTAGATGTATGCTACATGTGTATGGTGTACGTTTTATCAGCCACTTGTTACAGGAAGTGTTTTTTTACACAGGAAGTTGTTTGTTATACAGGAAATGTCCCTGCAGCCATGGTCTTTTCAGCATGACTGCAGCTAGTAAAGGCACACTTCTTTAGCACTCCAGAATCTTGTGGTGAATTGCACAAAGACCACTTCGCAGTTCCCTTTTACATTAATGATTTTATTAGTCATTTTATTTTAGTTTGCTGGGATTGATTGATTAATTGATTGATTTATAAGTGTACTTCAATATAATTGATGTGATAATATATATAAATGCCAAACACATTTCACTGCATTGATTTTTCTTTACCTAACTGAATTTGCTAATATTGCAACATTCTTTGTAAATGACAGAGTACTGAATCCCCTAACATTGCATAAAGATGAGCATTGTAAATAATTGTGACTTTACAAAATTATTTCAATCTTGTACAATAAAACATTGCAATTATAAATCAAAACAAAGTAATCATGTATAATGAACAGTTTCAGGTCTCCTCGGGATATTCATACTTGTACAATATAATTTGTAAATTCTATTTCTATAACAGATAAGTTGATTTGTAATTTTGCACAGTAGTCTGCAAAACTCGTTCAGGTCACTGGGGATTCCCAACTGCAATAAATGTGACACTGTTTATTTGATCACTTGTCATGCATCTTAACTATTACAATGATTTCTGCATAGCAAAAACCGTTCAGTATTATACTTATATTGTAAAAATGAAAAGAAGGACAAAAAATAATGCACACAAGTTGCGACACAACAGTTACTGAAAGTGCACTTTCAAAATATTTAAAACTGTGGAACGTTTTCAAGCAATGGACAATGTAATATATACATAGAACATATAGCATTATGAGCCTATTTAAAATTTATTTATACAATATTCAATAAAATATAGTTAGTGCAAACTGTCCATAAAACTGCAAATATATTCATTTATTTTATAATGTGTGCCAGATCATGTGTTTTGCCATAATAGTTAAAATATCAACTACTTCACCACCGGTAAGTTTTTCTTTTTCTCAACTAGGCCAATTTTCAAAGTTTATTTTTATAGATTTTTTGGCCTTCTGACTTGCCCCGTTGGCCAGGTCATTCCTCAAGGCTCAGCCGCTGCCGTCTTTCTTAATTCTCTGTTTCTGGTTCTCAAGAACTCTTATGTCTCCCCTGATGGACTGAGCCATGCCGCTCGCAATGGGTTATTATAAGGTGTTTGAAAGGCGGGGGGCGATGATGTGGAGAACACGGACTGGCTTACTGCAAGTTAAACAGCCAATGGCAAACTCTAATTGGTTGGCCATGGGGGCCTCTCATTCGACCAAAGCCAAGCATCACAGATTCACTTGGTTCAGGGCTTGATGAAGATGCTGAAGTCTAATCCTGAAGCCAATGCCTCTCCTTCTCTCCTTCCAACCTTCGCAACATGTGGAGAAACATTGTCACGGGCACTAGGAGTCTTTACCCAGGGATCACCAGAGGGTAGGCTTACCAGAGCAATGTAGATGGTAATAGGGTACTCTGGTAGCTGGGTGATCACGGAACATGAAATGATGGCCGATGAGATGCTCAGGAAAGTCTATGACTAGCAACACTGGTAATAATGAGGTAATGATACACAAGGAACTGTATGGACAAGGACACGTGAAGGTAGTCAGTGGTCTGCGATAGCAAGTTGTACCACTGCTATAGTGAGGAGGAATGTCCAACAGAAACAAGGAGGTGATGAGAGTCAGCGGTCTGCGGGTAGCAAGTTGTACCGCTGTCTGAGTGAAGGAATGGAATCCAAGTGGAGGTATCCAGGTAGTCAGTGGTCTGCGGTAGCAAGTTGTACCACTGCTATGTGAGAGGATAATGGAACAGGTGATACCGGAAACAGGGATCAGTGGTCTGACATCAGCAAGTTGTACCACTGAATATATATGAGAGGAGGTGCACGGGGGAAGACTGCAACACAGGATATACACAGGCACCTTATACACGATCCACAGTAATATGCACAATATAGATATATATGTAAATGACTGATCAGGTCTGCAATCTAGAAAGTCTCTTGAAGTAGTCCAGCACAATGATAACACAGTCAATGATGGCAATAGACTCAGCGGATAGCAGACTCCAGAGAGAACCAAACACAGTCCAGCAAGATATGCAATACACAGCACAGTCAATGAGAAGTATGCATACCGTGGTTCAGCAGTAGCAGTCAGATGGGATAGCAGCGGTACCTGAGCGGCTGGAGGCCGACTGGATAGGAAGTCCCTGGATAGGTGAAGCAGCGGTCTAGCAGGTGCAGCGCACAGGTGAGTAGACCGACAGGGACACGAATCCACAGGAGTCAGCAACACGTGGAACTGGACTCATAGGAAACCCAGGAGAATGGAGATGATCCAGCAGAGGGTAGTAGAAGAGATACAAATCCAATGCTGACAGGAGGGTAGAGGCCAGTGGAACACGTGAAGGCGTGGAAAGTGGATCAGCAGGAGATGGACGATAGCGCTGACCACAGCGGCAGGACTCAGCGGCACACGGAGGTAACCAGTAGCAACCACAGGAACCAACAGCGATGGGAAACAGGAGTGCAGCGCAGGGCAGGAGCTGTAGATCACGAAGTGTAGCAGATGGTAATGAAAAGCGGCAATCTCGAGGAAGCCACAGCAGAGATGAGATGAGAGTGTAGTGCACGGAGGCAGCGGATAGTAATCAGCTGGCAGTCACGATGATGAACACAGGCGAGTTGCAAGCAGGAGACTGTAGTGCACAGAGGCAGCAGATAGTAGTCAGCTGGCAGTCACGATGTTGAACACAGGCGAGTTGCAAGCAGGAGACTGTAGTGCACAGAGGCAGCGGATAGAAATCAGCAAAGAGACTTGATGAGAAGCAGGTGAGTGAGGTAAAAGCTGGAGTGCACGGAGGCAGCGGATAGCAATGAGTAAACAGTCACATAGATATAAAATAACGTTGAAGTGGTGTAGAAGACTGTAGTGCACGGAGGCAGCGGATAGGAATCAGCAAACAGTCATGATGACACAGTTGATGGTAGAAGTGGTATGGAACCACAGCAGTAGAAGTGGTTTGGAAACCACAGGAATCAGCAGCACTGAATACACAAGTAATACAGGAACACCTTCAGAGACTCATGAGGAATGAGACTCCAAGATCAGGCCACGTGGTAGTGACCACAGGTGCTTAATATAGGGAGGTTGCCTGATCTGCCAATTAAGTTAAAGGGGTATACACTGAAGTATAGAAAAGGGCTGCGCATGCGCAGACCCTCAGGATGGTGGACGGCCACGGTTCCTAAATGTCCGGGAAGAGGCACTCACGGTCCGGTGAGTGACAGTACCCCCCCTTTTAAAGGTGGGCACAGAACGCCTGGAACCGGGCTTGTCCGGATTTTTGGAGTAAAACTTCTTCAAAAGGGCAGGAGCATTAAGATCTTCAGCTTTGATCCAAGAGCGCTCCTCAGGACCAAAGCCCTTCCAATGAACGAGGAAGTGGAGGACTCCTCGCGAAATTTTTGCATCTAGTACCTCGGTAATCTCAAAATCCTCCTCCTGATGGACTTGAACTGGCTGCGGAGCTGAGGGAGGAGTTGAAAAACGGTTGATAATAAGAGGTTTGAGCAAAGATACATGGAAGGCATTAGAAATCCGAAGACTCTTAGGAAGAAGGAGTTTCACACATACTGGATTGATAACTTGAATGATCCTATATGGACCAATAAAACGAGGGGCGAATTTCATGGATGGAACCTTCAAACGAATATTTTTTGTGGATAACCAGACACGATCTCCAATTTTTAGTGGTGGAATAGCCCGCCTCTTCTTATCAGCGAAAGATTTATATTTGACAGATGTCTTCTTTAAACAGGTTCTAACCTGAGACCAGATATTTTTAAAGGTCTGACAAACAGTTTCCACCGCAGGAACTTGGGTGGGCGGGAGGGCAGGAAATTCCGGAAAAGACGGATGGTGACCGTGAACCACCAGCACTTGACTTTTTGAAGATGACTCCTGAGATCCATCTTCAACGTCCGATGACGTCATGAACGCCCGATGAGGAGGAAGGCGTTCAGACTGAACTTTATCACACAGATCCGTAGATGAAGGATCTTGTGGAGGAGGACCTGGTGGAATAGACGAATGCTGTCTTTTGAATGAAACCACTTGGGAGAGACAACGATGATGACATTCAGTTCCCCAAGATGTAACTCGAGGAGTGCGCCAGTCAATCTGGGGAGAGTGACACTGAAGCCATGGAAGGCCTAAGACAATCGGACTTGTCGTAACAGGAAGGATCAAAAACGATATTTCTTCATGATGCAGGGCACCAATCTGAAGGGTTACTGGAGACGTACTCTGGGTGATGAGACCGTTGATGAGACGTGATCCATCTATAGCCGTCACAGTAATGGGTGTTTTTAAGGTAATCACTGGTAGAGACCATTGGTTTACTAATGATTTGGAAATAAAATTTCCTGCTGCTCCGGAATCAATCAATGCCTGTGACTCAAAGGTTTTGGTAGCAAAGGAAATAGTCACCTCCAAAGCGCAGACTTTAGATTTCATAGACGATGGAGAGGACTGCAGGAACCCTAACCTTATCTCCCCAGTATTGGTTAGAGCCCGGCATCTCCTGGGACAAGAATTGAGCATATGCGTAGAATCGGCACAATAGATACAAAGTCTATTCTTTATTCTTCGGTCCCTCTCCTCTAAAGTTAATTTGGAGCGACCTATCTCCATGGGTATCACCGGAGATGAAGCTGGGTGAAATTGAGGATTTGAGAGAAGAGGTGTTTTAACCGAAGTTGATTTCTCAGGTTCTCTTTCACGAAACCTCAGGTCTACACGATGGCAAAGAGAGATCAAATCTTCTAAAGAGGAGGGTAGTTCTTGTGAAGTCAGTGCGTTTTTAATTTTATCGGAAAGCCCCTGCCAGAAGGCGGCAATTAATGCTTCAGTGTTCCACTGAAGTTCAGAGGCTAAGATCCTAAATTGAATGACGTACTGAGCCACAGTGCGAGATCCTTGGCGAAGACGGAGAATGCTGGATGCAGCGGAAATAACACGACCTGGTTCATCGAATACACTTCGGAACGTGGAAATAAATTCGGCACTATCCTGTAACAATGGATCGTTTCTTTCCCACAGAGGGGAAGCCCAAGCCAGGGCTTGTCCTGAAAACAATGAAATAAGATAGGCCACTCTGGAACGATGGGTAGAAAAATTTTGAGGTTGGAGCTCAAAATGAACTGAGCATTGAGTAAGAAAACCCCTACAGGTTTTGGGGTCTCCATCATATTTTGACGGAGTAGGCAGGTGTAGCGTGGAAGCAGTAGACACCTGGGATGGCACAGGGGAAGAAGATGACGACACGGAAGGATCAACAGTGGCTGCTACCTTAGGCACAGAAGTTACTTGGGCGACTAAAGTCTGATAACATTGCAGCAACTGTTGTTGACGAACATCTTGTTGTTCCATACGGGTAACCAGATATTGCAGCATCTCTTTGGCGGTAGGTTCCACATCTGGGTCTGTCATGGCCTGATCTTACTGTCACGGGCACTAGGAGTCTTTACCCAGGGATCACCAGAGGGTAGGCTTACCAGAGCAATGTAGATGGTAATAGGGTACTCTGGTAGCTGGGTGATCACGGAACATGAAATGATGGCCGATGAGATGCTCAGGAAAGTCTATGACTAGCAACACTGGTAATAATGAGGTAATGATACACAAGGAACTGTATGGACAAGGACACGTGAAGGTAGTCAGTGGTCTGCGATAGCAAGTTGTACCACTGCTATAGTGAGGAGGAATGTCCAACAGAAACAAGGAGGTGATGAGAGTCAGCGGTCTGCGGGTAGCAAGTTGTACCGCTGTCTGAGTGAAGGAATGGAATCCAAGTGGAGGTATCCAGGTAGTCAGTGGTCTGCGGTAGCAAGTTGTACCACTGCTATGTGAGAGGATAATGGAACAGGTGATACCGGAAACAGGGATCAGTGGTCTGACATCAGCAAGTTGTACCACTGAATATATATGAGAGGAGGTGCACGGGGGAAGACTGCAACACAGGATATACACAGGCACCTTATACACGATCCACAGTAATATGCACAATATAGATATATATGTAAATGACTGATCAGGTCTGCAATCTAGAAAGTCTCTTGAAGTAGTCCAGCACAATGATAACACAGTCAATGATGGCAATAGACTCAGCGGATAGCAGACTCCAGAGAGAACCAAACACAGTCCAGCAAGATATGCAATACACAGCACAGTCAATGAGAAGTATGCATACCGTGGTTCAGCAGTAGCAGTCAGATGGGATAGCAGCGGTACCTGAGCGGCTGGAGGCCGACTGGATAGGAAGTCCCTGGATAGGTGAAGCAGCGGTCTAGCAGGTGCAGCGCACAGGTGAGTAGACCGACAGGGACACGAATCCACAGGAGTCAGCAACACGTGGAACTGGACTCATAGGAAACCCAGGAGAATGGAGATGATCCAGCAGAGGGTAGTAGAAGAGATACAAATCCAATGCTGACAGGAGGGTAGAGGCCAGTGGAACACGTGAAGGCGTGGAAAGTGGATCAGCAGGAGATGGACGATAGCGCTGACCACAGCGGCAGGACTCAGCGGCACACGGAGGTAACCAGTAGCAACCACAGGAACCAACAGCGATGGGAAACAGGAGTGCAGCGCAGGGCAGGAGCTGTAGATCACGAAGTGTAGCAGATGGTAATGAAAAGCGGCAATCTCGAGGAAGCCACAGCAGAGATGAGATGAGAGTGTAGTGCACGGAGGCAGCGGATAGTAATCAGCTGGCAGTCACGATGATGAACACAGGCGAGTTGCAAGCAGGAGACTGTAGTGCACAGAGGCAGCAGATAGTAGTCAGCTGGCAGTCACGATGTTGAACACAGGCGAGTTGCAAGCAGGAGACTGTAGTGCACAGAGGCAGCGGATAGAAATCAGCAAAGAGACTTGATGAGAAGCAGGTGAGTGAGGTAAAAGCTGGAGTGCACGGAGGCAGCGGATAGCAATGAGTAAACAGTCACATAGATATAAAATAACGTTGAAGTGGTGTAGAAGACTGTAGTGCACGGAGGCAGCGGATAGGAATCAGCAAACAGTCATGATGACACAGTTGATGGTAGAAGTGGTATGGAACCACAGCAGTAGAAGTGGTTTGGAAACCACAGGAATCAGCAGCACTGAATACACAAGTAATACAGGAACACCTTCAGAGACTCATGAGGAATGAGACTCCAAGATCAGGCCACGTGGTAGTGACCACAGGTGCTTAATATAGGGAGGTTGCCTGATCTGCCAATTAAGTTAAAGGGGTATACACTGAAGTATAGAAAAGGGCTGCGCATGCGCAGACCCTCAGGATGGTGGACGGCCACGGTTCCTAAATGTCCGGGAAGAGGCACTCACGGTCCGGTGAGTGACAAACATCAAGTTCTACTACTTACATGATTAATTAACTTGAGGATGATAAAGAATGGTGCATAGCTTCCGGATCCCGTATGTACTACACAGCTCTTCCGTGAGGCGTTCCTGGAAGCAGGCTCCTTGGTCAGAGGCAGGGTCGGATTGGCCACAGAACCTACTGGGAGTTTTCCAGGTAGGCCGCTGGCCACAGGAGGCCACCGATTGTTGTTTATGTTGGAGGGTTAAAAAAAATAAATGAAGTGCAGTGCCCAATTTTGCCAGATGCAGGACTCCCCAGACCGGCTGCCGGGGGTGGGACAATGTGGTGGTCCCAGAGGAGGGGCCAGCCACCTTCCCCAATGTGGCCGCGGATCTATTGATCCGTTCCCCCTCCCCCCGACATTGCCTCCTCCATTCCCCATAGTGCTAGATGTCACATAGGACATGCACCACTTGACAGGTACCGTCCCATGTGTGCGCGCAGAGGAGTCTCCAAGCGGGCTGCAGATAAGTTTGAATGCTGGGGGGCTTCTTTTTTTGTTTGAATGAAAGGGGGGAGGCTGTTCTAATGTCTGAATGAAAAAGGGGTCCTTTTTTGTTTGAATGAAAAGGGGGGCAGATCTAATGTCTGAATGAAAGGGGGGGTGCACTAATGTTTGAATGAAAGGACTGGGGGGCCTGCTCTGATGTGTGAATGAAAGGACTGGGGGGGCTGGTCTGATGTGTGAATGAAGGACTGGGGGACCTGCTCTGCTGTGTGAATGAAAGGACAGGGGGGGACTGGTCTGATGTGTGAATGAAGGACTGGGGGGACTGGTCTGATGTGTGAATGAAGGACTGGGGGACCTACTCTGATGTGTGAATGAAAGGACTGGGGGCCTGCTCTGATGTGTGAATGAAAGGACTGGGGGGCCATGTTTCTATAATATGTCAGGGAAGAGAGGGGTATGTTGCTATGTGAGGGAATGGGGGATTTTTAATATAATGTGTGATATGAGGGAAGGGTGGGGGATAGTCTTAATAGTATAAGGGTGAAAGGTAGGCTATTAATGTAATGATGGCGTTTAGGTGGGGGTTAATTATTTAACGGGTGCTACTTTATTTGTGGGGTGATGGTGGGGCAATTTAATTTATTGGTGGGCTATTTAATTTAATAGTGGGGCCTATTAAATTAAGATGGGATGACAGGACCTTTAATTTAATGCTGGGGTGGTTTGGGGCTATTAATTGAATGTGGGGCTGAGTTTAGGGCAGAGGGCTATTTATTAAATGTGAATATGAATTATTTAATGTTGGGGATGGTTGTGGGAAATGGTAATGGTTATTATAATATATATCAATCACATATCATCACAAATTGGTAGGTTGCTGTGTCCTTTGCTCATTCTACTTCTAAATAAAATCTGTAATCTATCTCTTTCTACAGGTATCTTTCATCACCATTCAAGCATACAGTGATTACTCCTATTCTGAACATTCTGACCCAATCTCTTCCTCAAATTACCTCCTAATCTCTCAGCTCCCATGCCCCTCCAAATTTCTCGAGAGAATTGCCTACACTTTGTCACACATCAGGCACTCAGATTCTGTTACTCATCTCTTCGCTGCCTTTCCAAGTTGTCCCGGCGGCCCTCAGGCTCTGCTGGTTTCAGACCTATCTGTAAGATGCTGTTCACTCTATCTTCATTCCAGAGATCCCTCCAGAATCAGAGTACGGGTGCGGCCATCTTGGATTCGGTCACATGATTCCTCTCAGCCAATCAAATGATTGGATGAGAGGAATCATGTTAGCCTCCATTTCAGATTCCCTCCAAAACCAGTCCATGGAAACTGCCATCTTGGATATAGTCACTTGATGCATCTCAACAACTGAGTGCTGCTTCTGCCCAGCTGACTGCAGTCTCCAATCAGGAATCAACAACAACTATAAAAGGACTTCCTGGAGTCCTTACCTGTTGCCAGTCCAAAGTTGTATTTTAGATGCCAACCTGATTCCCAGCAATTTGCAGTCTTGCTATTAATCCAGCTCTGACAGTGCAGTCTGCATTTTGACTCCAGTCCAATTCCAGAACTCTGGTTCCATTTCAGCATTCCGGTTCCAGTCCTGGTAAAGCAATCCTCTTTCAGCATTCTGGTTAGAGCATTACGGTTACAGTCCGGTTCAGCATTCCGGTTCCGATCTGGTCCAGCAATCCACTTCCTGGTTGCTCTCCTCTGCTAGTGTAATCACTATCTGCACCATTCCATTCACTACATGCAGAGGAACATTATCAGGCCACCCAGCTTGGTCCATGTAGTCACCAGTCCAGCTCCAGAGATACAACCGGATTTGGGTACAGACAGATCCTCAGGCATGACACACTTGCCTCACACGCTTCCTTTCTGAAAACAACCTACTGGACCTCTTCAGTCAGGCTTTTGCTCTAAACACTCCACAGAGACTGTGCTGACCGAGATTGTCAATTATTTGATCACAGCTAAAACTAAAGGCCATTTCTCCCTTCTAATTTCTCCTGGATCTCTCTGCTGCATTTGACACTGTTGACCACTCTCTCCTTATACAAACGATATATCCCTAGGTCTTCAAGACACTGTCCTATTCTGGCTCACATCCTACCTATCTAATCCCTCTTTGAGCGTTAATTTCTCTGGATCACCCTCCACCCCGCTTCTTTTATCAGTTGGAGTACCACAAGGCTCAGTCCTAGGTCCTCTGCTATTCTCTATCTACACCACTTATCTTGGAAAACAAATAAGCTTCTTTGGATTTCAGTATCATCTCTTTGCAGATGAAACACAAATTTATCTATCATCTCCTGATCTCTCGCCATTTGTGTTGACTCTCGTTACTGTCTTTCTGTCATTTTCATTTTGGATGTCCTCATGCCATCTTAAACTCAATCTTTCAAAAACAGAATTAATAATATTTTCACCCACCAATAGAAGCTTCCTGCCTGAAATTTCTATTTCTGTTGACAACATGACCATTAATCCCACCCCACAAACTCGCTGCCTAGGTGTAATCCTTGACTCACAACTATCCTTTGTACCCCACATCAACTCTATATTTACATCATGCTGCATACATCTAAAAAACATTTCCAGAATACATACATATTTTACACAAGACATTGCAAAAACTTTCATTCATGCACTTATCATCTGCCGCATCAACAATTGCAATTCCCTCCTTAATGGTCTTCTCAAAATCAGACTTGAGCCCCTACTAGTTTGCATGCAGCAGCTAGATTGATTGTCCTTGCAAATCGTTCTTCCTCTACTGAGCCACTCTGTCAGTGTCTACATTGGTTGCCTGTTTTTCAACGAATCCAATATAAAATTCTTCTACTAACATACAAGCCCATCAACAAAATTGCACCATACATACATCTCCTCATTTGTCTCAAAATATCTCCCAACTTGACATCTCCATTCTGCACAAGATCTGCATCTCTCTTCCACTATCATCACATCCTCTCATTCCCGGTTACAATACATGTTTCTGGATGTACCCACTTTGTGGAATTCACTCCCTCGCACAGTAAGACTTTCCTCTAGTCTTCAAACCTTCAAGTGTTCTCTGAAAACCGACCTCTTCAGACAAGTTTATAATATTCCACTACTGCCCTCTTAATCTCCCTAGATTACTCTATTACCACCCTCTACACAAATAACACAAGACAACAACCCTCTGACCAACATAGTTGTGTGACTGAACATGCAGTCCACTAAATACTTTTTTAACCTTTGCATTCAAGGTGGACAAATATGTAAAATTATGCTGCACTTACCCTTTTCTATCAAATTCCCATTGTCTCATAGATTGTAAGCTTGCGAGCAGGGTCCTCTTACCTCTCTGTCAGTATGTATCACCCAATATTGTTTTATTACTGTTTGTTTCCAATTGTAAAGCGCTATGGAATCTGCTGGTGCTATATAAATAAATGTTGATGATGATGATAATAAACCACAGGGAGACAGTAAACACAGTAATTTAGGTTAACATACTTCAGTAGATCTCCCAGATTAGCTTCACAAAAAAGAAGCACCTTTAGTTACCCCTTGGCTAGACACACACAGCAGGGCCCAGAAATGATGGATCATTTTTGCATAACTGTTTCTCTGGTTCTATACAAAAGTGTCATGTCAGAATAGAAGCACCCCAAAAAATTACTCTATCTGTTAAACTAACGGTGGGTATTTAAAAAACCCAAAAAAAACCCGATGTCACTAATGTCACTCATACAGTATTTTTAATGCCCTTTGGCACCAGTCACTGACTTATTACATGTGAAGATGTTGGCTGCTGCTCTTCAATGTCACTATTAAGATGGGAGTGTGGTGCTTGGCTCTGAAGTCATAGGTAAGTGCCACATTTCCAGTCTGAAGAGCTCCACACTCCCAGTTTGAGGAGGTAAGAAGAAGCAGCACGGGGGTTTCAAGCTCCACCTCCAAGTGGGGAGGTGCCACCTCCCCACTTATAAGCCACCTAGGGTGCCCTTAGGGCTTGTGTGGCTTATAATCTACTACCTAACATGTAAATAACAAATTTAAATAACACTAACCTATATAAATATTATCTTTAACTACCCTAATAATAATATTGAGAAACCAATATTCCCATTTCACTGACCCCCCACCCCCCACCCCTAGATAAACAAAGTCAAGCAGAGCCTGAGGTAAAATTGGGCAAAAAGGATTAATTGAGGGAATGGTGAAACAAATTATATTCTAATGCATTCTCTTTTAACACATCTTTTATAATTCAGCCAGTTCTTCTTGTCTTACTCATATAAACATTGAATGGCTGTGCTCTGAGGGAAAGGGCTGGCTACTTTTATAAACATTTATTATGTGCAATTAACTTCTAATGGGATTGTATTGCCAGGAAACACATTGATTGGTTCCTAAGCTTTGGTTCATGATCAGAGCTGTCTAGCATTACCTAATCACAAACACACATACCCGCCAGTATCTGAATAACTTGTTTAATGTCGTTTCAGAGATTATGTAGAAAGACAGAGATTGCAGACATGCAGAGATTAAAATCAGCGTTTCTGTCTTGTTTTCTGTGATATATATATATATATATATATATATATATATATATATATATATATATATTAAAGAGACATCAGGCACATTACTGAACAAAGCTCAGTGCATGTCTGCTGTTTTTAATTATTACTGCACACATAACTATTGTTAAGCAAATAAAGTATTAAAAATAAATAGATAGGGCCATATCACACATTTTCTACTTTGTTCATTTAAAACTATATCTTACCATTTAATAGTTCAGCTATGCAATAAATGCCTAATTCCATTGTATAGTTCTTGCTCAAGTAATAAAAAAAACCTCTACTCTTAGTTTACATGAAGACATTTCCAGAGGGTTTGAACATGTTGACAAGGAGTTTAAACAATGGACAGGGGTTGATTAGTTAAATGATTCAGGAATAATTTTAGTAGTATCAGAAAATAGAATCCAATTTATTCCACAGATGACCTATTGGGTGCTACAGTTAGTATCAATATAGTTAAAGATGGGTGCACTAATTCAGAGATGTTTAGAAAACAACAGTTTATTGGAAAACTTACGGTGATCACAAATATATAAGATTGTAATACTAACTGAGCAAGTTTTTCTTATTAGGTTATTTATGTCTTTCTTAGAATTATTTTGTAATCTTTTTTGTTTGTTTGCTTTTACCAGGTGTTTCAGTGCTGATCAACCCAAATATTCAACTTTCCATGTCAATTGAGAGGAATAAGTCATTTTGTTTGGAAACACCTGCAAGTACAGAGAGGTTTCCATTGCAATATACCGTGTGTATTGGTCAGACTATTCAGTCTGTTCATCAAGAGATAGGAAGCCAGCTTTATGAGAACCAAAGAATGCTTCCGGATTTCAGTATTGTTAGGTAACACTCTTAAAAGTGGAGGAAACAAAAGTACTGCTGTGCTAATATGCTGCATTATTTATTGTGTTGCATTTATTTATTTCATCTTTCTTTTTACCTTTTATTAAGTGGAATATGTCTATACATTAATCTCAAAAGTTTTGTAGCTAATTGGGCCTAGCGTAGAGATGTATATACTAAACATGGTTTTGTTACTCCTCCATGCAGTTTACGAGCAAGTTTAGGGAGTTGTGTCTGCCACCACTTTGCCTGCCCTCTCTCATATTTTTGGACTTATCCAGACATGACCACATCCACTATGATGTCATACCCTTCCCCAAATGATGTCACACATATCCTTTTGCTTTAGTTATGCCCTTAAACTGATGAGAGGATTATCACACCGCATTTCCATTGACAGGAAAGCTCTTGGATGAGATGAAGGGGTTATGGAAAAGCGAAAGCTAATAATGTAATTGCACTTAATGGTGAGCACCACAACAGACTTAGAAGCACCATCACAGAAACTAAGTAATATTTTATAACAAAAGCATTTTATACAGTCATCCCTAATATTTATTTCAAAAAGACAAATACAAAAAAGAAAATAAAACATTTGTTTATAGACCCTTTTATGGAAAACTTTTCTCTGTGTTCCACATCTCTAAATTTGTTGTATTGCAAATAAAACAGACACTGTACATCCACTGCTATTAAAAATGGCAACCATCCTTATGCAGGTTCCACTAGACCAATGAGACCAGGATATTAGTAATAAGAAAAAAATTAAGATAGCCAGTAATACACCGGAGATAGTCTGCTTAGAGTAACATATTCTAGTCCATGTGAGAATCTAAAGCGAGAGTATATCAATAAAAGCCACTAAAAACATATGACCATGTAGGCTTTTTCTGGATTTCAACCAGGTAACCAGGGAAAATAAACTACATCCCAGCTTGGCGCCTGTCTTCCCAGTATCGCTTTGTGGATTATTGAGAGTGTGAATAGTGAATAACTTCCCCATCCATATAAACATGTCTTTCCAGCCCATTCATTTGACCTGGGAATAATAGATCACACCCCTGGCTCTTCCTATGCTTTTTTATGTATTATTTTGATTAAATTGCAGTATGCAATGAAATGCTTCAAGTACAAGTAATTATTACGGTCATCAATTCATTCGGGGTAGTTAGCACTAGCAGTTCCTGTGCTAGTGAACTCTGAGGATGGACAGTTAATTCACATAGCTGCTTCACCTGCACAGAGGAACACAGACCTATTGGAACATAATTAGTCTGGCTATGTATTATAGAGTTTCCTTCGCCTTTGTGGAAAAGCCTTTATTACCGGATAGTCTTATGAAGCTGTTGGCCTGTGGTAAGCAGGAATGGATCCTAGTAGCTAAGGCAGAAAGGGCATCATCATCATCATTTATTTATATAGCATCACTAATTCTGCAGCACTGTACAGAGAACTCATTCACACCAGTCCCTGCCCCATTGGAGCTTACAGTCTAAATTCTCTAATATACACACACACAGACAGTGAGAGAGAGACTAGGGTCAATTCTGATAGCAGCTAATTAACTTACTAGTACAGTGGTTCCCAAACTTTTGCAGTTCGTGGCACCCTTAGAGACTCCAAATTTTTTCAAGGCACCCCTCCAAAATAATTATTGAGCAGTCCTGTTTTAGAAGTAGTTGGGTCAAAAAATTGTAATAAGTATTTAGGTCAGGACAGAAATACTTATTTAGTTGTATGCAAAAATGCCCCCTCTGCATCCAGACACTCTGCCCTCAGGCACTCTGCCCACTCTGCATCCAGACACACTGCCCTCTCTCACACTGCCCCCTCTGCCCTCTGTCACGCTGTCCCCCCTCCTCTGCTCTGTCACATTGTCCCTCCTCCTCTGCCCTCTCTCACAATGTCCCCTCCTCTGCCCTCTCACACGCTGTCCCCTTCTCTGCCCTCTCACGCTGTGTCCCCCTCCACTGCCCATCTCACGCTGTGTCCCCCTCCTCTGCCCCGCTGTGCCTCTCCTCTGCCCCACTGTGCCCCTTCTCTGTTCTCTGTCCCCCTTCTCTGCCCTGCTGTCTCCATCCTCTGCTCTCTGTCCCCATCCTCTGCCCCTCTGTCCCCTTCCTCTGCCCCGCTGTCACCATCCTCTGCCCCACTGTCACCATCCTCTGTCCCCCTCCTCTGTCCCGCTGTCACCACCCTCTGTGCCACTCCTCTGTCCCGCTGTCACCATCCTCTGTCCCCCTCCTCTGTCCCACTGTCACCATCCTCTGCTCTCCTCCTCTGTCCCGCTGTCACCATCCTCTGTCCCCCTCCTCTGTCCCGCTGTCACCATCCTCTGCTCTCCTCCTCTGTCCCGCTGTCACCATCCTGTCACCAACCTCTGTCCCGCTGTCACCATCCTCTGCTCTCCTCCTCTGTCCCGCTGTCACCATCCTCTGCTCTCCTCCTCTGTCCCGCTGTCACCATCCTCTGTCCCCCTCCTCTGTCCCGCTGTCACCACCCTCTGTGCCACTCCTCTGTCCCGCTGTCACCATCCTCTGTCCCCCTCCTCTGTCCCACTGTCACCATCCTCTGCTCTCCTCCTCTGTCCCGCTGTCACCATCCTCTGTCCCCCTCCTCTGTCCCGCTGTCACCATCCTCTGCTCTCCTACTCTGTCCCGCTGTCACCATCCTGTCACCAACCTCTGTCCCGCTGTCACCATCCTCTGCTCTCCTCCTCTGTCCCGCTGTCACCACCCTCTGTGTCACTCCTCTGTCCCGCTGTCACCATCCTCTGTCCCCCTCCTCTGTCCCACTGTCACCATCCTCTGCTCTCCTCCTCTGTCCCGCTGTCACCATACTCTGCTCTCCTCCTCTGTCCCGCTGTCACCATCCTGTCACTAACCTCTGTCCCGCTGTCACCATTCTCTGCTCTCCTCCTCTGTCCCGCTGTCACCTGTCACCATCCTCTGCTCTCCTCCTCTGTCCCGCTGTCACCATCCTGTCACCAACCTCTGTCCCGCTGGCACCATCCTCTGCTCTCCTCCTCTGTCCCGCTGTCACCATCCTGTCACCATCCTCTGTCCCCCTCTCACCATCCTCTGTCCTCCTCCTCTGTCCCGCTGTCACCATCCTCTGTCCCCCTCCTCTGCCACGATCCCTCTCAATCTGCCCCGCGCCAGGCGCCAGCCATAAAAAAAAATAAAAACACATAAACTTACCAATCCGTCGGGCGCCGGGACCCAGCAACCTCCTCTCTCCTGCAGCTTGTTACTGACGTCGATATTCAGTGACAGCTGCAGTAGAGAGGAGGCTGCTGGGTCCCGGCGCCCGGCGGATTGGTAAGTTTCTGTGTTTTTTGTTTTTTTTATGTCTGGCCCGCGGCACCCCAGTGACAGCGCCACCCCTGGGAGCCGCGGCGCACGGTTTGGGAACCGCCGTACTAGTATGTTTTTGGAGGGTGGGAGGAAACTGGAGCACCCGGAGGAAACCCACGCAAACACGGGAGAACATACAAACTCCACACAGATAAGGCCATGGTTGGAAATTGAACTCATGCACTTTCATTATTAATAAAAGACTAAGTAATATTATATAAGTAAAACATTACAAAAAACAATAAAAGTTTAAATGAATGAAGAGGATGGTGCATTGAATTGACACCGTGACACTTTACAAAATGTGGATTTATAGGTGGATCCACAAACCTGCAAAATTTGGGGGCAGTTCCAGAATGTGGGAGTATGTCTTGAAATGTGCCCTGTGGGCATACTTTCATAAATAAAGAAGCAAAAATCAGTCTCACTGACATTCTTTCTTAAAGATATAATGGCCATAAACACTACTTACTTTTTATTATTTGGACCATCATCCTTTTAAATAATGACAGCGTGATTAAAAAGGTGCTACACAGAGGTGTTGATGATATATTATTTTACAAATGCAGCATGCAGCTGCGAACTGTGTGCATATATACTTTAAAGGCACAGCAGGAATTCACTATAGGACAAATAAATATTACTTTTATGTATGTATAATATTGAAAACAGCACAGACAAGTCTGCATATCTTGTTTTATATATTACTAAAAAGAAGCAAAAGATCAGATGAACTTCAACAAACACACAGTCAACTAATTATATTACTTTAAAATGGAAGTGTTCTGCCCCTTTCCCTGGACATTACTAATTGTCGCTATGTTTCCCATTCAGGAAGCCAGTCTGGAAACACTACGGGGTATCTGATTCTGCAGCAAAACTTGAAAGAGAAGTAAGATCCTTCCATAATAAATTAAGGAGGCATGGCCTGGGAGAATGCCTGATATCTATCAATGAACATTCCACAATGTTACTTTCTAGTAAGGTGGGCTCACACTTTATGTTATCTCCTGGCTTGACATAGTGTCTAAGGAACCTGGCACTACAGCTCTTTCTATATGTACAATCCATAAAACCAAGGGTTAAAAACCTTGAGGTCTATTCATTTCTAGGTCTGCACAAAATGTTTTTGTGCTAGTGTAATGAGACTCTACCAGCAGATCGATAAGGAAAAATTCCATACTCAAAGAAACATAGCTGTTGTATTACATGAGCTGGTTGTTGCGGGGGCATTGGTGAGTGGGTCATAGTGTGAAAGTATCTCATACTTGTCAACTTTGGAGATCACCCCTCCAGGAGATCTCCAAAGTTGACTGTATCTTGGGGGGCGTGGTCATGCTAATGCCAACACCCTGGCCCCGCACCCTGCTATACAATACCAATTTCGGCCTATTATAGCAGGATTTGGGAGATTGTCCTGCTCTCACGGGAGTCTGGGAGAGCTCACAAAAATTTCGGGAGCCTCCCGGACATTCTGGGAGAGTAGGCAACTATGATGTATCTTATTGGAACACTGTAAACACATAGGGCCTGAGCCATTAAGGAAAGTAAGGCAAAAAAAGGAGTAAATGTTCTTCAGGACAAACCATGTTACAATGCAAGGGGTGCAAATTAGTTTATTATTGTGCACATAAGTTAAATACTGGCTGTTTTTTCATCTAGCACACAAATACTTGATAGCTTTATTTTTACACGGAAATTAAAAGTTGACATGTTCTATCCCAACTATAAATCTGTCCCCACATTTGAAATTTACCTCCCCCTCCAGTGAAACATGGCTTTGCCAAGGTGCAAAGTTGCTCCTTTTTTCTGCTTTGCTCTCATTAATGACTCAGGCCCATAAAGAATAGCTCCACCCAGGAGGAACAAATACATATAAATAGCACGCAACAAATAAAACTACTGAACTATGACAGTGCAAAATACTGTATTTGGGTAAATTCTGTGGTATAAATCTGCCTGACAACGTGGTGTAATTTCAGGGAAATTAGCCAATTAACATTCATTTGGGGCTACAGTGACTAAAAAGCAAAACAAATTTTTTTTTTAGAAAGTTTAAAGTCAGGACATATAAAATAGGGCCTTAACTATAATTAAGAACAAGTAAACAATTATTCATATTTTTATAGCACCATAGATTAATATTTATTATTTATTTTCATGGTATCTACATATTATGCATAGAAAAGAAATATCTTTTTTTTGTATTCTAAAAACATTTTGGAAATCTGACTTATTTGAAGTAGCAATATTTAATACCTTAAGATATACTATTTTTTTCTTTATAGGACCATGTAACTATCATAGACCAACGAAGAGAGACTCAAAGACACCACAAGGATCCATATCTTTTTAAGCACCTCAATCTTTCAATAACCACATCTCCATACCAAAGTGTTAACTCAGAGCAACTTCAAAGTTACCTGAACAAAGGGCATGAAAACTACTGGCTCAGTCTCCAATCAAAATTAGATGGATCACTGGTATAACATGATGTTTTTTAACAATTGTTTTTATAGATATTTTTACAGAAAATAGGCAGCTAAAACAAAAGAAACAAACAATATTAACTAGATACATATGTTTTGAAATACAATGTTACTGAATACCTTAAGCGTTACTTAGTTTTTAGGGTATGTAGACCTTTGTGAACACAGCTTGTACAAACTTAATGACATAGATGATTGAAAGCTACATAAAGCACACTTTCAGCACTCCCATTCGGTTGCTGGCTAGATCTAAACACAGCTTTTAATGTTTGTGATGTATTAGCACTTGAAACAAATGTCAAAAATGTGCTGACAGTGCGTTTTCCATGGAGATATGACCTCCGTGATTAGGACCAATCAAGTTGCACACAACATGCTCAGCTGACCATGCTTTTCACATAAAAGGCATTGCATAATGCTTGCTTATATTGACTGTATATAAGACCTATATGTTAAGGACCACAACTTTTTAATCGACTTTACTGACTCATAAAAGCAGATTTCTCTCCACGGGGTCTATTTCTTAATGGGGTTTTGTGCCGTTAATTATCGTTTCGATGACAGATGATTTTTCTGATGCAGTTACTAAAAAATTATCCCAGGACAGCGCACGCGATCGGAGGCTGTACTGGCGATGACTTTACTTACCTTCGAACTGCGATAGTCTGTCTCTCCCCTCTGGTTACTATCACAAAGTGGCTTTGCGCATGCACGACCTAAGTTCACGCATGCGCAAAGCCACTTTGCAGTAGTAACCAGAGTGGAGAACAGGAAGGCTGGAAAGACCGCAATACTCTCCCCACAGGGTAGAAAGGCCAACACCATCTCGTTAGCCAACGGGCTCAAGCTCTGAAAAGCTAGAATTTTAGGAGCTTGTTAAATAGCCCCAGACCTCAGACTCAATTAAATGCAAAACTTAGCCTAATGCAGGAGATATCTATGTTAACTCCTGTGTTAGGCTTTTGTTGCATAGCTATATAACTTACAAATGCCTAAACCAGTGTTGGCTAACCTGTGACACTCCAGGTGTTGTTAAACTACAAGTCCCAGCATACACTTCCAGCAATAAGCTGCTATATATTGGCAAAGCATGCTGGGACATGTAGTTTAAAAACACCTGGAGTGTCACAGGTTAGCCAACACTGGCCTAAACCATGCAGAAAAAGCTGTTTCTGCATAGTTTATGGCTTAATAAACAAGCCCTCCAAGGCTCAGAAAATAAGTCATACCCTTAAAGAATACAAGTAAATATGTAAATAGAAACAAGCAGACTAAATAGCTCTATTTTCTTATTAGTGACTGGATAGGTGACCACATGGACAATATATTATAATTTGACACAAGGTTTGTGCTCTAATTTCCTCCCTGTAGGCACCAATTCTTACCAAATGGAAAGGACAGTTTTCAGTGAGATTAAATGTAACCAGTAAACCTGCAGTTAACTGGTATTTTAACAATGTGAATAATTTGATAAACAAGCTTGGGGCTGAATACATCATATTTGAAGGCGCAGAAGGCAATACATTTCTAGAGCAATCAATGAAACCTCCCAAAGGACTGGAGGGTGACCGGTATACTGAATCTCTAGCAGCAGCAGTTGCAAAGCTTGGAAATTCTGCAATAATTACAGCCAGCACACGGTAAGGCAATATCAGGTTTTATTTCCTTTTTAGTTTGTTGCACCAGTGTTGAAACTGAAATTGTTTTCTTCAGTATGACCATGTACACATTTCTAACTACTATTGGAGCTATGAAATAAATTGATCACAATATAATGCAGGGAAATTTTCTTTGTCAACAGATCAAACTACTTACCACTCTTTATTCAAATGAGCCCACTTCACTCAGACTGGAGCTATCACGGACTGAAAGGAATCATCCCCTCTGTTCTGCACTACAGTTTGTTAGGAAACAATTTTTTCATTCCAGATGCAGTAGGTAATTGTTTTATTGACTATCTGTCTGCTTATTTAAATGAGTACAATAACGCTAAATGCATAGGCAAACTGAGGGGGGTTTTCCTAGTGCCTGGAAAGCCCCATCCAAGCCTGGGGCGCTGTATAATTGAGGTGGCTGGACCCTGCCCCCGCTTCACACGGCTCTGGATGAAATGGGAGAGCTGCGTGCATCTAACAGTAGTGCACGCAGCATTGCCCTTGTACATTACAGGGATAGGAAGAGTTGGAGAGCAGCCAAGCACTGTCTAATATTATAGCCACGCCCCCATGCATGCTGGTCACGCCCACTGGTGGCGTGGTGTAGAAACCTCCCTCTACAAATCCTGTGTTTGCCCCTTTAAGGGGTTTGTACACCTAATATGTTTTATTTTCCCTATCTCATGCAATTTTAAATTATTTTTTTTCACTGTAAGACATTACCCATTACTACTTTCCAACGACTATCCATTGATGGACATTACTATTAAGTTTTAGGTTCTAGATTCTCTGTACTCACCTGACACCCATAACTGATTATAATGTGCTATACTGTAATTGAAAATTGTGATATGACCTACCATATAATGTGCTACCAAAGTGACCTGCATCTTAACCACTTATAGTTGGCATTGAGCCCAGAGTAGCAGGGACCCTGGAGCTGGGGGTGGTAGTCATTATTCTGATTGCCATAATTCCGACAATAGTTACACTGACCCAAAAATGCAGATTGTTATATGGGCGACATGAAGGAAATAAAGACTTACCATAAAACAGACAGACAACATGTCTGACAAGCTTGATATAAATTGTGACTATAGAAAATGCCGCCAGTGGGATTCTGATCAGTTAAAATGGCCACAGTGAGATTGCTAGTTTTAAGGCGGCAATGCAAGGACCCGCCGCCTGTATAATCTAATCGAATGGTTAGGTTTAGGGTTAGTATTAGGGTGAGGGTTACAGTTAGGGTTAGGATTAGGGGTTCCTCTCTCTCTCTCTCTCTCTCTCTCTCTCAGTCTGTGTATGTTAGGGAATTTAGACTGTAAGCTCCAATGGGGCAGGGACTGATGTGAGTGAGTTCTCTGTACAGCGCTGAGAATTAGTGGCACTATATAAATAGTTGATAATGGTGATGATTTAGTGTAGGAACACTCATGTTTATAAATATTAAGGTGACAGGTCATGTTCAATTTCTTTAAATATATTTACACATATTCACAAAATTGACTTTCTTTTCCTTACCATATGTATTTTTAATAGAAATCCTGTTTTCTATCAGCAGGAATATCTCCGTGTCTCAGGCTTCCACTGACACCTGTTATAGTGGGGAAAGGCAGCTGATAACATTTATATTGCTGTCAGTTAAAGCTTCAACCCACTTTAAACATGTATCCACTTATTCAGAACAGATTTATTCAGCATAGCATTGGCTGGAAATACTTAGCCAGCAAATTTACCCACCACAGAAATTTATATCAGTCTCATTTTGTTCCACTGTGTATAGTCATAACTGTAAAATAGAAATATATCATGTGCTGATTATTTTGTATATATTACTGCAAGGTAGAACATTCAACCACAATCATTTAACAATGGGGTAAGGCATGCAATCAAATGATAGCTTCAATCCCTCCAAGCGCAAAAGAGTCTAGCTATATGTAATTTAAGATACTGTAATTCTATGTAAGGATAATTAATGTTGGTTAATGTTAGTTATTTTGTGGACTTACCCTTAAAGCCGAATTACATCTAAGAAGCGGTGGTAGTCATATTCCCAGTATTGATAATACCGACAGTTAGTTCTCTGATGCTTACATGCCTGACAATAAATAAATATAGACTGACCTTAATAATGACACGTGAAGCATCTGATATAGATCAGCTACATTTCAAAGCCTAAAAAAATCACAGCATGGCGTTTTGACATAATTTAAAATGGCGACCGTCATATTACCTGTTTTACAGTGGCAATGCCAGGTCCTGCCACCTAATTCATCTAAGCTAAGTGTTACTGTTAGGGTTAGGTTTAGGGTTAGGAATCGGGTTAGGGTTAGGTTTAGGGTTAGGAATCGGGTTAGGGTTAGGTTTAGGGTTAGGGATCGGGACCTGGCATTGCCGCTTTAAAACCACTAATATGACAGATTTTAAAGGACATCATAACGCTGTGCTGTGATTTCTTGTATTCGGAATGTAGCTGAACACTGTCGGATACTTCAAGTGTCATTATTAAGGTCAGTCTATATTTATTTATTGTCGGGCCTGTAAGCATTGGAGATTTTATGTTGTTAAACTAACTGTCAGTGTTATCAGTAGCGGGTAAATGTACCCAACCCCTAAAAAGGTTCAATTCAGAGACAGTCACAGAGTAGAGATGCGTTTTTGTTTACAAGTTAGTGTTTTATGTAATATTTGCTTAAAAAAAACACAAATTAATTTGGTGTAAAAAACAAACTTTGTTTAAATGTTACTTTGTATTTTATAACCTCACAAAATAGTCACTTTGGTAAGCAAATATGCAGACATTTAATAAAATTTATCTATGTCATATCTATGCTAAAATCATAGTAGCCAATCCTGGTATTGTTTTTAACTTTCTCTAGACCGATAACAGCTTACTGCTAATTGGTTGCAAGATTTACATCTGAGCAATCTTAGTAAATATCTCTTACAACATTAATATTGATAACTTAATTTAGCATTGCAAACATGTATGTTTAAATCAGGCAGTGTTCAAATGTATTTTACCTATTGCATGATATAAGTAATATACATACAAGACTGCACACGTTACGTATTAAGTGCTGCATGAATGTAATTTCTTCTTAAAATGTGTTTATTTAAAGGTGGGACGCTAACTGATGAATTTCTAACAGATGAAGAACTGTTCATCCGGTGGCTGCAAATTGTTACGTTTCTACCTGTCATGTCTTTTAATACTCCACCATGGGTTTGCTGCAATGATTGGGTAAGATTTTTTTAGTACCTTTATAGAAAACCATTATTACTTAGAAAGAAGAGGCACAAAAAAAATCTAAGAATATATCTGCTAACAAATCTTCAATAAGAAAATTTAAAAAATGTTGATGTCATTAATCCAATCTGCATGACCACATCCTCAGTTAGCTGTGGAACACACACTCACTTGAAAAGGCCACGTTTCTTTTGTTTGACTGGACACCAAGACTATTCTTGGATATGTAGGAAGAGTAGTTTTTATGATATCACTGGGGTCATGAGTTTGATTCCCGACCATGGCCTTATCTGTGAGGAGATTGTATGTTCTCCCCGTGTCTCTGTGGGTTTCCTCAGGATGCTCCGATTTCTTCCCACACTCCAAAAACATACTGATAGGTTAATTGGCTGCTATTAAATTGCCCTTAGTCTCTCTTGGTCTGCGTGTGTGTATTGTAGAGGATTTCGATTGTAAGCTCCAATTCTGCTTATAGTAGAGAACTTATCTGTGGCTTCTTTGAAATAATTGTTCATCTACTGTACTTTCGTTTTCATGTGATAGGTATTGAATCTCACAAGACGATACATACAGAAACATCAAGACCTGGTCGTACCTCTCTTAATAAAATATGCTGAAGAGTGGCTCAGAACAGGGAACCCCATCTACAGGCCTGTATGGTGGCTCAGTCCAGAAGACCCAATGGCATTCACCATAGACAATGAGTTTCTAATTGGAGATGAGGTAGGAAAAAAGGTGTCTGTCATAGGCAAAAAAAAATAATAATTAACCAACAGAATAGTGCAAAAGCAGAGTTAAGAAACCTAGGGGTAAATGTATCAAGCTGCGAGTTTCCGGTGGGTTCGAAAACTGGAGGTGTTGCCTATAGCTACCAATCTAGCTGCCAACCAATCAGATTCTAGCTGCCATTTTGTAGACTGTACTAAATAAATGATAACTAGAATCTGATTGGTTGCTATGGGCAACATCTCCACTTTTCAAACCCACCAGAAACTCGCAGCTTGATACATTTACCCCCTGGTCAGCATGTTACCAAGAGTAAAAGTGGAGTCACTGTTCTACTATGATGATTTTCAATGTGCGTAAAACTTTCTGTTATGCTCTAGTATTTTCAAGTAGATTATATTATTTCTACGTACACCCCACTTTTGTTTTCTACAACATTCTATTGAGTAGCATAGCCCTGTGTCCTGCAACGGTGTGTCAAGCATATAAGAGCCCTTCTAAGCTAGTGGTAGATGAGAGCTTTTCAGCAGTTAAAAAAAGCCAAAGTAAATTATTTGTGTACGTTTACTCTGAGCATTTTCTTCTTACAATCTCAGCAAAAAAAAATACCAGTTAAAGATTTCTCAACATTTTCATTTGCAAACATCATCCAAAAGGTTGAATGTTAACTACATTGGTGCACTTGAAAAATATTGTGTGTGATAAATTATGAATGACACTTATAGAAGAGTATGCATTCATTTTAATGTAATAGTATTTATAGTTAGAGTTTTCCACGCTACCCCCAAATGCTACAAGTAGCATTTGAAGTGATTGTAGACACCAAAATCATTTTAATAATCTTGCTCTGCAAGGTGAAGTGCTGTTTGCATTCTCCTGCAAGACAAGGAGTGCACCTACTTCGTCCTTTGCAAGGGACACCCAACTTCACCTATGGTCCAGGTCAAATTGCTACTCCTCAGCAGGTGCTGCCATTTATAAACCTACATACTGTGTTTTGGTAGAAATCTACATGCACAACTTGACACTGATGTCACCACCAAAGAGGATATTTCACTGCATCTTGACCGCTTTACATATGAACCAGTAATAACCCCAAATGAATGGGGCTGTGACACCAAAAATTGCAGAAACTTTATAATTACTAACAAAAAAAATGTATCCCTCTGTTTCCATTTACCCACATTTGTCAGTAGAAAAAACTGACTTGGAAAGTGTTCTTTAAGTAACAAACTACTTTATTAGATCTATGTCTATATTTACAGCACATTAGGCATTAATAATATAGGTCAAGAAGGGCACATCCTGCAATCAAAATGAACCAAACAGATATGAGTTGACATTAGTCTAATTATAATAGAACACTGAGGACCAGAGCCAGATTTAAACCTCATGGGGCCCTAGGCAAGATACTGGTTTGGGGCCCCATCCCTGAAAAAATCCATAGCACTCCAGGTTTTTAGCATAACATATACCCCTATTCAGGGGCTGGCTGGCAGACTTTAGCCCAAGGGTGCATGCATATAGCACTGGCCCATAAGTAGCGCCCCATTTTTAAAGGGTGGTTTTACCGCCGGCCCTGGAAGGGGACCGCTGGGCCCTAGGCAATTGCCTAGGTTGCCTAGTGGTAAATCCGGCCCTGCTGAGGACCTCATTTAGAGTCGGACTCAAAGTCCGTTTCAGGCGCAGCCAACAAAAACACTACCACGCATGTGCAGAAAGCAACAAATCCGCCTGCATCTTGGACACAATTAACACTTGCGACAGCTTACAACACACTACAAAGGAATGGGAGGAACACGGAATTGTAAAGGCGTGACCATGTAAATACATCCTAGTCGCAGTGAGGCGCAGACGCAACCCACGACAAAACAGGGCTAAAGCTGTGCTGCAAGAATTAGGTGGCGCGAGCGTTAGCTAGCTGCAGGAACTGCTCGCAGCTCCATAGGGTATTAAGAGTGGGACGCAACTGGGTTTGCTTGCTACTCGTAAAATACCCTACCAAGCTGCGGCACACTCCCACTCCTATACTTCTTACACAGACTTTGCTTCCGACTCTAAATGAAGTGCTAAATGCTGATATCTGATTGGTTGGTATAGGCTATTGTACATCAGTGTGCTTCTATCATATAAGTAGATTAGCTCCAATGTAATCAATACCACAGTAGAAAGAAAATAAGCTCCTATTTGAAACAATCTAACTCTAACCTACCGTTTGGCTGTTCTTTTTGTCATAAATGGAGATTGAAAAATGCTACATGTGGGCAGTGTTTGAAATATGAACCATTTTTTCCCCCTGATTGTAAACATTCCTAAGTTTATTGGTTGACATCATTCATGTTAAGCAGTGATTCTATTCTAACAGTTTTATGGATCATATTAGTATCTGCCGCTTTGATGTTCATTTCATTGAAAGTTCAGACTACGCCACACATTCACATAAATAGATCACAAGTCCCAAATATCCAATGTAAAAGGAAGGGGTGAAAGGATGCATTTTGAAGTTGAAGCCAATTAGTCATCCTTTCCATTACAAAAAAAAGAGAACCTCTAAAAACATCTGCCCTTGCCTCAAATGATTTTAGTTTATGCTGCAAACAACGAACCTCCAAAAAATAGATGGTGATGTGCATAGAAACACATGTGGATTTACATTCTGTTAAAATATTATTTTCTGCATTATAATCTCATTCAATATTTTCCTATCCATCTCTGTCCATTTCTCTAGAGGATTAGTAGTTGTCAGAGGATGTGATACATAGCTATGCTTTCATTAGACTAACAAAAATATGTTCATCTGACCACTTTGTTGATCCACATAAAGGTGAAATGTCTAAATTAGGCCTGGCCAACCTGTGGCTCTCTAGGAGTTGTGAAACTACAAGTCCCAGCATGCTTTGCCAGTACCTAGCCAGCCGTCAGCTGGCAAAGCATGCTGGTACTTGTAATTTCACAACACCTGGAGAACCACAGTTAGCAAGGCCTGGGCTAAATGAAGAACAATTTCAGATGAAATGAGGATTATTATACAGTACAGCCAATAGCAGATGTAATAATTTAACAATTCAACACATGATTATTATACAGTACAGCCAATACCAAAAGATAAATACATACCGCTGCATTCGCATGTGCTCGCTGCGCTCCCACGGGTACCAGTGGACAGTATATCACTCTAGAATACTGTGGTCAGAGTAGACTGAAGCTAGTGGGAGCACAGCTATGATTATATACATTCAGTGTTACAGAGAGAACAATGCAGATGAAGTGGCTTGCTTCTATAGGTCCAGACTTCAGGTGAGTCCAATGTAAACAGGTCAAAGGCTAGTTCAAACAACCCCCTCTAAGGCTGAGGGTCAACATTCCAGATGATTCTCCCTCCCAGAAACCAGTTACAACTAGTCCATTAGCATTTTACAGTTTGGTATCACTCTGACTATTTTTTCCCTAACATCAATAACTAGAGTATGCAATATGCGATCTCTTCGGCAAATAAACCGGACAGCTGCTGATGAATAGGGGATTAAAATGATATCAGACATGACACATTTCCTATAACCTGAACCTTAAATACACTGAAGTGTACATATAATCATATTATATAAACTATGAAATAAACTAAATGCTATCTGCTCATAAATCACTGTATAACGGAACCAACATGAATATGAATTATATAAATAACTAAATGTTGTAATGCGAGTGTGTGCGTGCGTATTTTACCGTGCGATCGCAGTATGCCATGTGTAGCGTGGCATACTGAGTGCAATCGCACAATAAAACAATATTAACCAATATACTTTCGTTCATTCAATTATACGACTTCGACAGTGGGGGTCGCCCATGACGATAACACCGACACAGAACAGACCTACAAGAAAAAAACGATTTAATGAAAAAACGACAGGTATATTGACACTTACCTCAAAAACGACTGTGCACATCTCCGATGGCAGCAGAAGGCTGGCAGGACCTCCTTCCGACTGGCTAGCGTTCCGGCGGTACTGTGTGACGTCAGTGCGCCCTTCATGCCTTTAAATTTAAAGTGGCAATGTCAGGACCCTGTTTAAACAGTATCCCTGCAGGGTCCCGACATTGCCGCTTTAAATTTAAAGGCATGAAGGGCGCACTGACATCACACAGTACCGCCTGAGAGCTGGCCAGTCGGAAAGGAGGTCCTGCCAGCCTTCTGCTGCCATCGGAGAAGAGCACAGTCGTTTTTGAGGTAAGTCTGTCAATATACCTGTCATTTTTTCATTAAATCGTTTCTTACTTGTAGGTCTGCTCTGTGTCGGTGTTATCGTCATCGGCAAAGCGATTACCACCGATATGAATAGTCTGTGTTGGCGTCAAGCTTATTGTTGTACAAAATATCCAAACTGAGAGTAGGATATCGCAATCTCATCCGTAACTGTCGAAACAAAGACCCAAAAAATGGAAGTATAGTTAATACTGCCCGTCATACCTAATGAGTCTACTGTCCTTCTCCTCAGATGCTGATAGCACCCATCACTGAAAAAGGTCATGTAAAACGAGATGTTTTTCTACCTGGAAAGGATTATAAATGGATGGACACAAATACTTCACAGGTGTTCGATGGAGGCACCGTAATACAAAACTATAACTGCAGCCTGCAGGAAATTCCAGTTTTTACAAAGAAAACTTCATAGATTCAAAACTATTAATATGTATCACTTCTAAGAAGACAATATAGAAGTGTCTCTTATTTAGAGATGACTGCACTTTTACAAACACGCCAAGGATCGAATACTTCTAATTACGTTGTCATTTGTAATTGTTTAATGTTTTGTTACTATATTCAGCATATATAATGTGATTTCCTGAAAGGTCTCACTCTTGCTTATGAGATGAACTATGATCCTAGTGTGCTGTAAAGCTGAACAAATCAGATCATATACTACAATATTTATAACAAAAAAGTCTTAGCAAATAAACTACTATATCTACCTCTCTTTATTAACAAAATGATCCAACACTCCTTTGTGTCTGCCTTGTATAAGGCTTGGTTATAATAGTATTAAAGTACAATATTTTACCTACTTTGGATATTTTTGTGGTTTGTGTTTATCTCCTATACTCTCTGCAACTATACGATGGCTTCAATAAACCTTCTTAAATGGAAAAATGGAGGTGTTGCCAATAACAACCAATCCGATTCTAGCTATCATCTCTAGAATGTAGTAGATAAATGATAGAAGCTGATTGGTTGCTATGAGTAACATCTCCACTTTTATTTTGAGATGTTTTTATAAGTCTACCCCTTACAAACACACAATGGTGCTATATACAGTATGACCCAGTGCAGAGAGGAGAGTAGAACTGAACAAATGGAACCTTTAGGGGACTGTATTAGAGGAATAATGTAAACCAGATAAGTAGAGCTTTACTTTTATTACAATTTAGTGAACCCCATTCAAACTAAAATATAAATACATTTGTGCAGTTCTCCATTGAAAAAAATTCAAAATGTATTTAAAAATGTATGCAAAATTGGTAAAACGTATTCCATATTTTGATGGCCATCACTAATACATTTTTAGGGCAGCACGGTGGCTCAGTGGTTAGCACTTCTGCCTCACAGCGCTGGGGTCATGAGTTCAATTCCCGACCATGGCCTTATCTGTGTGGAGTTTGTATGTTCTCCCTGTGTTTGCGTGGGTTTCCTCCCACATTCCAAAAACATACTGGTAGGTTAATTGGCTGCTATCAAAATTGACCCTAGTCTCTGTCTGTGTGTGTGTGTATGTTAGGGAATTTAGACTGTAAGCTCCAATGGGGCAGGGACTGATGTGAGTGAGTTCTCTTTAAAGCGCTGCAGAATCAGTGGCGCTATATAAATAAATGGTGATGATGATAAAGTGTTATGCGCATGGCACTGGTCATTTGGTATTCACTTAGCTCCATACTTCTCACAGGAAAATCTTTATATTTCAATTCATTCCCCCCTAGGGAAAAGTATCAGTAAAGAAAATTTCAGGTAGGATCCCTTACTTAATTAGAATTATAGTGGCTAGTCACAAAAGTTCCCTCAGAAATGATATGTACCAGCTCTTTAAGAAACACAACTCCACACAACTGGAGCTGTCATTGTCAGTGTGCCCAAAGAGATGAGAGGCCCAATGCTAAAAAAAACTTAAGTTCTTTTACAAAAAGCGTAATAACCTTCTGGAACATATCCATCTTCTGTTCAAGATCTGAAAGTGAAAGTGGTCTATTTGCAAACTTCCCTTGATTGTTTGGTAAAGTCAGCAGCTGAATTTGAGACCAGGATAGATAAACTAACTGACATTATGAACACTATCCATGTAGTCATGGCGCACCATAAAATTTCTATTGTAATGTGCACGCATTAGGGGACTCAAGCTGGGTACACACCACAGGTTTTTCCAATGATTATTGTGCCAATCACATGATAAACGACTGTTAGGTCCCATATTGTATTAGGGTGTATGCACCCAAGCTTGATCATGTTTTATCATACCAAAGCACATTGTATTGTTTCACTTGATTTTATAACTGGAATAAAATCTATATAAACGATGGAACAATGTCGGGCAAATTCTGAAGTTTTTTATGCACTCACGACCAGCAGTGTAGGCAGATCTCCATAGAGTTTACAGAGTCAAATCTCTACAGCAGATGGTTATGACAGATGAAGAGCACAGATCTAAAGGTAAATTGTGTAAAATCGTGTAAGTGTTTACACATGAAATAATTAATACTCACATCTATGGTAAGATAATTATCTGGGGGGGTACATTTTCTTTTATTAGTTGTCATTTGCTTTATTGTCATCTATACAAGGCTGAAATTGCCAACTATACTTTGTCGGATGATGCTGCAGTATACATTAAGTCAGTTAGCAGAGCTGGATTAACAATAGGGCTAAAGGGCTACAGCCCAGGGGGCCCGCCGGCATTTATCGGGTCGGGGGCGTTCCCAGCTCCGATTGTCACCTGTTCAAGGAGAATGGCAGGCAGCTAACAGCAAATATTATGCTGTTAGCTGTCTGCTGTCACTGTAGGACTTACACGGCGTGCAGTAACCTCCTTACTGAGGAGATCTTGTGAGAGTGAGACTATGAGGCAGTCTCACTCTCATGAGATCTCCTCATTTTTGGGGGGCCTCATGGGGGGGCCCTCACAGTACCCTTAGCCCGGGGGCCTCCCTTCCCTTAATCCGGCCCTGGCCATTAGTGATACTCACAACTTTATGTCTTTGCACCTGAATGAGATTTATTAAACTCTCTTTACTCAATTCAATACAAAATTATAATACAGTATAATATTCTTAAAGATTTAGTATGATAGAAATATAAGATGGGTCTTGGCACGTCATAAAACCTCACATTAGAGATTCAATCATTCAACATTTTCACGTTCCAGATTCAGAGCTGTTTCGATTTACACAATAAGTTGTTTCCATTTCCAAGTCGTTTAGACAGTACTATGCTTACATGGCAAACAGAAAAGAAAAATTATATAGAAATGTAACTTATTTGTTTTGTGCATTATACTTGCTGATTTGTGCCTTAGACTGATATCTTGACATTTTTAATTGCATCAATCTAATTAAACAATTGGTTACTTTACTGCTTTTTCCATGAAAGTAAGCACATTCACAAAGCGGGCTGTGGACATTTGTGACACCCATCTACACCTTGTTTATTATTTATTATTGATATATATATGTGTTTACATATTGAAAAGTTTATATCACAAATATATATATATATATATATATATATATATATATATATTAATGTCCAGTTTGAGATTAAAATGTCAATCTGTAGTATATATGCCCCAGTACAGTTGGTTCAGGAGGACACCCTGAATGAGTGAGTCTTCTTGGTCTTATGCCGGAAGGCCATTGGTGTTTGGAGCCTGAGGTGCCTATGCCTCCAAGAGACAGGGCCCGTAGGTGACCTGAAAATTCAGTGGTGGTGGAACTCGAACCCTCACCTTGCACAACCCAAGGGTAAACGAGACTGCCCAAGACTTGTGGCGGAGGTGATCCCGAAAACCTATGTATATAAATATGGAATTGTGCCAAAGACACTGGAATATTGTTTGCAGACAGGTATATCAGTCGCAAGTTTTTAATCTACATGTGTTAAAACCACAGGGAGAGTGTTTATATTTGGAAAATTATTCTCAGAGAGATGTTCAGCTTTAGGGATAGAGTCCCTGGGGTATAAATGAAGAGAGAAGGGTGGGCAACATTTACAAGGCCCAGGTCTTCCGTTCTGCTGTCAGACTGATTAATGCTAGCACCTGTGAGCTATCTTTAAAAGGCTGCTAGACAGTGGATTTAGTCTCTCGTTACCTGGGGAAAAGGACTGCAGAGTCTCTGTGAAAGGAAGTCTAATCTTTGATGTGAGAAAACTGTGCTGGAACTTCTTAGGTTTTGTTTTAGTTTGTTAGTCAGGAGTGACTTATGGTTAGTTAGTACCAGACAAGCAGGGTGTTTATTTTGAAGTTTCTTTTATTTGTTTGCTTATAAAAACTGTCTGAAGTTAGTTGTACCTAAAGCCTTGGACTTGTATGATCTCTCGGCTTCTACACACTACCATCTACCCTAGGAGATGACACTTGTTCCGCTATCCCAATCACAGAATGTATATAAATATGGAATGTATAAATAACAAATTTTTTAGTAGCGAAGTATATTTTAATGAATTTTGGGTATTTTGTGGTTGATGAATTCAAAAATGAAATTAATTTCTTCTAATTGCCTCTAGTTCTTAAGATACTGTCAATGCCTAGGAAACTTATTCATAAAACATGCATATGGGAATTTACCAGAACTATCTAGAAGAGACACACAATTATTCTAGGTGTTCACTCCGCGATCATTCTAGAATATTTCCCCTCTGTACATGTGATCGATCACCCAACCAGCAGTCAGTTGGCAGTTGTTGACAGGTGTGCGGTTCCTGTTTTCTATTGTTTCTTGTTTCTTGTCCATGTAATGTATGTGTATACATGTAATTAGTGTAAATAAGTCAAGTTGTATACGGAGTCATTGTAGTGACAATTTGTATATACAGAGCGTTTCAATTTATAATAAAGTCAATTGGTTGACAGGGAAAAAAATCATTCTCCCATCACTCTGTTTCAAGCAGAGACTAAGGAAACAATTTGTTAAGACCTTGGGCAAAGATGACGATTGCTTCAAATACATTTGTAGATCATTCCCCGGATTAAGTATGGAAAAACTAAAAACTAGAATGTTTGTTGCCCCTCAAATTTGTAAACTTATCAAGAATTCTAATTTCACAAAATTTATGATTGGTGTTGAAGCTTCTGACTTGTGCAGTTATGTCTCAGTTGTCAAGAACTTCTTGGGTAACCACAAAGCAGACACTTATGAAGAACTGTCGCAAAACATGCTCACAAACTTTAAAAATGTGGGTACTAATATGAATATTATAGTGCACTTTCTCTATAGCCACTTACACAGATTTCCAGATAATCTTGGTGATTTTAGTGAGGAACAAGGGGAGAGGTTTCATCAAGTTATAAAGGTGATGGAGGAAAGTTATAAAGGCACATGGGACAAACACATGATGGCAGACTATTGCTGGAGCCTCCAACGTGTTTGGCCTGATAAACTACATAAAAGAAATTTGTACAAACAGCTTTTTGCTATACATTCATTGTAATGATCAACTTACAATGTTTATCTGTTATTATACTGAATAAAATGCCATTACGTATTTCATGTGTTTACTTTTGTAGGATTTCAGACAATTTCGATGCGATTTGTAACATGTATAGACAGGGTCTGATTAAGGGTTCTGGCTGCCTTAAGCTAATACACCCATAACGCCCCCCCACCCCTCACAAATCATTAAAGATACATTCAGTAGTATTATCCAGCAAAAAAATACAGAACAAGGGGCAGCTTGGGGGCGCATAATCAATAATAAAAAAATGAATTATTATTATTATCCTTTATTTGTTAGGCGCCACAAGGTTTCTGCAGTGCCGTACACAGTACAAACAGTAGACTAAACAGGGTGAAACAGTACAAAACAATAAACATATAATACCAATACTTCAGAAACTCCAGGCAGGCTAATGCAGTAAACACTGAGCAGAAGAACAGGTAGGGAGACAGGAGGGGAGAGGGCCCTGCTCATGTGAGCTTACATCCTAAGGGAGGGAAAACAGAACCGGCACAGTGGGAGCCAGATGAGGCCAGGGGGAGAGCGAGTGGAGTTATGTGAAGGGGATTATGTGGATGATTGGTAGGCTTTAAGGAAGAGGTGGGTTTTCCTTAAAGCTTAAATACTGCCTGTGATACCCCCCCCCCCCCCCCCCTAGGTCCCAGCGCCCTAGGCTGCAGCCTGATCAGCCTATTGGTTGATCAGGCCCTTTGTATAGATGGAGATATGACAGCTGATGATTTACGCTATGTGATAAAGTTAGAGAACCGTATAGACTGGTTAACTATTTTTGCAATTGAATCGGAGAAAGCAAATGGAATGATGGCAGAGTTACAAAATCCTTCACAAAGACGAGAGTGGACACAAGACCTCAACTACAGACAGCAGCATTAGTAGACATTTAAGAGATGATGAAAAGGCACAATGTTAAATGCTGCAAGTCAAGATGGTATTGTCCTTGGGGAAATATGTTGAAAAGCACATGCACATAGTTTAACAATCCAAGCACCTTTGCGACAGGGACTGCCAGCTTGTGGCTGAAGTACTTGACGTGTTTGGGTCCGCACAAGAGACAACATTTTGGTTGTTGAAATGGTGAATAGATGGGGATGTTAACAAATGAAACATTGGCATTTGGATAATAGTGGTTACTAGTCATTTTCCTCAGTGGTGACAAATTACAATGTTATCATCACCCTCATCATCATCCTCATCAAAGATGTCTACATCAATTACATTTTCATTTTTAAAAAGAAGATATACCAAGTAGGCAACTGTTAGGCAGCATGTGAGACGCAATGGAGAAGGTCAGCAGCAATACATTGGAGAGGGTCAGCAGCAATACATTGGAGAGGGTCAGCAGCAATACATTGGAGAGGGTCAGCAGCAATAGTTTACCAAAATTGGTGAAAATTTGGATAGTTGTGAAGAGATCATTAGAAAATAGACTGTAAATAACTGTTAATACTATATATAGTAACATAAGAGCAAAAACAGCTCTAAATCACATAATTTTACCAATTTTTCACAATTTTTCATTAAATCCAGACACAAAACCAAAACCTGTCATGATTTTGTGGCAAAAATGTCCTGTAACAATACCAAAACACAAAGAAGTTTTAGAACCAAAGCCACATCCAAAACTATGTCGGCGCACATCTCTAGTTAAACCAAAACAGAGAACAAGTAGAATTCTGAAATGTGGGAACAGTAACACTCAGGGCCATCTTAACAACATTATGGGCCCCCGGGCAAAGCAGTGCACCGGGGCCCCTATAGATATAGATATAGATATAGATATAGATATAGATGTATAGAGATACAGATATAGATAGAGATAGAGATAGATAGATGTACTTGCTTAGTGACCCTTGAAGGTTGTTTTGCAGGTTTTATCTTTTGCAGGATTATTTATTCTAATTAAAAGCCCTGCCTATGGGGCCCCTTTGCCCGTGGGGCCCCCGGGCACCTGCCCATCATGCCCAATGGAAAAGATGGCCCTGGTAACACTAACAACAATGGTTTTTATTGCCGTACCCATGTATATGCATTTTACATGTGTTAAAAAGCATTTAAAAAAATGCCAGTGGGTATGAGCTCTAATACTAATTGGCTGATAACAATAATGAAGAGGCAGCAAATGGTGTAACTGGTTGCTGAGGATGGCAGGATGGCATATAGCAACAACTGGTGGTGGTGGCAATAGGAGAAGAAGAAGAAGCACAAAAGAGCAAATTAAGTTTACCAATCTGGGAATTCAGCGCTGGTTACTGATCAAAGAGTGCTGGATGTTGTTGGCCAATGTATGCTTTTCATCAATAGGTGTTGCTGGTCAATTGGCACTGATGGGTAAAGAGTGCCACTAACAAATGGTGCTGTTGGTGAAAGGATGCTGCTGGTTAAATGGGTGCTAATTACTGGTCAAATAGGGGGTGTTTGCTGCTCATATAGGTGCCATACATAGTATAGCGTTATGGTGGTTGTGGTATAAAGGGGGCAAAGGGGGCATTTTTCTGGAACATTTTTCACAATTTGTTTTCATCTTTTGTGTGCAGTTTGCCTTTAAGTTTCTTGAACATGCACCAAAACTTGCCTGTGTCAGCCACATTTTCCTGGGAAACAATCTTCTATATTTTAATGATCGGAAAGACAATTGGTTGCTGTTACAAAATTGTTGATGCAAATTTGTTTGATAATGTTTTATATGCCACAAGTTGTTACATTTTAGAGAATCTTACAATAAAGTTTACCCTAATTGTCCCTTGATAAATCAGGCCATTAGCCTGAAGTGTTCTATTTCCTTTATAACATCTTGGGAGTTCAATATCTCTGCTGCCGACATTCGTCAGTTATTACACATCTGTTGTCAGCATGTCTTGGCAAAGCCTGAACTTGACAGACTGAGCTGTCAGCATTAGACTATGCTGCAGTATACCAGATTTTTGGACCATCAGGGTGAATATTTTCCAAATTTACAAAGTTCAGACTTTAAGGGGCATATTCAATTGTTGGCTTTACTGCCTAAAGTAACGCGGCGCGCGCACTATTACCGTCATTACGGTAATAGTGCGCATAAATACCGTTATTACAGTACATTTCACGCTTGATTTCAGCTCGCGGCTCAGGGAGCTGCGAGATGATATCCAGCTTAGTTTTACCATAATAACGGTAAACACTTTTTCTGCGGCGGAAAACGCCAACAATTGAATATGCCCCTACAAGCAACATAAAGACCAGAGGTAAACAATCTGTGGCTCTCTGGCCATACCAGTGTTTGGCATTGAGCATGAATGAAGATATACATTTTAAAGATAATTTAAAGGGTAACCACAAAAAAAAATATATTGCCTAAAATCATTTTGCATTACAGATTATGGGAAAAAAAATGCTCAACTTTAAAACAGGACTTCAGCCTAAAATTGGCTGTTCAAAACTGGGAAACATACTGTAAGTTACTTAAGAAACTGCTAATGGCAGCTCTACAGCACAAATGCAGCTTTGGACCTGTTGCGCATCTTGATTGGTGCAAGTGTATCTATCTGTATCTGTTGGGGTGCATATGTTTATGGAGCAAAATGGCCACATTTGCGAGGTAGCAGAAGTTGCAGTGGAAGAGGGGAGGAGTTGCAGAACTGGGCGGAGTTATTGAGTTTGTAGTGAAGCACAGAGAAAGTGCACCAGTGTACCTCCTTTTCCAGAGGAGGGCAAGAAATATGTTTCATTTTGCAAAGCAATGCAATAAACTTGAGATAAATGAATAAAGAGGTTGCATTTTTAAGGGTATTACTTGCCACGCACAGCCATTAACCCTCTGCAAATGGACTTGAATTTTGTACCAGCTCAGAGCTGGTGGAAATTGGGTCTCAATCTATACATTTATTGAGACAAAACAGTTTCCATATATAGCACACTTGTCACGGACTTACCTGATCCCTGCCGCTCCGTCCAGCCGCACTTCCGCATTCAGGACCATGTGACCGCACCCGGAGGCGGTCACATGACCACAACCCTAGAGGCGGGGATTTTGAATCCCCTTCAGTATAAAAACCTCACTCTGACACTCGCTGAGTGTCAGAGCAACACTTACCTGTTCCTGGCTCCTGCTCTTCGTGGATTGCAGTGTCTTCCTGTTTCCAGTGTCTCCTGTGTGCTGATCTCTGCCTGTTTGACTTTCCTGGCTCTCCAATCCCTGTGTACCGACCCGGCTTGCTGACCATTCTCCTATTCTTGTGACCCGTGTACCGAACCTGGCTTGTTGACTCCGAGTTGCCTTCTGATTCTGCCTAACTCCATTCCTGTGTACCGAACCGGCTTGTTGACTCCGCTACCACCGCTTCACTCCGCTGTACTACATCTTGAGGCGAACCTGGGGACCGCGACCTGCGACTCCTGGCAGCGAAGCCCACCCCGCCTTGCGGCGGTTCTTGGTGAACACCGGGGAGATCGTTAGACTCCGCACCTCAGGTAAGCCAGTGCTAATCAAGATTAGTAATATAGTATCCAGAATCTGTTACAACACTGTATCAAAGATATATAAAAACAAATAGAAAATAGAAAGCATGCTCTCTCCATCACAATCAGCCTGGGTGTTTGACCGCCTGCACTGATTTCCATAATTGCAGCCTGAGACTGATCAACACAGGACTGTTTACTTTCTGTGGGGGGACTCAAAAACTGAACATTCTTTCTCCCATAATTAACCAGCCCCATGATGAAAAGTACTGGGGCTTTTGCTGACCAAACTGGGCCATAGAGTGCTGTTATATGGGAAGTGGTCCTTAAGACCCCTGCTCATTATACCAAAAGAGTGAAAAAAAGACGTATCACACAGTTTTCAAATAATGTTTTATTGATTTGTAGGCATTGCGAAACACTCATTGCCCACTTTATTCTTTTTGTAAAAAGAAATCCTGATCTGTTATGGTCCAAATGGGAAATTAAATATTTTCTCCTTTCTTGATTTGTAATAGCCCAAATGTGAACCCCATGAAAGATCTCTATAAAATGATCCCCACATTTTTTGGGATTCCCCTTCCTTTTATTCACAGGGTGGGTCTGTCATTTTTTATTTATTTTTGTCGGGGGGAGGGGGAGCGGTGGGGTGTTCAACGGATGATCCCGTTTGGGTTATGATGGATCAAGAAAGAAGAAAGAAAAAATATTTTGTTATCTGTTTAATACAGTAATTCAACTTTAGTAGTGTATGTGTCTTTTTTTATACTATTATAGTACTATTATAGTGTAATGAGCAGGTGACACCTGTCATTATACTAGGATCACTGGGTTCGCAAAGTTGCCCGTCCAAGGCTCCTAATTTGGTTAATTAGCTATGTCTCCACAAACTCTGCAGCTCTTTTCCGCTCCTTGGAGGTACCAGCCCTGCTCTGAACAGATTGCACCTGGTTTTCACTATAGCATGTTCTCACCATTAAAGTGAAACCATCATAGGCTGTCTAACTCTGGGGCCGATCGAGGATATTAGGCATACTTGCCAACATTTTATAATTTATGTCCGGGAGATGCAAGGGGGAGGTGGGCGTGTAGTGGGCGGGGCTTCGAAATTCGTGACGTGATGACGCAAATCGCGCCATTTTACAGCGGGGGCGGGGCCAAACGCCGCGATTCCCACTAGGAAGTGGGCAGATCAGGGAGATTGCCATACTCTCCCAGGAGTCCTGGAGACTCTCGCGAAATGCGGGAGTCTCCCGGACATTCTGGGAGAGTTGGCAAGTATGATATTAGGGGCTGGGGGTTAGATATGCGCGGGAGGAGCTGACGGCTTTTCAATTATTTTTAATATTTTAAGCAGTGCACTGTATATGGGATGTGTTCTATTACAGGTGGCAAGTGCCCCTGCAAATGCGCTTATACACGGAACGGGCCCCACTAAGATTAAGAAGAGCAATGTAATAAAAAGCTTCACACACAAATAAAAGTGACACATGTAAAAAAGACTGACTTGATGTCCCCTCACTTTAATGATTTATTTAAACCATAAACAAGGATAAAGTGAGTAATAATTTAGGAGAAAAAAGGATTGGCTCTAGAGGAGTATGAGGTTGAAATTTAATGTGATGTTTATATCATCCCACAATACTCCTTAAGATTTTTCTGCCTCTTTGCACACCAGTGGCGGAACTACCATCTAGATAATAGGGCCCGCTGCATGGTAGATTCAGAGGATCGGAGCCCTCAGTTCCCTCCTCCCCGCCTCCCTGTACCGGGGCCCACAGCTCAATATTTCCGCCTCATCTGCACACCATGATGTGCACATTGGGTGGGTCATTAGTGCACTCAGGCCAAACCAAGATGCTTTACTGTGCATATTGGGTGTTCTTAGTCAATTACCTCAACTCTTGCTGTTATTTGACAGTTCACTTACGAATAACTGAACTAACTTAGTAAGATCTGTAATCATTTAAACAATCACCAAAGTCTACAGTTTATTTCCTTAGTTACAAATTTTGCTAAGGGAGGTCAATTTTTCACAACCTAACTGACAAATGGCAGCAATGGGTTGTGTGTGTGTGTGTGGGGGGGGGGGGGTCATTTCAACAGACAAATTCAGGTAAAAGTCCTATTTCAAGTACCAGGAGTTATTCTTGGTGGTCAAAGTGGTAGAAGTATCTCCCCACTTGGTAATCAATTGTCACAAACATAATTGTCTGTAATGTAGAAGCCATAGTGGGTGAGCTATTTGCAAAGACTTCAGTGTATTTTGGTCTCAGAAAATGGCTGCCTGATATAACTCTGTCAGTAATGGAGAAAACACTGTAAGATAAAACTTAATACACTTGAAACAGTAGTCTAGAATTAGGAGCCAGTTAGGCACTGAATTCCCAGCTTAATGGGCCAATGCCCCCCCCAAAAAAAAAAACCAACCCAAAACAAAACACTATTCCTTCCTCATTTTTTTATTTTGTTATGTTAAAAACAGAAGTTTTTTTTTACAAAATGCCTCCAACAAGCCCATAACACCATGGTGGGCCTATGACCAATCTGCTCCCGGCACAGGTCAACCAGAGTTCCACAATCATGTGTACAAGTTATATTTTCATGGCTAGCAGCCTCTGCATCATTATGCTTACAATTCTGATGAACTAATCCAGACATTACCGCTGCACACTAGTCATCAGATTCACCGATACTGCATGGGTCAGAAGTTTTGTGGTAGACAACATCTTCACCTTGGAATGTGCACATTATCCATGAGGAATGTAAAGGATTTTTTTATCAGTTCCTTTCTAATCTGTGCCACTAATTACATCATTAACAAGGGTTTGCAATAATAAAAACTCAGTATAACTGTTGTCACATGAAGCATATGTTTTACATATGGTTATAACTGAGGAAATGTGTTATTGACTCATTTATTTTGGATGATTTTGAAGAAGTTAATAATATCACACTGAGGCTTAAAGTATGTTAAGACTCCTGTGCCAACTGTGTCAGAGATGCTCAATGCCAAACTCTACATAACTTATTTTTTTGATTAACCAGTTTTATCAAAACATTTTTTTTACAAATCAAGGAGAAACAAACACAAACAACAAAGGTAATGTGAAGGCATGGTTGGTTAGAAACATATATATATATATATATATATATATATATATATATATATATATATATATATATATATATGGTAAGCAGAATAGGTCCTGTCAAACAGGGAAAGTTACAAAGTTACACACAGGATTAATAATCATGCTGTTACCATGATTGGGTAACAGCAGGAGCATGAGCATGACACAGGTATGATTGCTATATATATATATATATATATATATATATATATATATATATGTATATGTACACCTTGTGTGTGTCACTCCCCATCTAGGTGTAAAAGTTAAAGCTGAGAGTTTTGAACGTTTGAAAAATGAAGATGCTGCATATGGCAACCAATCAAATTCTAGTCATCATTTATTTAGAACATTGTACAAAATGATAGCTAGAATCTGATTGGTTGCAATAGGCAACATCTACACTTTTCAAACTGGCTGGAAACTCTCAACTTACAAAGAAATATAGAGTTTGATGGCAGATAAGAACCGCTTGGTCCATCTAGTCTGCCCATTGTTATATTAACCTATGGTAACCTCAACCCTATTTGATAATTTATGCTTCATAAGGATATTCTTAAGTTTTTCCCAAGCATGTTAAAACTGCTCTACTGTAGTAGCCTCTACCACCTCTGATGGGAGGCTATTCCACTTATCCACTACCCTTTCTGTGAAGTAGTTTTTTCCGCAAATTTCCTCTGAAGCTACTTCCCCCCAGTGTTAGTGCATGTCCTTGTGTTCTAGTACTTCTCTTCCTTTGAAGAATGTTTCCCCCTGACACCTTGTTAAAACCCCTCATATATTTGAAAGTTTCTATCATGTCCCCCTTTCCCTTCTCTGATCCAATCTATACATATTAAGATGTTTCAGTCTTTCCGGTTTTGTGCTATTGGCAATGCAACATTTTAGTTGCCCTTATTTGTACAGTTTCTAATGTATTTATATCCTTCTGGAGATATGGCCTCCAGAATTGAACACAGTATTCTAGATGAGGCCGTACCAATGACCTATACAGTGGCATTATTACATTATTACTTCTTTCTGCTACTGATTCCTCTCCCTATGCAACCAAGCATCTGATTTGCCTTCCTCATTGCTTTGTTACATTGCTTACCTGCCTTTACGTCACCTGACATAGTGGCTCCTAGATCCATTTCCTCCTCAATGGTTTTCATTATAGTGTCATTTATACTATATTATGCTTTGGGTTTTTAAGACCCAAGTGCATGATTTTGCATCTTTTGACATTAAACTGTAGTTCCCACTCTCCTGACCATTCCTCTAGTCTACCTAGATCATCAATCATTTGTGTTACCCCTCCTGGTGTGTCTACCCTGTTGCATATCGCTGTGCCATCTGCAAAAAGGCATACTTTTACTTCAATACCATTTGCAATGTCTCCAATAAACATATTTAAAATCACTGGTCCAAGTACAGATCCTTGAGGTACTCCTCTGGTAATCTTACTCCCTACTGTGAATGTACTCCATTTACTATAACTCTCTGATGTCTATCCTGCAACCAAGATCATATCCATTCCACCATCTTTGAATTCAATCCCAAGCTTTCACACTTATTTAATAGTCTGCGATGTGGGACAGTGTCAAAAGCCTTACTAAAATCTATATAAGCTACATCTACAGCCCCCCTTGATCTATTACTTTAGTCACCCAGTCAAAAAAGACAATAAGATTTGTTTGACATAATCTCCCCCTAGTAAATGCTGTTTGGGATCCTGTAAATTACTGGATTTGAAATATTCTACAACTCTTTTTTTTAAGAGTATTTCCATAAATTTCCCTACAACTGATGTAGGCTTGATACATTTACCTCATAGGGGGATAATTCAATTGCCGGAAATTAAGGTAGAAATCTCCATTGCAAAGTGTCTCTGGAACGTCCGTGAGTCACTTTGCGGCTAATTGAATTTCCCCTCTACAGTTAATTTACTTAAGAGAGGTGGTTAAAATAACATCTGATTGGTTGTCAATTCCCACCAATCAGATACACTGACACGTACAGAATTCGTCGTGGCAATGGCCATGTTTACAGTGTGGGTTAAAAACAAGCAAAATTAAAGTAAAATACAATTAAAGTGCACCCACATCCTTCACACAGTATATGCAGCCATTTTGCCGGCTTAACAGGTATACTTGTGAATGCAGTCTACCAATTCTCAAGGAACAGTGACATAACTGCGACAATAGTCACGAATTCCTAAAGAATTGATAGGCTGTATTCTCAAGCGTAATGGTTCAGCTCACAAAACAGCCGACTCCATTGTGTAAAGTCTGTGGGCCCAGAAAGATACAGAAACATTGCCAGAGCAGAGCTTTAATGCAATTAATTTTGCTGTAAAATGTGGATTAGAAAAATAATACCGTTGCATAAACCATTAAATACCGCAGAGTACTCTATCTGACCTACAGTAAAAGCTTATAAGCTGTCCACTTGCGTATGGCATTTGTTAGACTTGCAAAGCAAACGCGAAAAAAATATATACAGAAATTGTGTGAAGCGTAGATTACAAGTTGAAACAGATGGGACGTTAAAGCAGAATAATTTATAAAGACCATGCTTTTCAAAGTGTTGTGTGAAAGCTTCCATGTGCTCCGAAAAACACAATGTCAGCTGTCAGTGATATGAATCTGCACATTTAAATGTATTATTGTATAGTGTTTACTAGCAATTTCATGTGATAACATAAATATGTATAATATATATATGATCATAGTATTACCCTACTTTACATAATTCAGAATTAAATCTGTTTTATTTTGTATAGTAAAATGCATGTTACTTAAAGGGAGACATCAGTAGATAATATGGTTTTATTATTTTTTCATAATAGATGATAATCTCTATTTGTATTTACAATAAAATTATCCTATTCTATATACCCCTTATTAGTGTTGGTCTTACTATTTAATATCAGTGTTTAGTATCGGCATTACTATTTAGAAATATTTTTTTACAAAAACAATTAATGTATCATAAGAAATAATGCACACCTTGGGCCTGATTCATTAAGGATCTTAACTTAAGAAACTTCTTATTTAAGTCTCCTGGACAAAATCATGTTACAATGCAAGGGGTGCAGATTAGTATTCTGTTTTGCACATAAGTTAAATACTGACTGTTTTTTCATGTAGCACACAAATACTTGATAGCTTATTTGTACACTGAAATTTAAAGTTGATATTTGTGTGCTACATGAAAAAACAGTCAGTATTTAACTTATGTGCAAAACAGAATACTAATTTGCACCACTGGCATTGTCATATGGTTTTGTCCAGGAGACTTAAATAAGAAGTTTTTTAAGTTAAGATCCTTAATGAATCAGGCCCCTTATTGTGAAATATATATTAGAAGCCACCACTAAATTATATGTTGTATATAAAAACTGTGCACCTTTCCCCTCTCCTGCTTTCTGCTCTGATACCTGCTGTGTACGATGACAAACATTTGTCATATACAGTAAACATGTTGTCACAATAATGTATTTTCTCGTTTCATGACTAGCTGTCGCTTTGTAGGGTTGTAAACTGCTGTGAATGGCGATACATCGGTTCACTGCTCAGTATGTTAATGAAGGTGGGAAAGAGAGATGAAGGATGGAAGTTTAAGAACTTAGGGGCAGATTTATCAACGGACAAAAATCCCTACTGCTGGCAAAAAGTACCATTTGCCAGCTGTCGCTTGCCAAGGCTTCCCTGTTGCCTTTGCATAAAGAAGCCTATTTAAAAAGTATTGCGTCTCTACTTGTATTGACGCAATACCTGTTCTGTTACCGCCATGTTAGGATGGCAATAACATATTAAAATGATACACAGCTGATTATTTTTTTAAATAAATCATTTTTTAAACTATAAAGGTTTTGAAATGTTTTTGCTTTTTTTTAAACAATGTTATCTATTTCTAAACTTCTTTTTTATCGAATGCAGGCTCTCAGTTCAAATGCATAAGCCAGCGCATGCGCATGCGCACATATACAGTGACTGGTCCGGCGAAGCAGTTACCCCTTACTGCAACAGTATTGCCGAAGCAGATGAGTATTGACCAATGTTGGTCCATGTCAATATCAGTCTGTGTCAAACTGTTTAAGTCTTTGCCATTGGAACTTTGCCTGTGGAGATCATTTAACAACAGGAAACAGTACATTCTTTTTTATACATAAACACTTATGACATTTGAGATGAGCATTCCCGTATTTCTATAATCATAAATGAACCTTTTGCACATATCGGCTTGTTGTGTGTCTATATTTGTTTACCAGTGTATTATTTTTAGTGACATAAGCGTACTATAAGGAATAACGTACCATCCTGCCCCCGTGTGAAAGATAAAGATAAAGATACCTCAGGGTTCTCCAGCCTGTATAAACACACTCTACAAGTTTTTATATGGCATACTTGCCAACTTCATGTAGCTGGCATCCAGGAGATCCTAGGGAGAGGGTGTGGCGGGAGAACAGGAGGAGACGGGGCAATTTGCGTAATTTTGGCCCAGCCCCCATGACGAAATAGTCATTTTGTCACAGGGGGCTGGGCCAAAATAATGTGATTCCCTGCACATCGCATCATTTTGACACCCGATGGGCAGGACACGGGAGACTTGCCTGTTCTCCTGGGAGTCTGGGAGACCTACCTGGAAATCGGGAGTCTCCCAGACATTCTGGGAGAGTGGGGTAAGTATGTTATATGGTCCCAGAATGCCTCCATGACTTATAATGTGCATATATTTCACAGTTGTGACTACATTATACCATATATTAATAAACAACTTTTACATCAGAAATTCACCTCATTTGTTAGCCTGCCAAAAGGTTCAGTATGGATTACTGGTAACTGTATTTGAGGTCTTGGTTACTTCATGAATAATATTCAAAAGTCATTGTAATCACTAGTTTAGAAGTCCATGAGCAGACATGGAACTCCAGCTATTGTCTGACAGGCTGGCTGAAAAGAATGTACGATGCAGTAATACAACAGCTGGAATTTCAAATGTTTCACATTTATGCAGTGCACTTTGCAATATGCAGAGACATTTACTAGGCATCACTGGCCATATTGTATAACACTTCCAGGAACACAATTAAGTATGAAATTGCATTAGCTGTGGAAATATTTTAGAAGCATGGAATGCTGTTTTGTTCTGTCATTTCTCTACCACCAATAAGGTTGCATGAAATGTTTCTGCAATACCATCTGCATCGGTAACTGTGCTAAATATTGTGTTCTTACATCTTTCTGTGTCCAGAATCAGAGTAGCTATAAACTGATTTGTCTGAGGCAAGGTTTCTGCTGCTGGTAACTCTTTACCAGCAGATAAGGTAATACGCTACCACCTTTTTTCATGTTACTTTTGTACGAAATTAGGGAAAATATAAATGACTATTGTCAGTGCTTTTGAAGACGATATTTCCATTTTTTAATGCATTGGACTAGGATCAAAACATCTATTCCTATAATTCTTCACAACTGGGTACACATGTTTGAGCAGTATATTAAGTAGGAGAAACAAAAGCCCAGCTAAATTACTCTAATTAGTCTCCAAGTATTTTTTATCAGTCAGATAAGCATTTTGGGCCTGATTCATTAAGGAAAGTAAAGCAAAAAAATAAGTAACTTTGAACCTTGGCAAACCCATGTTGCAATGCAAGGGGTGCAAATGAGTTTATTATTTTGCACATAAGGAAAATACTGGCTGTTTTTTTCATGTAGGACGCAAATACTTGTTAGCTTTATTTTTACACTGACATTAAAAGTTGATCTAGGACATGCTCTACCCCAACTATAACTCTGTCCTCACATTTTAAATTTGCCTCCCTCTCTAAAACAAAATGGTTTTGCCACGGTTCAAAGTTACTAATTTTTTTTGCTTTACTTTCCTTAATGAATCAGGCTCTTTAAATCTGCAATATTGCCCACTAGTGGAATCTTTAAGAATTAAAGGAGGATAGAGCATAGGACGGCACATAAAAAGTGATGGCTGAGAAGTAAAAATGCAATTGAAAGTGCTACACATACAATGCAAAGGCACCGGAGTTATTCTGTATTGTAGTGGGCAGACACTAGTGAAATGATTAGGGTTTTGGTGACACACATCGCATCCCATACTACTACTAGTAGAGAGTTTGTTTGTTATGTGCAATTCACTACATATATCATTTTGTGAAGGGCTCTACATATATAGCTTTGCCCTAGCAGAATCTTTATTTAAGTGTTTTGCTTAATTGAATGCTATGGTCAGTTTTTTTACACCATGCTTTCTCTCTTTGCCAGAGAGCACGGTGTCGAAGTCGTAAAATTGGATGAACGAAAGTATATTGGTTAATATAGTTTTGTTGTGGGATTGCACTCAGTATGCCATGCTACACATGGCATACTGCGATCGCACAGTAAAATACGCACACACTCGCATTACAACATTTAGTTATTTATATATTTCATATATAAAATGATTCCGATCCACAGTGATTTATGAGCAGATAGTATTTAGTTTATTATTAGTTTATATATTATGATTATATGTACACTTTAGTGTTATTTAAGGTTCAGGTTATAGGAAATGTGTCATGTCTGATATCATTTTATTCCCCTATTCATCAGCAGTTGTCTGGTTCTTTCGCCGTAAAGATCGCATATTGCATACTCTAGTTATTGATGTTACGGAATAAATAGTCAGAGTGATATCAAACTGTAAAATGCTAATGGACTAACTTGTAACTGGTTTCTGGGCGGGAGAATCATCTGGAATGTTGACCTCAGCCTTTGATGGGGTTGTTTGAACTAGCCTATGACCTGTTTACCCTGGACCCACCTGAAGTCTGGACCTATAGAAGCAAGCCACGTCATCTGCATTGTTCTCTCTGTAACACTAAATGTATATAATCATAGCTGCGCTCCCACTAGCTTCAGTCATTCTCTGACCACAGTATTCTAGAGTGAACTACTGTTCACTGGTACCCGTGGGAGCGCAGCGAAGCGCATTGCGAACTCAGCGTTATGTATGTATCTTTTAGTATTGGCTGTACTGTACTGTATTATATTATAATCATGTATTGAACTGTTAAACTTTACATCTGCTAAAATAAATTCCTTTGTGCCTTGGAAACACAATACAATCGCCTATGCAATGCTTATTTGAGAACAATAGAATTAATTTAATAACGGTGTTAACAATAATTGGTCCTTACCAACACTCTATGCTACAATATTTTTGGCAGTTCTGTATTAGATATTTTTACATGAAACTTTTTAGAGCTTACATTTTTGCCGCACATGTGTGCAACTTGGCATGAACCCCGTAGTGTTTGTGGACTCAGGATGGAATGGAGAAAGCTTTTTTTTGTTTGGCGGACTGGACAGATTTATGAGGGAAATCTACTTGCTGTGAGGGGGTCCCAGAAGATCTTGGTCATTGTTAAGGGAGCCTGCTGGTATGGAAAAGATCCCACCAAGGGCAAGTACTTGAGGGGATGGTGGTTACATTTGAGATTCATACAAGAGTAAGATCCAAGGGCATCATCATCATAATCATCATTTATTTATATAGCACCACCAATTCCGCAGCGCTGTACAGAGAATATTTGTCACTCACATCATGATAGTCTTGGTGTGTCTGACCTCTCAAGCGGACAAATAGCAGATGGTTTAGTTCATGATTGTGGTTAAAGATGTGGCATCCACACATTTTGGGCAGTTAGTAGTGAGACAGAAGTATTTAAGTAACTTAAGTTAAAAAGTGCTAAGCAAGTTAAGGTTATTTATATACAGAGCTGTATGTTTATGGTTATAAACACGTGATGCTAATTGATTTTAGCACTTATGTAATCAATCAATTCTGAGGATAATTTTTATCCATGCAAGTGTTGCTGTCAGTTCTTTATGAGTCACAGAGAAATCATCGTGGACGTGGAAAATAACTGAATTTACACTGCATGGTTATGTATAATAGGTTATTTAATAAAAATATGTAAAAGATGTCTATTGCAAACAATGGATAAAAATGACTAGTTATTTAGTGGTAAGTGTAACTGCATGTGTGCACCTGTATTAGGAAATAACCAACTAGGGAAGAAGGGATAATTAACTAATTAACTAGATATTAATATAAATTTTATGCAAAGAAATCCCTCCTATTTTCTTCCTCTTGGAAGAGTATGTCCTATACATTAATCACTCATTGGGCAGTTTGCTGTCTCTCTGCTTTCCCCCAGCCCCTCTGGTTCTTTCCCATCTAAACAGCTGAGAGCACTAATATAGTGTAAGGGTAGAAGAGAGTAGGTACACTGCTAATCAGCACAACTACAATATTCCTTTACTGCTAATTAGAGTGGTGATAATCTGTCGACTGGGCAATCTACTTGTGAATGGCAGGGGAGAGATCTTTTAAAAAAAAAAACTATGTTTTTTATAAGTTCCTAGATAACACAGGTCTGCAACCAAAAAGCTGTTTAAATAATTTTATCTGATTCTTATGTTTTTTGGTGCGCTGAATTCGAAAATGACCACCGTTTTTTCCTGGGACGTCAGGTTTTTTCACAATCGAAACGTGCCTTGGTCAAACAGGTAGCTGGAAATCGCTAAATTTCAAATTCATCATACTTGGGGGAAAAAAACTGAACCTGGAAAAACAAATTTATTTTCACTGCCAGTGCTCCCAAAAACATGAAAATACATGTTTATTGGTCCTGATGGCGATCACTGCATTGTTGCGTGTGCTTGCTAGGGCCTGCCCGGACATGTTCTTTCATGCATTAACTTGTTCTCTGATTCCTCCACAATCTTGTATTTCATTTCAGTCGTCATCCTGCTATTGTCTGTGTGGTTCAAAATTAGTGCAATGCCTCCAAGAAAGTGTGTAAATTCGCCTGACAGTTTCTGTTTCATATGTGGAGAGTTCATGGTGAAAAAGCAGCAGAAACTGCAGAAACCAAAACTGGTTGGTATGTGGGGATTTAAAAGTATTGTGTATACTGCTGGGACAACAGGCTGGGTACACCAAATACCCTTGTTTTCTATGTTTATGGGACAGTAGAGACCGACATAATCACTGGAAACAAAAAAATTGGCCACCAAGAAGTCTAGTTGTTGGTGAAAAGAATGTTCTCAGAGATACATTGGTACCCCCTGAGAAGGTTTTATTACCCCCACTCCATATAAAATTAGGATTAATGAAGCAATTTGTTAAGGCACTTCCCAAAGATAGCGAATGCTTCAAGTACTTGGGATCCAAGTTTCCAGGTTTAACGGAGGCAAAACTGAAAGAGGGGGTTTTTGTTGGCCCGGATATTAGAAAACACATATCCGACAAAGACTTCATCAGTTCAATGACTCCAACTCCAAAAGAAGCATGGGTTGCCTTTACTGTGGTCATAAAAAACTTTTTGGGAAACCAAAAGGACCCAAATTACAAGGAAATGGTGGAAACAATGTTGAAAGCGTTCTACAAGCTTGGTTGCTACATCAGCTTAAAAGTCCATTTTCTCAACTCACACCTTGACTATTTTCCTGAAAATTTGGGAGCAGTGAGTGAAGAGCAGGGAGAACGTTTCCATCAAGATATAAAATAAATGGAAAGAAGGTATCAAGGGAAATGGAGTGTTACGATGATGGCTGACTACTGTTGGATGTTGTACAGGGATCTTTCGGAAGCCACCTACAAGAGGAAAAGATCAAAAAGAAGTTTAGAGTTTAAAAAAAGACGATTTCACAAGCAATCTACTTGAGTGTGGTGTTAATTTTGTCATCACCTGTGCAAATGAGTTAATATTTTTCATGTAAATAAAATATTTGCATTAAGAGATTTTTTTAAACGATGACCACCCGTTTGTTCGAAAACCTGACGTTCCAGGACAAAATGGCTGTCATTTTTTGATTCAGCGCACCAAAAAAATGTAAGAATCAGTCAACTAAACCAAAACAGCTGTCCAAAAATTTTTTTTTGCAGACCTGTGTAATTTAAAACCCTATCCCATAGTGCTTGGTCTAAAAAATAAAAATGTTGTGATTATTTTATTTCCTTCAATCAGTGCTTAATTTGGCCTGAAACGCACAAGACTGCAGTTCCGGAACTTCACTTGGTCCTATAGTTTTTATTATTTAAAGAACATGTTTAACGTCCTCCCAGGATATGTCATAATTATAATTTTTATTGTTAGGGTCTCATATCCTCACATTGGTTTTTCCTGAAAAATAATAACTTCCCCACCACCAAAAGTCAATAACATTTTCAAAATGCACCAGTTTTAATATTCTACATAGGGCCCTTCTTTTATAGTGCCAAACCCGGCGCTCCCATTAGGCAACCTTAGGCAGTTGCCTAGGGCGCCGGGACCTGCAGGGCGCCGCCGACTAGATTTTCTAATCTAGTCAGCGGCTCAGGAGAGGGTTGCAGCGGCGGCGGGGTGCCGCCGCTGTTTTTCAGTGTCCGCGGGGCATCTGTGAAGTATCACACTGTCTGTTAGACAGTGTGAATAAAGTTCTTTCCCGGCGCCCCCCTCCCCTCCCCTTCCCTCCCCTCCCAGAATGCATCACTCCGCCTCTGCGTGAAGAAGGCGCGGATCAGCTAGAGAAAAGGTAAGTAAACTCTACTTTTTTTTTGGGGGGGGGACGGCAAAATTTTGCCTAGGGCGCCGTGAACCCTAGCACAACTAGCATTATAAAGCAGGTGACATTTAATCATCATGATCATTTATATAGCGCCACTCCCATCAGTCCCTGCCCCAATAGAGCTTACAGTCTAATTTCCCTAACACACTCACAGACAGACTAGGGTCAATTTGATCACAGCCAATTAACCTACTAGTATGTTTTTGGATTGTGGGAGGAAACCCATGCAAAAACGGGGAGAACATACAAACTCCACAAAGATAAGGTCATGGTTGGGAATCGAACTCATGACCCCATTGTTGTGAGGCAGAAGTGCTAACCACTCATATATATTTGGCAGTATGTGAGGAAGGCATTATAAAGTATATAGAGGGAAAATTGTAGCAAGCTAAATATATATCATGCCCATATAGATGATTGTTAATATGAATATTTACAGTTGATACTGTATGTATATTAGTATGTGCCATACATTATATATGGATGCCACTTAATTGCTCCAAGCATTCCAATCATGGCTTTAAAATTCAAAACCTTAAAGCAGGTTCTACTAGGAGAAAGAAACATTTTGCTGCTTACTTCTTACTCACTCACGTGTAACATGACAGAGGAGTATATTAATAAAGACATATGTTACAAACTGTCTGGGAAACCCTGCTAAGAGATGTCATTTAATGCAGCAGGAAACAAAATTTACTGCCTATAAATAAACTCAGCTTCTCTGTGGTATGGGAACACGATAAGGTGCCGGACTGTAAGTAATACACGTCTTCAAATTACTTTGGTCTGAAATCCAGAAGTCAACATTCAGGAGTTTAGGGTTTTCATGTGGACTTTAAAGATCCTCAACATAATATAATGAATAATTTGGATATAAAATCTCTGAACCAAAAATAAACACGCTTCAGTTCATCTGATAGATTGTTTACAACCTAGAAATGCTTCCGCTTGCCGCTACAGCAGAGTGGAAGTGAGTCATGTCTTTAAAATACCAGGTGCATGGCAGGAACCCAAAAATAATTATTCAAGAAGTTGTTTTAAGAGAGTGTACCTCGTTTGGAATGGGAAATCCATTAAAAGGTTTGCCTGCTACTAACTTTAGACTTTTCCGGTCACATTTGCTGGTGTTTTGCCATATCATTAAAATTTAAGAGAACCCGTTCTTCAGAAAATATCATATTTCTTTAATAGAATCCACATAATCTTTTCTTGTTTACTAAACCACAAAGCTATTTAAAGAAACAAATGTGAATAAATATTAATTACAAGGGATATCTTGGTAGCATGGATGTAGGAAAGAGAATCCACTTAATGTGAGTGAGAATAGAAAATAGAGAACTTCATATTGCAGCAGGGGCATTAGTCATACTTGCCTACTTTTAAAACCTCATGTGACAAGTGCAGAAGGGGAGTGTGTTGTGATGCCATCACGTCAACATGGCCCCGCCCCCTGCAATGAGATGCCAAATTTCACCGTATTGAAAAGAGGGGGTGGGGCTTAATGATGCAATTGCTTCATTAAGCCCTGGCTGCACCAAGACCCGGGAGGATGCGTAATCTCCAGGAGTCCAGGAGGGCTCTCGAGATTCGAGAGCCTCATGGAAATTCTGGGAGAGTAGGTAAGTATGACATTAGATACTGAAAAAATAAAAATATGTTATATACACAGGCACACATATACAAACAGAAGCAACATGCACACTCCTCATGCACAAGTTTTGCTTAAAGAAAATATAAAAATGTAGTTGTGTGGTATTCATGCGATAAAATACAGACTTTGGTTTGGCATTCCCCAGATCAGCAGTTCTACCTGAATGCTCCTATGGTCAGAGCTACACCCTCTCTACTACTAAGGCAGGTCTGTTTGAAATGCACGGTAGTGTTATCAAGGTCCCTCCCATTTGCTTAAACAAAATTGCTGTCTGTTTAAAGCAGCGCAGTGGTAGTAGAAAGTAGCAGTGCAGTGCTGGATTGTTTAAAGAAAAACATAGAAGGTAATAAAGTTTGCATTTTATCATATGTTAATGAACTCCATCCAAAGCTGAATTTCAATTTTTGGCTGAAATTCATCTTTTAAGAGTCACAGACAACTTGCTCATTAATAAAGCATATGACTAAACATATGTTGCATATGTATTCACATTTGTACACGTCAACATGAAGTTATCCATGAAGTAGAGGATTATGGGTACAGTATTAACATCCCATGTAGAGGCAGTAGCATGCTCATTGTGCTCCTGAGGAGCTTTTAATATTTTTTTTATATCCTCCCAATACTAACATAACATGTGGTTTTAGGATAGGGACCCCCTCAGTTCACACTGTATTCACCCATACCTTGGGAGGTAAACAGATGGTTCTCCAGGGATTGACACCCTTGAGAACTTTGAATGAATACAGCACTGTATGAATACATACTGATTAGGTGGCCTGCCACGCTGTTACATCAGCACTGTTGATAAATTTGTACTGCTCGCTGTACTTGGTTTATTAATGTACTCATCTTCATTTCAATATTTTAACATTATTTTGTCACAAAAGAATAATCATCAACATCAAGAAGTTTGAGAGCATCTGGCTAAGACAGAGGGCATACTGGCCAATATTCAAAAATAATTCCCATGGTCACTTTTCTGCTGCTTGGGTCAGCCATGCACATCTCACAGAATACTAAAGTATTACATTTAAAGTTGATCTAGGACATGACCTACCCCAACCATAAATCTGTCCCCACATTTTAAATGTACCTCCCCCTCCAATGTAACATGGTTTTGCCCAGGTGCAGTTACTCCTTTTTTATGCTTTGCTCTCCTTAATGACTCAGGCCCTATGTGTTAGTGCTCATCGAGAAGGGCTATGATGTCCCAGTGCAGCAGCTCAATAGGTCACTGCTGTGACCAACAAAATCACATGTCCTTTGTGCTCCCCAGAATGCCTTGCGACAAGCTTTGTGGAGCGCCAAATACTATCCCACTGGTAGTGCTTCAATGTGCTGAGCCCTGCACTCGGAGGACACTGATTTGTGATCACGTGCGATCATAAGTCCCCTCTGAATGCAGAACTTATTTCTGCTCTGCATTAAATAAATCCTGCTCAGAGGAGACTGAATGGTATAGTTACTGTATAAAGATAAGGAATATTGTGTTACTTTGGTAAAAGGCACCTTAGGAGTCATCTAATTAATATGTACACATATATTACAAATATTGTGGCTTTATAAAACCAACTTTTCATACTCAAGACTGTGCACATGACATTGTCAATAGAAAAAAAAATGAAAATGCATTTTAACCACGAAAATCAAGGAGGATAAAACAAGTTAACCTGTGGAATTCTCTACTAAGAAGATAGTGACAACAGATTCAGTAAACTATTTTTGAAATGGATTTGGATGAATTTCTTATTACAAATTTGATCCATAGCAGTTAGTAGATAACATATTGTGGTGAATGGTCCAAGGGACTAACCCTATTGCCGTTTATGGAATCAGAAAATCATTGTTCACCTTGTTAAGTAAAATTGACAGCTTCCTCAATGGAAGTTTTGTGTTGCCTTTCTCTGGGTCAACACAGAATTGATAAAATGTTGATCTTGATAGATTTTTTTCAACGTCACTAGCTACTGTAACTATGTAAATGTAACTAAATATATTTTGCTGTAGACAGAAAATGTATTTAATGTGTTTGCAGTTGTGCACAAGTATAAAAGTCTGCACTAGTGGCCCATAGGCAGAGGAAGGCATTAGTTCATAGCCATTGCAGCGATGCCATCTTATGGCTAAGAAGAAAATTGCCATCTTCACAGAACACGTTTAAATAAATAGATCAAGCATTTACAGAACACAATTAGGGTTGTCACCAATTGCAGAGCTGAAAGTCAAACATCTTACTGACAATAGGCATCAAGCTTAGTAGGTAGTACAACATTTGAGGAGGAGACTAAACATCACATGTACTTGCTGTTCCTGTAGGCTCCATATTAGTCCAACTGCTCAGTATCTAGACTTTTGGCTGTTTAGACCTAGCAAGGCTGGTTAAGCCTTCAGAATTATACAATAGATAAGGTGTTTTCTTATTCAGTGATGAAAATGTTTATACTCTGTGTTTTAAAGAAAAATATGTTATGGTTTTACACTATATTGTATCCCTATATACCATGCACTGAGCGTAGTTGCTGGTGAGATCCCTGCCTATAAGCATTCCCATGGTTTCCGAACAAATCTGAGCCTGGCACAACAAAAGAATTGTGATTAGATGGACCACCATCCAATAGTAACTCAACATTTTATCCTACGTTATGGACACTTTTTGATGCTGACATCCTCCTACCAGCAGAATTAGTACATTGGAGGACTGCATATTGCACTACTGGGGGAGGTGGACTTTGCCCCCATGTGAACTACCTCTCTGTGTGTAAAGAGTCAGTGTGTTTTGATGTAGGTGTTTTTGTCATCCTGTTTGTATAATCAGAGGATAAGGACTTATTATGTTCCCAGACCATCCATAGGGATACTAAATAAGCACCTTATGAGAATTTATGGACATACAATTGAAGAGTGCTGTTGCAAGAAAAAAACATATTCGTAAATAGGTCAGGTGAGTTGGATACCTTGGAGACAGGAGGCTGATATCAGCTAAAGCCCCTTCCACATTTAGAAATCACGGATGGGGTGAAACAGGGAGGCTCTATTCATTATTAAACAGGATTAAGATGCATTCTTTTCCCCTGTGGACGAACTGGTAGAAAATCTAGCTAGTAGGAACTTTCTGACTACTTTCTGACTACCCTTGACTTAACCAAGGAGTATTGGCAAGTTCCCCTTACTTCCTCAGCCAAGCCAAATACTGCATTTTCCACTCCTAATCTTGTCTTCCAAAGAAAAGTACTACCCTTTGGGTTGCATAATGCACCTGCCACCTTCTAAAGAGCCATGAATAAATTGCTATGACCCTATACAGCTTATGCAGCTGCTTATTTAGATGACATAGTGATTTATACCCTAGACTGGAAATCCCATCCAGCCAAGTCGAGGCAGTATTAGCTTCACTGAGATCTGCAGAATTAACAGTTAATCCAGAAAAGTGTGCCATAGCTATGAGAGAAGCCAAATATTTGGGGTACATTGTCAGGCGATGGCAAGTATAACCCCAACTAGACAAAGTGGAAGCAGTCAAATACTGACCAACACCTTCAAATAAGAACCTTCATAGGCTTAGTAGGTTTCTACAGGCGATTCGTAAGCTATTTCGCCACTAGAGCTGCTCCACTCAAAGACATGTTAAAGAAACTTTGTCCAGACAAGTTAGCCTGATCTGACTCAGCAGATGCTGCTTGGTCAGATCTTCACTTAGCCTTCTATTCCTCCCCAGTTTTACAAGCACCTGACTTTAACTGAAGGTTCTTCCTCCAAACTGATGCCTCCAGTGTCGGCTTAGGTGCAGTTTTATCACAGGAGAAGGATGTATTAAAAAATCCTGTCCTGTATAAGAGTCAGAAGATACTTCAGAGGGAACAAAAATATGCAACCGTGCAGAAGGAGTGTCTTGCAATAAAATGAACTACCTAAGCTCTGCACTATCATCTCCTAGGCAAATAATTCTCTTTAATAACAGATCATGCAACATTGTGGTGGATGCAGAACAATCGGGAGGTAAATGCAAAGGTAACCAGCTGGTTCTTGGCACTGCAACCTTTCTGGTTCTGAGTAAAACATAAAAATGCAGATGTGTTGTCATGAACATTTGCACTCACTGCGAAGTCGCCGCCCTCCTACTTGGTTAAGTTAAGGGGAGGGATATGTGACAAAAGGAGTGGTTTACCACAGAGTTACACATTTGTACAGTAGTGTACCTAAGCTAAAGTGATACAGGTGGAGGACATATGTGTGGCAAAATAAAAGTAAAGAGTCTGATTTAACTTATTAACATATTTTAAAGTGGTTTAAAAGCATCTCTTTTCACAGCTAGCAGCCAGCTGATAAGCTGTGTCTACAAACAAACAGAGCACCTGCAGAAGATTCCTTTTTAAAAGCAAGGTGGAAGTGTCTTCTATCCATCAAGTTAGGGCTGTTGGAGGAGGGTAAACTTTTTAAACCTGCCTTTTTCTTTTAGAGTGACTGACACGACACCAGACAGTGGCCAGTGTCTAAGGAGCTGGTCTCTGATACTTTAGCACTAGTGTCACAAGATAGTGTGTGCAACTTGGTTATGAAATGCCATCCTGACAATAAAAGCAAAGAGGTGTTCTTGTGTGCATCACCTGAAGTGTGCCAGTGTCATAGTATTTTCATTAAAAACATTAATAGCAATCATTCAGTGAATCTCTAATATGACAATATCAGTGGAAGTCATGTTATTGACCAGATGTATATGATATGAACATGTGTCTGCGTTGGGTCACCATAAAGGCAGAGTAGTTCAGAAATATACGGTACTGTGCACAACCTCACCTTTGTTGCAGAGTTTGGCTGTTCCTCACCCAGTTTTAAGCCTCCTACACTGCTGTTTCTGTTTCAGTTAATGACTGTGTTGCAACACACTACATATAAAAATGATGATCATTATCACCTGTTTGGTATGATTGGTTAATTATACACCTGACCATAATCCTACAAAATCCCTGTCTTTGTGCAAGTGTACATAGAAGAATTGATGCTGTTTTGAAGGCAAAGGGTGGTCACACCAAATATTGATTTGATTTAGATTAAATTAGATTAGATTTCTTTTCTGATCATTCACTCTGCATATTGTTACTTGATAAAAATAAACTATTAACACTTTTATTTTTGAAAGCATTCTTGCTTTGCAGCATTTTTTCCATATCTGCCTAAAACCTTTGCACATTATAGTATATCAAGTAAAAGTGAAATAAACACTCATAAAGTCAAGCCATAGTTGAAAATGGATTTGCAGACAAGCCGTGTGAAAAGGAATTCACCATAAATTTACATAAATTGTTGCATTTTCATTTAATTTCAGTTTAAAAAATGTTACAAACAGTGTCTGAAGTGGTTCCAGAAAGTATGCCAACATTCAAACTTCATGGATGAGTTGGCTGAAGTGGTTCGAGAAAGTATGCCAACATTTAAACTTCATGGATGAGTTGGCTGAGTGATTAAGGCAATGGACTGCTAATCCATTGTGTCCTGCACGCCTGGGTTTGATTCCCATACTCATCGAATCTAAGACAGTTCTTTTTAAATGTCGCTTTTGCAAACAATGCCACATGGGGCAACAAAAGACGCTGATGCTCAAACAAAGAAATCTACTTCAAGATGATAAAAGCAGATAAAGCATTTTATCTCATTGTTTGCTCAAGTGACGTGAAGGCAACTTTCTCTAATATCAACTGTGTATGGTCATTTGCTACAAAATAATTTAGGTGAAATTTGAAGTAGAGGACTATTTTGTGATGATACCATGACAGCAAACTCCAAATAGTCATGTTAAAAGGCAGAAATAAATGCTTTGCTGAGATTCAAACTCAGCTCATGGAATTAAAACTAGGTCTTTTTTATTAAATACAGCAATAGCAAACATTTAATGAATTATGTCAAACCATGCAATTCAGTAACAAGGTGATGGATTGGTTAAGGTGGTGGATTGCTAATCTGTTGTGCTCTGCACGTGTTAAAATTCTATTCTCGCAATATCTAAGACAGTTCTTTAGAAATTTTGCTTTTGCAAACGATGACTCATGGGGCAATAAAAAAAGCTGGGGCTCAAAGCAATTTACCTCAATGCTTGATCAAGTGATGTGAATCGTTTGCATATGGTTTATTTCTACAAAATAATTTAGGCTAAATTTGAAGTAGGATATTTTGTGATGATGTGTTAATCTAGAAGGGCTGTATTTTGAATGTTAATCTAGAAGGGCTGCATTTTGAATTGATTATAGCACAGCAGAGGCACAGGGTCAGAATCAAGCTTAATCATTGAAGATGGTCTTTTTATATTATTCCATGACAGTAAACTCTGAATAGTCATATTCAAAGACTGAAATAAAGATTTTGATGAACTTCAAACTCAGGTCATGGCAAACATTTGACTCTCTAAAATGGCAATATCTGTAGAAGTAATGCCAATGACTAGATATATATACATATCACGCACATGTGTCTGAAATGGTTCACTATGGACAAATTGTTCAGAATGGTGGTAGTCACTTTAATGAGGCTTTAAACACCGACTGTGTTTACAGCGAAATAAATAAATGTAAACACAGCAACATGTTAAAAATGCAAAGTTACGTATACACAGACTCAGCACAGTTCCGATGTGAGAAAAGCCTGACACTTTAAAGTTACGTCACTTTGAACCACAACTTGAATATTTAAAGCGGCAATGCAAAGGACAATCATGTAATGTAAGTATGAACTTTACCGTGCCAGGGTTAGGATTAGGATTAGGTTTAGGGTACTTATATTATTTGATTGTACACCGGGTCCTTTGCATTTCCGCTTTAAATATACAAGTCGCCATTCAAAGTGACGTAATTTTAAAGTGTCGGGCTCTCCTCACTTTGAAACTGTGCTGAGTCTGTGTATACATAAGTATGTGTTTTTAACATGTCGCTGTGTTTACACGTACTACACCCGTTCAGAAATATACGCCAAGTAAAAGTGAAATAGATGCTCATGAAGCCAAGGAACGGTTTAAAGCTGCATTGTAACTATGCCCCATGATAGTGCTGAGAAGATAATCCAAATAAGTAAAAGGCATTTTTTTTAAATATACACAATTGTATATTGTTAATACTGACAGCGGCACTTTCTTTTTCACTTATCCCTTAGCAAAGTGCTGATTGGTGTAAGTTAATTAGGACTAAGAAACCTGACCTGTTTTCAGCCTTTATAAATCCCTCGCTTCTACCAATCTTTGCACTTGCAAAATTGTAATTTCATATGTGTCATATGCCGGGTCTTTGGTACCTCTATGCCAAGACCCGGCTTACTTACCATTCTGCCGGCATCCTCCTGTCTCTGCGGCTGGGCTCCATATTAGGTGCCCGGCCTAAACCTCCTCTGCCCTCTCATTGGCTCCTGGGCTGCTTCTCCACTACCTAAGGCAGCTTCCCCTCTTCTTCTGGGCCTGTTCTTGGTCACCATTCCTGTTGAGAACAAGCTCTGGATCTCATCTCTCCGCCATCCCAGTGGCAATACCTGTTGTCCGCAGATCATTTTGCTGCTATACCAATGGTAATACCTGCAGTCCACAGATCATCTCTCCGCCATGCCAGTGGCAATACCTGCTGTCCGCAAATCATCTCGCCGCTATTCCAGTGGTAATACCGGCAGCCTGCAAATCATCTTTCTGCCATCCCAGTGGTAATATCTGCTGCCCGCTGATCTTCGCTCACCATTCCTGTGACCCAGTCTACAGTTAGCGCTGATCTCGCCATAGTCTCCTGAGGGCCGCGACCTGCATAGCAGAATCCGCTAAAATCCATAGCTTCTTGCGAGGGTTCCTGGAGAAGACCAGTCGCCGTGTTGGACTCCGCACCTCCGATAAGAGTACTAGTAATTTGGCAGATCAGGTTCCAAGCATCCTAGATTTCTGTGACAATATCTTTGCTTTTGTTTCAAGAGTCTTGTTTTGTTTGCCTGGTTATTGATTTTGACATCATTCCTACAATTCTACATTCCCCAACACATTGACTTTGTCTTCGGCCCTCAGATTTTTATATTCTCCAACCCATCAACTTTGGCTTTATCCCTCACAATTCTACTTTTTTCAACTGTTCAACTTCAGCTTTGTCCCTCTTGACCCATCCTTTCAGGACTAAGCAGCTTGGTGTGGTACTCAGGGGCGGGCTGGCCTGGGGGGCAGGGGGCAGCGGTCAGGCCGCTACTCGGGCCGGGGGAGTAGGCTGGCCGGCCGCCACCCAGATGCAAAATACAATACTTTCCCCCGCAGCCGCATCTGATGACATCAGATGCGGCCGCGTCAGCGCACAGGCGGCCGTATCACATGACAGGGGATGCGGCCTCCCTTTTCATGAGGTCGCCTGTGTGCCCCCCGGCCATCCCTCTCCCAGCCCGCGCCTGGTGGTACTCTCCTGGGAGCAACCAGAGCTATGACAATGTAACTTGTCATACCTTCTGCTGCCTCACAGGGGTCCAGCATGCAACTGTTGTTCCTCCGATCAGGCTGCCTGCTCAGTGTAGCAATAGCACCACTTTCAATTAATGTGATCTTGTGCATGCCCGTCTTTTATAATCCTCCTTTTTCCAGCACTACTCTAGGTATCGGCATCAATGTTCCCGATATAATTTCCTACTCTACTTCTTATTCTCACCTAGTACCTGTGCAGAGGGTCGTGACTTGCGTGGTGTCAGCAGCAAAGTCTATATCTCCTTGAAGGGATTCCTGGCGAAGACCTAGGCCACGTTTGATTCTATATTTCCGTTGTGGGTAGCATTAAACCAGACAGATTGCTTTGAATTCAAAACTTCCAATGTTTTACAAGAAAGACACATTCTTTCCAGCATTTTAATTACATTATTTGAATTATTAAAGAAGGATTTTAATTGCCAAATTTACAGTTTTAGGAAATAATCCACATATTTCAAAATCCTTGAGGTGACTGACACAATCTTGGAGACTATTGGTCTAATGGGTAATGCAGCTTCAAAATGCGATAGAAAAGTTGTATTGTGGAATGTTCAATAACCACATACTCAAATTCCTTTTTACTTAAGATTCAATCATTTTTGGCCATAACAAATCTTTCAGGAAACCAAAAAACTTTGTAATATCTTTTTTATTGTTAACCAACCTATAGTCTCCAGAAAGTTAAATCTCTTTGTTCATCTTCATATAAAAGAAAATTGCATTTTCAATTACCATCATCAGCTATTTTATATAGTGCTACTAATTCCGCAGCACTGTACAGAGAACTCACCAGAGGCGGGCTGGGACGGGGGGCAGGGGGGCATCGGTCCCCCGGGCCTCTCGGTCTAACCACTGTTAGGTGCGGCCGCGTCATCAACGGAGCGGCCGCATCGCGTGTCATGTGATGCGGCCGCCTGTGCGCCCCCCGGGCTGAAACCTGCCAGCACGCGCCTGAAACTCACTCACATCAAACCTTGTCCCATTGGAGCTAACAGTCTAAATTCCCTAACATACATACACACAGACAGAGAAATAAACTATGGTCAATTTAATAGCAGCCAATTAACCTACTAGTATGTTTTTGGAGTGTGAGAGGAAACCAGAACACCCGGAGGAAACCCACGCAAAGAGCATGCAGGGAGAGAAGCAGCACTGGTATGACAGTGGACAAGTGGAGGAGAGCTCCCACTACAAAGGTCTATGGATGGTAGAACCTTTTGCTGGGAAGCTGCTGGAGAAGTGTGCATGGAAGAGTGACGCATTCAACATTTGCAGCCAGAGACCCTGGATAGGGGTGAGTGAGTGGCAGCTGCCACGGAAGCACATTTGTACAACAGCAGGGGGGAAAAGAGAGCCCATCAATAGTCATGATGAGTGTCAGCACGCGGGGAGAGAGTTCATGGCCAGATGGACTGTGATACTGATTTGTGTGTCTTAAGCAGAAGGGAATGTGCCATGTGTAACAGTACGGATGGTCACTGCCATCAGGGGAGTACTGTTTGTCAGCATGTGACCAGGACCGGTGCTAGGGTCCACGGCGCCCTAGGCATTTTTAAAAAAGCAGCGCCCCCCTCCCCCCGCAAAAATTGCCGCCCCCCCGCAAAAATCGCCTCCCTCCTCCCTCCTCTCCTTACCTTGTCTCACCACCGCCGCCTCTGCTCCGTCTCCTCCCCTCCCCTTACTGACACTAGTAAGTGGAGGGGAGGAGACGGAGCAGAGAGGCGGCGGTGGTGACAAAATAGCCTCTTCCCCCCCTCCCCGTCCATCTGAATGCTGTGCGGCGGCCGTGACAGGTATGGTCAGTGGTCGCCGCACAGTTTTAAAGTATTTTAGAATACTGTGGCACCCTCCAGGCGCCCTCCAGAGCCCGGCGCCCTAGGCAAGTGCCTAACCTTGCCTAATGGGAGCGCCGGGCCTGCGTGTGACTATGAGTAAGTGATGGAGAAGTCCCTGGCCACTGGGATGTGTGACATGTAGAAAATAATCTGATAGCTTTTCCCCAAATGCAGCTCCAGCAGAGAGATGAGGGAAGGTCCCTGGATAGTGGGGAATTACTCAGAACAGCAGCAGTAGGAGCCCCCTTGGAAAGAACCCTCATACGGGGGGTGGGTCACTGCATGAAGGCAGTGTGGCTGTAAGTTGAAAAGGAGGGTCCCTGATGTAGGGGATGGTGCGCACAGGCGTAGTGCGAGAACCTCTGGACCACACCTACCGTCTGCCCATGTATATGATTGGCTCTGACTGATGTGGTGTAATAACTGTCTCTAAAACATCAGGTGTGGAACTACCAGAGTTATTTTATTGCTGCAAATGTGATCTGGAGGAGTTGAAGTGGTCATACAACCGTTATCTGCAACCATTATGCTCTTTTGTGCTGGAGGAGAAGCGGAGTTGTAATAAAGTTTTATTCTGTTTTGAGACGAGATTGCCTGGCGCCCAATATTTCATTTGCACTGCGCCACACCACTGCACTAGAGTCTGCCCACATGTGACTGTGTTAAACAGGTGGGGATCTGTGTATTTAGGGGGGGCCTTTAGTATTCGTTGCCCGTACCCACCAGCTGGCCGGGGAAGAAAGTATTCACTGTAATTGCAGCTATGGCCTTCAGAGCGACCCTTCACATGTGTTGAGTTTGTATGTTCTCCCCGTGTTTATGTGGGTTTCCGCCAGGTTCTCTGGTTTCCATCCACTCTCCAAAAACATACTAGTAGGTTAATTGGCTGCTATTAAAATTTTCCTTAGCCTCGCTCATTCTGTTTGTGTGTGTGCCTATTAGGGAATTTAGGCTGTAAGCTCCAATGGGGCAGGGACTGATGTGAGTGAATTGTCTGTACAGCGCTGCGGAATTAGTGGCGCTATATAAATAGATGAAGATGATGATACTGATGATGATGATGAATGTCATCTGTGAGGAAGTTAGAAAGGTAGAAGCAGTCTGAAGCAACCAAAACTAGCACTCCTAGACATACCAAAGGAGATCCCATAGGTGATGCAGGTACACCTACATATAAGCCACAGTGTATCTCCTCCATTGCAGGGGGACCACAGCAAAAAGCAGGTGGAAAACTGCACAAGACTGGCGCCAAGAACATAATTATATATATATGTTTTTAAATAAATCACTTGGACACATACACTACTTTCAAAATAATTGTTTTGAGTGGTGGACCTCTTTAAACAAATTCAGTGTATATCAAGCAAAACAGGGGTAGGTTGAATGCTTTTTGAACATACAAAGAAAACATATGTGTAAACACAATCTTTAACATGGAACATCATTTCAGTTCTAAAAACAGAAGATGCCTGTATTGCTGAGTGCTTTCAGCTAATTGTAAGTCTCTGGACAAATTTTTAGCCAGCTCTTTGCTTGAGAATGCACAAGAGTCATTGCAGTAACACAACAATTTACCCTGCCAATTTTAGAATTGTTTTAATAGAACTAAGTGGATCATGATTTACAAATGCCAATAACAGATATTTTTAAACTGTATCACTTAATGGCTTAGTTATTGCCAATTGCTAAACATGGCCCTACTGCAAATATTTCATGATCAGATATTTTGCAATATTTCAAACAATATTGAATTACGTAGGCACAGAAGCTAAAGCTAAATTGATTTGGGATATGTGGCGGCTGTAATTAAAAGGGTGATTGTTATCAATAGTGGACATAATTGATGATAACGTTTAAAAAAAAAATTAGGGAGGTTATGGATATATTTTTTTCAGATGTATTTTCACAGTTGTATTAATAGAAAAATGATCCAGTACAGTAGAGCTGCATTTGTTATCACTGTTCATTTTCTTCTACTTTCTGAATGATTTATTGTTTACCTCTTTGCTCTAAAAATGGTTGGTTGCTACGTTATTACTCACATACGCACCCTCAATTCTTTCTCTCCTGGGAATGGGGGCAAGGTCCTCACACTCGTTTCTTCTTCTTCCCCCTCAACCTTTCCCCTTGACTCCATTCCTTCCCAAACCTACACTCCATCCTCCTCGATACTTGCCTATACCTAGTTCATCTCTTTAGACTGTCTATCACCACTGACTCTCCAACCCTCAAGAAACCACTTCTTAACTGACCCTACCTTTCACTCCTGCTATCTCATTTGTACCTGCCCCTCTGTATCCAAACCACTTAAGCACGTTGACTACGATTGCTTGATCTACTTTAGCTCCACTCACTCTCTTCTCAACCTTTTGGAATCATGCTTCCACCTTCAAGACTCCACCTTCCACCTTCTACAATCTGTCGTCACTAAAGTGACCAAAGATCTACTCAGTGGTGGAACTACCATTGGTATGGCAGGTGCAGTGCACCAGGGCATATTGAGATCATGGGGACTACTGCATGGCAGATGCAGAGGGTCAGGGGTCCAGGATTCCCTTCTCCCCGCCTCCATGCACTGGGGCCCACAGCTCGCTAGTTCCGCTTCTAGATCTACTCATGGCTCAGTCAAAGGGTCACTTCTCCCTACTCATTCTCCTTGTCCTCTCTGCCACTTATGATATAGTCGACCACCCTACACTCCTGTGGCCTTCTAAGCACTGTCCACTCTGTAAATACCACAAATGTCCGCTTACATTTATATGACGTGTATACAACGATAAAAAGTAGTGTATTAAGGAAATATTGCAATGTTAAGGTATAGAAGCTTTTACATAATTTATGAATGTTTTAAACGAGTCTTAAAGCAATTTTTATTTTAACTAGTAGTTCTTTCAAATTAAAGAGTACATCACAATAATTGCAGTATTTTGTTACTGCCAGAAAAGCAGAGTTGAATACAGCTCACAACTCCTCTGCCAGTGAAATTATTAATGTATATGGATCATTCAGCACATTATGTAAGATAATAAAGGTAACACTGGCATTAAATAATTAAAATGGCTCTTGGCAAGCTGTGCTAATGGATTTCCTGACTGTGTTTCCAGTTCTTTTTTGATTTACAGAGCAGTTGTGTTGTCTTCTGAAAAGTCTCAGTCTGGACATTAGGGCTCTACTGCTTGATGTTTGTGTCAAGGAAAGAAAAAAGTCTAAGGGCTAGATTTACTAAGATGCGGGTTTGAAAAAGTGGGGATGTTGCCTATAGCAACCAATCAGATTCTAGCTTTCATTTATTTAGTGCTTTCTACAAAATGACAGCTAGAATCTGATTGGTTGCTATAGGCAACATCCCCACTTTTTCAAACCCGCAGCTTAGTAAATCTAGCCCTATGTGTGTAAAGAAGAACAAGCAACAGTAAAACCACACATGCAGAAACATTGGGGATAATCTATGCATATGGAAGATTATGCATTGATAACACTGTTACAACTAAGCTATTACTTGGTGCTTGGTGAAATCATGTGCCCATTTTCAAAAACCGAGCCTGTTTTATGCAACCTGATTAGCACAAAAATGGTTGATTACCAGAAGAACACATTTCTGTGCAATATGATGCGTGTAAGTTGCTAGTTATGGGCAGGTGGAGAAATTGCATTCAATATATGGAATAATGCAATCAAGCACCCACATGGCTTTTTAAGGGACAAAATAACCATATTTTTGGCACCCCCTTAGAGGTGGTGGTAATGAGAACTTAAGATTAAGCTCACTTTACTGTCATCAGTTACACAATTTATAAATGAGGGTCAAACTATCACACCTTTAGGAGAAAAATAATGTGAATATAACGAGATACATTTTAATGTAGGATGATCAGTATTTTCCCAACCTTATGCCTCATGTTGATGCCCTGTTAGACTGAAGTTCAGGATATATGATAACATCCAATCAGAATGTGGCGATGTTATCAGACTGAGTGGCAGCCTCTGATTGCATTGCTGTGATTAGGATCCGGTTTTATTTCAGTCCTGGGTACCCAATAGCTAATTCATAATGATTATCATTATCAGTGTCTACCTTTGCACCAGGCCTACAGGAAACTGCAAAACATGATTTTCCTATTTGTAAATTTGTAATCAGCTATGTGGCCTATGTTAAATAAGACACATCTACAGGGGACTTGTTACAAATAGGTGTACTCACCCCTACACTTATTTCTAACTCTAAATGATAATCGTATATATGTTATTTATGAATAACTAGGAAGAATTATGGAAAATTTTATTGCATTTGCTGTTCTCTTCTCTCTTTATATGATTTCCAGAAACTAAAAAGGTTTATTTTTCAACATACCACCAGAAGGAAAGGCTTAAAGAAAACAAAGAAAATGGTTTCAGTCACAAATGGTTGAAAACCCATCAGCTAGCTAAGTGGAACTGAACCCCAAGAAATATTTTTACGCTTCACAGAAGTTGGCCAATTGTAGAGCGCTGACTTTCATTGAATGCTAGAACAGCCTTGTTTACTCTTAAAAACATTCAGAGTTAATCAAATTCATACATACCACCAAACTGCCCCGATATAGTTGGGATAGTCCCAGTTTGAGAATACTGTCTTTTCCGTCCCACAAATCATAAGCTCAATGAAATCGCTTACCACCACCTGTTAAATAGAGCTTGCACTAACCAGCTGTATCAACTTATGCAATTAAACCATACCCACTAGCTCTAACAGAATGAAAAGGAAAAAAAAAAGTGGACACTTAATAAACACACAGAAAAACAAATCCCCTTCAATAAACACTCAGAATATTGATGTATATCAATCTCTCAACACAGCACAGCAATCTTTACTGGATCTAACTCCACACTTTAAACAAACAGCACTCGAAATCAAACAGCAGCAGAAATCACAAGCTCCTTCATGCCACAGAGTGATGAAGGGGGGAGAGCATCATGCCACAAAGTGATGAAAGGGAAGAAGCATCATGCCACAGAGTGATAAAGGGGGGGGGGGGGAATCATCATGCCACAGAGTAGTGAAGGCGGGGGAGCAGCATGGCACAGAGTGATGAAAAGGGGGAAGCATCCTGCTACACAGTGATGAAGGCAGGAGAAGCAGCATGGCACAGAGTGATGAAGGGTGGTGGAAGCAGCATGTACAGAGTGATGAAGAGGGGGGCATCATGCCACAGAGTGGTGAAGGGGAAGAAGCATTATGGCACAGAGTGATGAAAAGAGGAGGAAGCAGCGTGGCACAGAGTGATGAAGGGGGGGAGCAGCATGGCACAGAGTGATGAAAGGGGAAGCAACATGGCACAGTGTGATGAAGGGGGGGAGCAGCATGGCACAGAGTGATGAAAGGGGGCAAGCAGCATGGCACAGTGTGATGAAGGGGGGGAGCAGCATGGCACAGAGTGATGAAGAGGGGGGCATCATGCCACAGAGTGGTGAAGGGGAAGAAGCATTATGGCACAGAGTGATGAAAAGAGGAGGAAGCAGCATGGCACAGAGTGATGAAGGGGGGGAGCAGCATGGCACAGAGTGATGAAGGGGGGGAGCAGCATGGCACAGAGTGATGAAAGGGGAAGCAACATGGCACAGTGTGATGAAGGGGGGGAGCAGCATGGCACAGAGTGATGAAGAGGGGGGCATCATGCCACAGAGTGGTGAAGGGGAAGAAGCATTATGGCACAGAGTGATGAAAAGAGGAGGAAGCAGCGTGGCACAGAGTGATGAAGGGGGGGAGCAGCATGGCACAGAGTGATGAAAGGGGGCAAGCAGCATGGCACAGTGTGATGAAGGAGGGAAGCAGCATGGCACAGAGTGATGAAAGGGGCAAGCAGCATGGCACAGAGTGATGAAGGGGGGGAGCAGCATGGCACAGAGTGATGAAGGAGGGAAGCAGCATGGCACAGAGTGATGAATGGGGGAAGCAGCATGGCACAGTGTGATGAAGGAGGGAAGCAGCATGGCACAGAGTGATGAAAGGGGGCAAGCAGCATGGCACAGTGTTATGAAGGGGGGAGCAGAAGGGAGGCGCACAAGCAGCATGAAAAAAGTAAGTTAAATAAACACATCCATATTGCTTACAAAAATACATTTTAATAGAAAAAAAGTGCACACGCTACCCACTCCTCTCAATTTTATTCTATGTTTTTATCCAACCAATGGTGCTTTTCACCTTCCCAAGCTCAAAAAGAAGTTCTGCTACTGCTTTTGTGATTATTATCAGCTATCTATTGTTCCCTGCTGGCAGCTCTAATGCAAATATAAGCTGAAACAAAAAAAAGCAGAGTAGATTCATTCTAATAGTTTTACAGCAGCCCTGAAGTAAGATTGATCCAGGGCACTAAACATTCAAAATGTACCCCGCCAAAAGAAGGTGCCCATATAAAAAATATTTCACTAAATGTAGAGCATGAAAATATAGCAAAAGAAAACTTATATCTGGTTTAGTTTGCAAAAGCTCTGTTCTCCTGTTATTTTGGTGATAGTCTCCCTTTTAAAAGAAGGATTGTGCTGCCACCTTGGGACATATCAGGCCAACTGTAGGCCTTTTCCTTACCAGAAACTAGCTAGTAACAGGAAAGCAGTCAAATACTTAAAAGGACTGACCACCAGTGGCGCACGCAGGGGGGGTTTCTGGTTCTCCAGAAACCCCTCCCCTCCGCGAACCAACGGAACTGTACAGCAGCCGCTGCGCTGTCAAAGAAGCGTCCGCGGCAGTGCTGTATTGTAGTATAATACAGCACTGCCGCGGATGCTGCTGTAGAATTCAGACACGCCGAAATGGAGCTGCTGCTGCGCATGCGCAATATTATTATTTTTTCGGGGGGGCCAAAACCCCCCCTTCTAAATCCTGCGTTTGCCCCTGGACCACCTAAATTTTAAAATTAGGATGCACCCATTTATAGTGTACAGTGTACAAAGATAGATATTGATATAATATTTCAACACATTTTAGGATGTATCCCGGTCCTGGGAGTAGAGATCAGCGGTTCACATTCAAGGAAATCCGAGTTTTGAATTCCTAGTGCTGCAAAGTCATAACTCGCTTTCATATGCCAATTTCCGATCTCAAAACAAGGCAAAATGTAATTTCACATTTCACAAGAGTTTCAGAAAAATATCTTCTATATTATATACAGCCTTCCCTCGTTCTCTCAAGTGCCATTTTAGAATGGAAGGCTTGTAGGGAGGATGTTAGCTGCAGTGCTCTGCTCTGAAAATAGTGGTCAGGGTGAAAGAGGGACATCATCATCATCATCATCATTTATTTATATAGCGCCACCGATTCCGCAGCACTGTACAGAGAACTCATTCACATCAGTCCCTGCCCCATTGGAGCTAAATTCCCTAACATACACACAGAGGCAGACACACAGACTAGGGTCAATTTTGATAACAGGCAATTAACCTACTAGTATGTTTTTGGAGTGTGGGAGGAAACCAGAGCACCCGGAGGAAACCCACGCAAACACGGGGAGAACATACAAACTCCACACAGATAAGGCCATGGTTGGGAATTGAACTCATGACCCCAGCTGTGAGGCAAAAGTGCTAATCACTTAGCCACCGTGCTGCATAGAAAGCAATAGAATCCTGTCATTATTGTGAAGCAGTTCTGTAGAGATCAGTCTGCTAGAATAGTTTTCTGTTCAATTGGTTTTAATTTCAGTCTTTCAGAGAGTTTAGACGGACTAGTGGCTACTGTTATATAATAATACTAGTATATAGACTGAGTTAGATATTATTCTGAAATAATTAGTATTTTTAATTGAGAAAACAGTGTGCTTTTGCTATATGGCTATTAGCAGAAGAATCCTAAAATCAAATATATTTTTTTATTTTAAAATTTTAAGTTTTTTTAGTGACAATAATCTTGTGGGGGGGGGGGCAGTGAATCTGAATTATTTTTGAAAAATCTGAGCACTCCCCAAAAAAGCTATATATTCTAAACTTTTTTTCTATTTTCAAATACTTGTCAATTTTCATAGGATCATTCAGAGACATCTATATTTAATACTGGCTGTTTGCGTGTAAGGGTTGTTTCTGGGCATTTTCAACATTCAGCAACTGCATATAGAACATCACAGCGGCTGCAAAATACTTTTTATAATGCGACCAACAAGCCCATTAGATAAATTAAGAAGCAAAAAAAATATAGTGTAAGGTGCAAGAGATACAAATGTTGAAACGCTACGCACGCACTAAATTTGGGAGGTTAGACAGCATGCATCATGGAGAGTGAAGAGGCAGTAACAATCAGATATCATTAGATGGGGAAAGGCATCAGTAGATATTTAGACAAGTAGATAGCCAGTTGTAAAGCACTACATAATTTGCTGTATATAAAAAAATTATGATGCTGATACACAAAGGTGGTCTGCACCCATGCTACAAAACTTCAAAGACTAGTACTATGCACTTCCCAATGAGCAGAGAGAGCATTCATCGGTATGCAAGAGCTGAGCTTTCATAACCTTGTTTTACTTATATGCTCTGTGCTGTAATGCTGCCCTTCTGAATCAAACCAGGGGACTCATATATATTTATGAATAGGGCTGAATAATCAATCCCCTGGGGGAAGCTTCATTCAATGCCGGGTAAAAGGTACTGCCAGAGTCTTGCAGCGGAGGTGGTTTCCAAAACCCATGAAAATAAATATGGAGGGCATGAGTCATTAGGAGAGCAAAGCATAAAAGAAGTAACTTTGCACTTATTAAAACCATGTTGTATTGGAGCGGGAGGGAAATTTAAAATTTGGGGTAGGTCATGTCCTGGATTAACTTTAAATTTTAGCGTAAAAATAAAGCTATCAAGTATTTGTGTACTTTATTAAAAAGCAGACAGTATGTTCCTTACATGCAAAATAGTAGAGTAATTTGCACCCCTTGCATTGTAACATGGTTTGTCCAGGATCAAATTTTCTTCCTTTTTTGCCTTGCTCTCCTTAATGACTCAGGCCTGGAATGTATATAAATAATATTTATATGTTCTATTACTGAAGTGTAAGAAATATGTAAAACAGACAGGCCAGTAGTTGCCCTTCCCACACATTTAAGTACGTATAATACTCACATTGATGCAGATTTGCCTGTCCAAAAAATCTCTTGACAATGCAATTTAAAGTCCACACTCTGAGAAATTAGGACACATTTTGGCCATGGCAAAGAAAACATGTCGAGATGGAGATACGATGACTGACGATTTACTCTAAGTGATGAAGTTAGAGAACCATATAGACTGATTAATTATTTGTGAGATTGAATGGGAGAAAGCAAATGAAACAATGGCAAAATTATAAAATCCATCATTAAGACAGACACTGCAGAATCTGGCCAAAATTGGTGACAACTGGGATAGTTGTAAAGGGATCATTAGAAAATAGACTGGAAAGCACTTGAATCACTTGAAATGAATATTAATGCTATAAATAGTGATATTGGTAAAAAAAAAACAAAAAAAAAACAGTTCAAAATGACATTATTTTACCTTTTTTGGACAATTTTTAATTAACTGTTTGGCAAAACCAGTTACAAAATAAAAACACAAACACGTTTTAAAGCCAAAACCATAACCAAAACCAAAACACGTGGGTCAGCGCACATCTCTAGCTAGAAGTAATGGTTCAAAAAGGCGGAAATTGTTTGAAGGCCCATTCCTGTGGCTGGTGTAATAGGACTCCGGGTAACTAGCAGTGGAAAGTGGGCTGAAAGGTAAAATTGCACGTGAGTGCTAGAGCTAGATTCTAATAATTAAAAAGATACTTAGCTATTTTTTAAATTTCTTTTAAATATATTCCAAAAAGTCAGTGATTACATTATTTGACCTGAAGTAAAATTGTATGATGACCATAGTAGACACAACAGTTTAAATTAAAATTTATGTAAAAGTAGCATGTACAGTATTCTCCATTATTTTGTCTAAAACTTAAAAAGAATAAAAATAAAATAAATTCTATTCCCCGTTAATCATTCCAGGCCAATCAGGGATTTTTGAACCAAGTGAGACAGTGCGCAGGTAGAATGATGCCACCCCACAATTCCTACTTTTCACCCTAAGTTAATGGCTTAGTTTTATGTGACTCTCTACTCTCCCTTTTGCTAGTCCTACTGAGTGATGGCATAAAATAAAACACCAACTTTTCCTAAGAGCGCTCTCCAGCCGGAATTGAGACAACACTATTACCGGATCTGTGTTGTACAGCGGAGTCCGTGCTTTAGAGACCGGCTAACCTCAGAGGGAATGATATCATCCGAAAAAACGGATCATCTGCTTTATTGACGGATCATAGAAATAAGGTGATTGAGATCTATCTCGCCACACACACTATTTGACTCTGAAGGAGGCCGTATCCATGAGGTACTTTACTCATTATCCATAGAACAGTGTGCATTCTATTAAGCATATACTGAATACTTTGGATGTTCCGGATCTATGACTGACTATTCTATATCTGGATGTGCTTTTTTCTGTGTACACCAACTTTTTTCTACAGCCGCGGTTGTGTCCTTTTTATATGTGTGTTTTTATATGTGTGTTTCTTTATATGTGTGTTTAAATATAGTGTCCTATTTTGGGTATACCCTAATATAGGGTTTATTTGATAGATCCAGGAGCACTATTTTAAGTCCGATTGATTGTGGATATTGACAAGTATATTAAATGCAGTGTTAATTTTACCTGGCAATTTGTCAATTGAATCATTTTGCTTGACAGGAGATCCTCCGTAAACTGTGGTGTTTATTTAGCCAACATTGATTTGCTTTCTAGCAGCGCGACCTTCATTTATTATTGTTGTTTGTGGTACCTATTATTATTAGTGGGATTGAGCTGCCCACTGTTGGTCTGCAGCAGCGAGAAAGTTTGCCTATTATTAGGTTTCTCCATCTTCTATCTCCCTCCAATTTATTACGGTGTAACCCCTAATTTTTCTCCAGTGTGCGCCCTAACCTCTATTGGGATTATCTATTTAACCAACTTTTCCGCCTACTTCTGGGGGTAAATGTATCAAGCTGCGAGTTTCCGACAAGTTTGAAAAGTGAAGATGTTGCCTATAACAACCAATCAGATTCTAGCTATCATTTTTGTTAAATGTACTAAATAAATGAAATCTAGAATCTGATTGGCTACTATAGGCAACATCTCCACTTTTCAAACCCACTGGCAACTTGCAGCTTGATACATTTACCCACTGGGATCTTCTTTCCATTTGATACTGGTGATAAATACACAAAATTTCAATAAAAATCTTAAAAATATTAATTTTAATGATGATTTCTTTTCAACTCAGAAAAGTAGCATATCATGTATCAACTTCCTCTGAAGTGTCCTTTTCAAGTTAACACAGCAACTTTGTTTTATTATCCGATAAGTGTTGCCAGCATCCACATCCACAGTGGAAATAGAGACTGTACTCTTCATTTTGATGCACAATGAGTGGAAGAAAATTTTGACACTGCACTAAAAATGACTGACGTCGCGATTACTAAAATAAAAATGCTATTTAGTAAGCTTCAATCACTTACTGTACATTACTGGGAACACAATGCGCTGCCAAAAATCATGAGTCATAGACTTTAGTACAATTCAATGCAGCAGTGACCTAGTCAGTTACTGTTTTTTTTATGAAATGTAATCAATCTGATCAGTAAAATCTCCTATATGGTGCTATTACTCAATTAAACATTTACTTTATGTAAATAGATACTTGTAAGCACTAATCAGGGTAGTCAACATATGATAATATTTTTCATGGGCAATTTTATAAGGAATTTAATGACAGCTAGCACATTTTAACATCACATTGTTCATCTACTTTAAAGTGGTGTTCAGGGGTAAATGTATCAAGCTGAGAGTTTTCCGGCGGGTTTGAAAAGTGGAGATGTTGCCTATAGCAACCAATCAGATTCTAGCTATCATTTTGTAGAATGTACTAAATAAACATAATGTTACGATTGCCTGTGTGTTAATAGCTAAGCCCCAAATTGCCTGGGAGCAGAGAATGCTGAAAAGTCTCATTCACTTGCAAACATGCGGGCTGCTACCTTCACCAGGCTTGAGCTCTGTGCCTTGACCATGACCATGGACTGAATAATCGGTCCTTCTCCTCATCACATCAGTAATGAGGAGTAAAACTGAGCCTACATGGCTGCAAAGGTATTCATACACCGTGGGTATGGCAGCAGGCGCTCTATCACAAAACTGCAGCGACGGCGGAGATACGTACACAGAAGGCAACTGCGGCTACTTGCGGAATTGAGGAAGGATATGAGAAGGCGTAAGTTCCCAATTAAGAAAAAAATTACATTTTTTTTTAATAAGATTACTGTTATATCTGGTCCATTACAAAAAAAATGGCTTATAATAACCTTAATTGGACAAAGTACAAGGCCTGCTATGTAATAGTGATGTATCAGACTCAGTATGTGATCAATATAAACCTCCCAGGTCAAGTCCACATGAAAGTGGTGTAGAGGTGTGTTTATTTGGCCAATTATGGTCCATGTGAGATATTGGATTTTTCACATTGCAACCTAACATTATGTTTATGTATCTATGTATGTGTGAAACACAGATAACATTTATAAATAAACTAATGTGCCATATTTATTCCAACATAATGCCCCTGCCGCCTGCACCACCAGCATCAGGGGGCTAGGGAGGAGGGCCAGGTGGAGGCATTAGCTTACCCACTCCCCGACCAATCCATTTCCACACAGTCCAGTGCTGAATTCTGGGAGGGAGCCCTGGTGATAGTGGAAGAGTTCCTGGAGTAAGAGGTCCCTGGAGTAAGAGGCCATGGAGGAGCCCCTGGTGGAAGAGGCAGGGCCATGCCAGACCCGTGCAGAAGAATGGAAGTATTTTGACATTATAATGTAGTCTCATATTAACTTGTTTTGCAGCATAAAAGTGTAGTTCTCAGAAAGCTTTTCTTTCCTAAATGCATGTTGTGTTCGTCTAGTCGCTATTGAATGAAAATTGTCCACTTCGAATTGCGTGGTTCCAATGCACAAAGTGATTTAATAGCAAGAAGCAAAAAAGAGTAACAAATTAATAAAATAAGTACAGCCGATTACATACGCAGGCGCTCTGGATCCAGCATACAGTCATTCAATCCTGAAGTCTGTGGTCAAGAAGACTGTATGATAGACCCAGAGCTCAGTTTATATACAGTTGGTGTTACATTGAAAACAGTAGAGATGACTTGGCATGTTTCCACTGGTTCAGGATTCAAGACAGTCCATTATAATGCAGATCATAGGTCAATTCAAACGATGCATTCCCAGGGTGGGGGTCAACTCTCCAACAGCTGAATACATATCTGCCCACCAAAAAGCTGGTTCAAACTGGTCTATTTGCATTACACACACAATACCATTCTGATCATTAATTCCCTATCATCCATAACTACCATAGGCAAGGTGCAATCTCTTAGCCGATAGAAACAGATGTCTGAGGATAAATCGGGGATTAGAATGATACTAAACATGATATGTTTCCTGTATTCTGAACCTTAGATCTCAATAAAGTGCTTTTAACATTATTATATTTAACTATTAACTCTATTACATTTGATTATAAACGACTGTGTGTTGGAACTATTTTAAGGTGAACTATTTACAAGTGAATGTGTAAGTGTAAATGTGTGTAGAAGTGTTCGCACAAGTTGTGGTTAAATACGCCCTCCCACGCCGTTATGTGCTACTTGCATATTTTCAGACAAAGACAACCAAATTGATGGATATTAATTTGAAACGACTTCATCCAATTATTTGACTTCTACATGCGACTTTCCCTAGGCCTACACAAAGTTTATCATTCCACAGGTGTCTGACATCATGGGCCTAATAAGTATTTGTTGTCAAGCAATCCCCCTTCCCCCAATATATCTACATGTGCCTTCAAAATGAAGTCCTCTGGCTACTACTGTGTTCAGCATAACATGAACCTTTTGCAGAGATTTTCACTTAAAGAATCACCTCTGAACTCTTCTGAGCTTGGAAAATGTGTGAACTAAGTACACCCATAGAGCTGAGATATGTTTAAAAAAAGTCCAGGTGCTGAAGAAATACCACCAGCACATGTAATGTAAGAAGGAGTTCAGAAAATACAAAAACAAAATGTTTAAAAATATAAACCTATTTAAAAAATATTATTTTCAGTCTGAATTTGTATTTTGATTGGGTTATTTCAATTTAATATAAAAATTATTTTATAAAAAGTTATTCGTTTACAAAAAAAATTGTGTCTGTGTGTTTTATTTTTGTAAAGAAAATGTGTGTATTTGTGCCATAATAACGGCAAATTTGGAACATAACTGAATAAATAAAATACATTTGTTCCTTTTGATTGGGCATTGACTACAACACATTTTCTCTCATAATAAGTCTTTGATTAGGGGACCAGTGAAATAAAGTATAGTAACTCGTTCCCTATTAGTGTGAGAAACGAGATACAGTATTTGTCTGGGTGATATCCCCACATAGTATATGACAGCACAGCCAGTCTCCCACTATCATCGGGTAGGGTATGATTTAGTGATGCTTATATTGAATAACATGTATCCTGACAAAACAATTACGATGACAAGAATGGCGATAAGAAGTAAATGCAGACTTACCAGATTTCCGGACCTGGCATTGCCGTTTTAAATCCTGAAATATATGTTGTCGGAAATATAAGCATCACTGACATGACTACCAACGCTATCATCAGATATGCTTTTTTCATATCAGGCAATATCATACAGACATCATACATATAGCATCTTACAAAGGGTTAATAAGCAGGGTTAGTATGAAATTATGATAATAACTCTGATAATAATACTAGGGCTACAAAGAAGAATGTGGGGCCCCGATACAGCAACTTTCTGGGTCCCTTATCCACACATAGTAAGAGAAGGGATTTTTGCCTCAGCGCAGCTACGGCGCTGTCAAAGGGGGCGTGGTCACATAGTGGTGGGGGTGTGGCCAACATGGACTGTGGCTGTGCCTCTTTACAGATGACATAATGGGGGGAATTCAATTAGCCACAAAGTGTCTCTGGATCGTCTGTGAGACACTGTGCAGCGGAGATTTTGTCAGAAATGTTTGAGCACCACATCATCGGCAACTGAATTCCCCCCATTGCGTGATCTGTGTTGTATACTGTGTTCATGAATTATTTCCCATATTTCATGCACCTATACATTTTCTAAACAGGTCCCAACATTCCAGGATCCATACAAGAATCCAGTACCAGGTTATGAAAGCTGCAATAACAGGTCGGTGAGAAAAAAACTTGGAAGACCGAGACACATGGGTGCTCTAGTTTTACTTAAGTAAAGACACCTTTTCACTCACCCATCTAGATTTATACTTAAGATCAGATCTCAGCCTCTTAGAATGTATGGCTGACACCTACAAATGAGGCTCAATTTATTTATGATGATTTGTTCCTGGAAAGGCTACTAGTTTTTAAATATTTACAAACTGCACAGTAGAGCATTTAAGAACCAATTTTGAATCCTTAGAGTATCTTATGGTCCGACAAAAATATGTAACAAAAGATGCTACTTGTCCGTGTTTGGGAGTTGCTGCCCGGTTCCATATTGATTGTCTGGATTCCAGTGACGCTACAGACCTGGCAAATGAGGCAGCTTCAGTAAGAAAGGGTCAGAGGAAGCAGGTACTATCAGGCTTTGTAGAGTCTCATGGTCATCTCGAAACCTGGGTACACACTACAGGTTTTTCATCCAATTATCGTGCCAATCACATGATAAACGACCATTTGGTAAGGTATCTCATTAGTGTGTACACTGCCACAATCATGTTTTATTGTACCAAAGCATCATATCGTTTGATTTAATTTATAAACTTCCTAAAAATCACGATCAACGATGGAACGATGTAGGGTAAATGTGGAAGTATGTATGCACTCACAACAGCAGTGTAGGCAGATATCTATAGAGTGTGCAAAGTCACGATATTTTCAGCAGATGGTCAAGTGAGATGAAGAGTGCAGATCTGAAGGTAAATCGTGTAGCTGTGTACACAAATCTGCATGCTCGGCGGGACTTTCAGTCATTGGTAAAATCGTTACAGAAATTGGATCTGCAAAAATTATCTGGAGAGTGTACCTAGCTTGATGTTCTCATTGCCTTAAATGTCTACAGCCACTAGGTGGCGGTGTTATATGATATCTTATTGTCTTCATACTTAGGAGGATCAGGATATCATGTAGCACCAGAGTTTCTATCAGTCTGAATTGTAATAGTCTAATATTGTTCATCTATTACCCTACTACTCCTCTAATTAGATCTCTGGCAGTCAATCAGTGTTCATAGTAGGTGGAAGGAGTTATGTCAGCTCACAGCACAAGCTAATAGATTCTCCTGGGTCAGTGGAGTTACACAAGAGACTAGTGTTTGCATACCCACCAATGACTGGGCTCTGCATTTACTGGGGTCACTATAATGGTATCTGCTGTTACTGTGGACCAGAGCCGTAACTTACAATTTTAGTGCCTGGGGCGAGAAAGAAAAATACCGCCCCCCCAGCCCTCAATTTTAACCAAATAAAGCTAAAACATTCATAAACTGCGCCCCCCTTCAGCGTTGCGCCCTGGGCGGTCACCCCTGTGCAGCCTTAGTTACGGCCCTGCTGGGAACACCTGAATAGCATCTACATTTTTTCACACATAAACCATACTTACCTTCTTTCGGCAAGTGTAGTCTGGGAGAGGGGCGTGACTAGATGGCGGGAGGGGGCGGGGCGCAGCCAAAGGCCTCATTTTGCCCCTCCCCCCTGCAATGAAAATGCCGTTTTCTCGCGGTGGTGGGGTCACAATGACGCGATTCACTGTGAATCGCGTCATTTAGGCTAGGCAGCTGCGGGATGCGGGAGACTTGCCTGCTTTCCCGGGAGTCCATGAGACTGACCCGAATTTCGGGAGTCTCCCAGACATTCCGGGAGAGTTGGCAAGTATGACATAAAATATCAAAATGTTGTTCACAAACAGTGCATGCAAAAATGAATGTTCAAGGACTAAGAGAAAAGAAAAAGAAGTGTGTGCAGGGGCACTCTGGAATGTAAATTTGAGTATATTAAAAAGTCTAATATTTATTAAATCAATTTAAAATAAAACATTATCCTAATCATAAGAAAGCCAGCAAAATATTTAAAACAAGGGGAAGTGAAATATGTGTGAAGTTTAAATTGCAGTTCAACTGCAATGACCCTCTTGTCACTTACAATAAATTGATATATAAAAACACCTTTATTTGTGTCTCTCTTATTAATAATACAGCGTCCTCTCGACGGCCCTGCTTGGGCAGCAGAATTATAGGGAAAGTTGTCTACCCCTTAAGTTTCCAGTACACATTTATAATTCAATACATTTCTTTCTTATATTACATATATTTAGTTTTAAGCCTGAACTTGTAATTTAGTACAGTTTTAAAAAAAGAAAAAACTAATTGCAAAACGGGTACAGCATAATGAGGACCAAAATGGCTTGTGAAAAGTAAAAAATATAATCAAATTAAAAGGAAGAAACATAAACAGCTGTGGTATTAGCAGGTATTTTTTTTCCTATATTCTACTCACTCACGGGCAGATTGTAAACTACTGCACATTTCCACTAGATGTCAGTATAATACCCATTTCAGCAATTTCAGGGGTCAATTCAGGTAAAATATTTAGACAAAATGCCGTTAAAAGAATAAAAAGTTAACAATGTATCCTTTGTCATTAATTAATACACTGCTCTGATTAAGGGTGTTAGCATTGCCTGTTTACCCCAAATTAGTACAAACTCTTACATGGCTAATGTCACATATCAAATCCGAACATAATGCTTGCTTTTAATAACATGCAAACAATATACAAAAAAGAACTCCTGTAAACTTTATGACAGATATAGATATAAAATACAAAGTGCAGCAAACTAGCAGCAGAATCCAAAGCTTGAACAAATAGTTTTATTCAGCTACAACAAAATTAATCATTAAAGAGAAAATAGCAACAATTTGGAGCATTTAATCACTTCTCAAGCCCAGTCTACTAGGTCTGTCTGTGGCTTATATTCCACTGAGCTGTTTCAGAGGTTTTTCTAAAATTGTCAAATATGACAAAAACTTGCAAAATCTTCAACTTTTGTGTGTATACTTGGGTAGAATGCATGAGAATGTGGGTGTACTTTCCTTACTTTCTCCTCCTCAAAAAACACCCCATCAATGCCACGTGCACCTGTTGCTGGTACGCGCAGCATTGATGGGACATTTCTCAGCCGGCACACCTCCCAACTGTCCTGGAATCGGGACAAGTGTCCTGAACCACGGTATGGTGGGAGAGTCCATTCGGAACTGTTCTGCCTAAATCAGGACATTTGTTTAATGTTAGAATATTTTTTCCCTGTATCAAATATTCAATTTACAGACTGTAATTTAGTAGTAAATGGATGGCATATTAAATATAAAATAACTTTTCCTGGATGTTTACTTGGTTTGCATAAAATTGATTTGTACATGGATGACATCATTGTATGATAGATTTAAGGCCATGTATAATTATTTTGTAGAAGTATTGTAATATTAATCTCATTTCTGGACATTTTTAAATGTTTTCACACTTTATAAAATTTAGAAGTAATTTGATTGCATCATTACGAAGGTCAGTAAGAAACATTTGTATAATGTTTCATGTGTTATCTGTGCAGCGCTGCGGAATTAATGGCGCTATATATATAAATCGATGATGATATGTTTCACATTACCTATCCTGAAACATGTAGCAGGAACACAGATCGCGGTTAACCTGATCAGCATTGCTTGGGCAACATTGACACACTATTTGCTCAATTAATTCCTGGCATTTGTAAATTAAACTTCATTTAATTAATGTATTCATAAAAAGTTAATGTACCTGTTTCTTTCTGTAATTCTCTCTAATCATTCCACGCCTGAAATTGCCTTGTAGAATGTAATAGTTTTTGATGTAACAAAACATTGTAAGGTGCGAAAAAGATAAATAATTCTCATTTGCTATTTTATAGTAAATAAAATTCCTAATTGTCTGTTCTTCGGGCTTTAGAAGTTTCCATTTAATTAAAAGTAGTATTTAAAAGGCAAAATATATATTGTATTGGGCAGCACGGTGGCTAAGTGGTTAGCACTTCTGCCTTACAGCACTGGGGTCATGAGTTTAATTCCCGACCATGGCCTTATCTGTGAGGAGTTTGTATGTCCTCCCCGTATTTGTGTGGGTTTCCTCCGGTTGCTCCGGTTTCCTCCCACACTCCAAAAACATACTAGTAGGTTAATTGGCTGCTAATTTTTTTTACCCTAGTCTGTCTGTCTGTGTGTGTGTGTGTTAGGGAGTTTACACTTTAAGCCCCAATGGGGCAGGGACTGATGTGAGTGAGTTCTCTGTACAGCGCTGTGGAATTAGTGGTGCTGTATAAATAAATGGTAATAATAATAATATTGTATTGCACTCATTAAACATGACATGATGGGAATTGTAGTGCTCCAAGGTCCATCTAGAAAGTATCAGGGGTTACCTGTGTGGATGCTCTGGCTCAGCAGAAAATATATTAAAATGTTGGCAGACATGTTTAAAAACTTCTTCCTTAACTAATCTTAATTGAGGGACATAGGGAGACAAAGAATTTTAGGCTTGCTTTCAAATGTATTGTTTTGTGTTCCACAGTAATTTGTGTTCCACTGTAATCCTTTAGCCTGCATCTTTCTCTACTGACAACCCCTGACAAATTATGGCTTATGCATGCTAAGTGCCCGGCCACTCTCATGTGCCTAAGTGCCTGGAAAGACCAATAGTTAAACAACAGCACAGCTCATTCACTGCTTGACAAACGTTAACCAGAAATCCTTGTTGACCAGATTTATATTCTGATTAAGATAAATCATTAGGGAAGATAAGAGCATTGCTCCCTGTGTCAATGCTCTTATTGGAAATCTGATCTGCGCAGTGAAACTGGCAAGAGAGGCAGCCCTCCGAGCCTCCACCTGTGTCATTCCCAGCTCCTTTCTGATTTATCGTCCAAATTGTTTATGTTATGATGCGCAACACATGTTTAAAAGGCCTGTTGATATGTTATCACCGATAGATGTCTCTTTCTTTGATTAAATGTTTTAACTTATTACTGAGATTACAGGTAATGTGAGACCCTTTTGAAGGCCAATACGGCCCTTGAGGTATATCAGGTTGTCTATGTTAGGAACTTCCAAGTCAGTACAGTGAAACTCGGGAACAACTCTGAAGGCCAGGTGTTCGCTGGAGCCCCTAGTGGTGGGGACAGACTGGGCTGCGGGCCGACCGAGGGTCGAGTAACGTATACTGACTTAAAGGAGTTCCCAGAAGTGGAGTGATTGGTGGACTGTAGTATAAGAAGAATCCTAGGTCAAAAGGTCACAGGCACAGATGCAATATCCAAGGGCAAGCGAATGGTCAAACTCACAGGCAGAGAAGCAAAATCCGAATTCCAGGCAAAAGGTCAAGGTCAGAAGAGAAGGGTCACAGGTCCAATAACAAGCAGGGGTCAAAACACGGGTAGTCAAATCCAAGGTAGCAGGAACCAAAATGGATAGCACAAGCAGGCAGCAGAACTGAGGACAGAACGCTATAACCGGCAGTGAGGCTGCAGACCTCACTGCCCTAAATACCACAAGCCACCAATCAGAGCCTAGCTCTGAGTCTCACACAGTCCCCATATAAATTACATTAATCAGCCCACAGGCTGTGTTAAATTGCGCGCATGCGCCCGGCCACTAGTAACGCCGGGACGCAGCACTTAAGTATAAGCGTCGGACCGTTGCCTTGGCAACGGCCGACCAGGAACTGGAAATGTCGTCCCGGTTGTCAAGGTGACGGCCGGGACGCTAGCAGACCCAGGAAGCGAGCCGCGGCGGTTCGTAACAGTCTATTAATGGTCTAAGCTAGGGATTCCCAAATCCAGACCTCAGGGCTCCCCAACAGTGCAGGTTTTCCATATCTCCTTGCTGGAGCACAGGTGTATTCATTACTGACTGACACATTGTAACAGATCCACAGGTGGTCCTAATTATGTCACATGTGATCTGGAAAACCTGCACTGTTGGGGAGCCCTGAGGACTGGGTTTGGGAAACCCTGGTTCTAAGCAATGCAGCTGCAATGCAATTTGTGTATTGTGGATAGTAATAAGATCTGTGCAATAGGGTCTGTGCAATGGGGATGGCAAAAGCTTCTTTTCAAATGGATTGGCAATGCAGTTTTGTACAATGAGGTCCTGATTTAGAGTTGGACGCAAGTCCTTTTGTTCAGCGCAAAAAGCACTTTTGGCCAAAGTTCCGTCTCAGTGTGCACTCCGACCGAGACGTATGTCCCCGTTGCACCTCATTGCACTTAGAGAGGTGGAACAGGGGAGGTAGACGGCAAGCGTAGCAATATAAAGGCGTTTTCATGCTCTTTACACTCTATTTTGAGTTGAAATTAACCTCAAACAGGTATTTAGGAGACATATCTTTTGCAGGTGCTTTCAACTGATGTCTTAAAAAACAACGTAAAAAATAATTAAATTAAATAAAAAAAAGGTGTGCACCCCCTCCCAAACAGCATAACCAACCCTTGTGCTGTTTGGAGGGAAAAAGAACAATTTATTTATTTTTTCTTACATTTTTTTTTATCATTTAATTATGTGCATTACAGGGCGCTCTGCATGATACATTTGCACACTGGCCCATAAGGCAGACAACGAGGTGTGTTTGTGCTATTTGTACACTATTCTAAGTCTAAAGATCTAAAGATCCGTGCCACTCTAAATACTGTGCAAATTAAATTACAGGATGCAATTTACTCTTAAATGTACAATGTAAATTGCGCCCGATTCTAAATGAGGTCCTTAATGTGTCATTCTCAGTAATTATTTTTATTTGGTATGCCTGACAAAACTGGCCAGTGCCACTTCACAGTGTAGGTCATAGTTGCCTACTCTCCTGGAATGTCCGGGAGACTCCCGAATTTTGGGGAGTTCTCCCGATCTCCAGAGAAAGCAGGCAAAAATCCCGGATCCAGCTGTCGCCGTTCTTTAAGATGGTGGAGGGCGGGGCTAAATGCGCAGTCGTGGCGCATTTAGCCCCTGCTGCGATTAGCTACGATCGCACCACGCATGGCCACGCCCACCTCGACGGACCCCCTTCCGGACAGCTGCCTCCAAAAGTAGGCAAGTATGGTGTAGGTTCTTACATGATAAATAAACATATCTGATTCGCATTTTCCAGCTGTGATCTTACAATAAATAAATGCACAGTATATAGACAGAATTTAAAAATATTGGGAATCGTTTTTTTTTTGCTTTTATACATATAGTGCAGATTGTTCCTTCCTTCTGGATGTGGTACGGCACTTTATCAATCCTAGTTCGTGTTGTATAAAGAGTCTTTATTATTAGTGAAATATAAAAGTAATATATTTCAGTTCTTAGAGATGACCTTGTATCAGATGACCTTGTGTCAGATGACCTTGTGTCAGATGACCAGTCTTTGTATTGACATGTGGTTAGCGATCAATGAGTAACAAGCTTGCTTACAACAAACAGGTTAGAAGCTCACAGTCTATCAGCCCACTGAAATAAAACCTAATTCTTAGCTTATTAAGTCTGTACAGTACATTGCGCTACAAGGAAGTATTCTGGAACCAAAATCGGATAAAAATCCCAGCAGGGTGACATGAAACAAGAGCTGCTTCTGTCTGGCTTGTATCTGGATTTACAAGAGAGATCGACCTTTCCCCTAATTCTGAATTACCCAGAAGGGGAGTGTCTGCAGTTTACAGAATAGTACTTTGCACACTAAATGCCCTTCAATTGACACAACACAGATTCCACACACATTGTGCTGCTTTCACTGGCAGGAGATGACATTGTAGTAGTTTTGCTTTCATTTTCTTTGTTACATCAGTTATATTTCCTCTGCCAGTTTTTCAGTTTTTGAGGTTACAAGTCCTCTCAACTCTGTCAGAGAAAAATGTATGAAATATTGCTTGGTGCTGCAACTTTTTACAAACATCCTGGTCAGCGGTCTTAAAGAAGAACTCCACTTATACGTTTTGATGATTTTTAAAAAGTAAAAGAGATTTGTCTGAAACCACCACAGTTCCCACTGTAAACATCCCTGCGTCAGTTCATTAAAAATCATCTCTCCAAGTTCCCCAGGGATAGACACCCTGGAGAAGTTTGAATACACCAAGCAGTCCAAGTGTATCAGGAAGGCTGACATGATGCTGTGTCATCTAACAGGCGTTCTTGATTCATGTGGCTGTCTCTCTGCTGGCTAAATTCATTCAAAGTTCTCTACCGTGCTGCTCCCTAAAGACTGACTATTCACCGGTTATGCTACTTGGGAGAGTTTATAAAAATAAAAAAATAGAATACTTCTTTACATTTATACTCAATGATACACTTGAGTAACATATCATCATCCGCTATTTATATAGCGTCACTAATTCTGCAGCACTGTACAGAGAGCTCACTCACATCAGTGCCTGCCCCATTGGAGCTTACAGTCTATATTCCCTAACATACAGACAGAGCGAGGGAGACTAAAGTCAATTAAACAGCAACTAATTCACCTATTGGTATGTTTTTTGGAGTGTGGGGGAAAACCAGAGCACCTGAAGGAAATCCACGCAAACACAGGGAGAACATACAAACTCCACACAGATAAGATGCCAGGCGCCATTCCCACACTTCCACTCTGCGCTCGGGATGATCGCCTTCCTTCTCTGCGCAATCGTGTCCTGTTGCCTTAGTGACGAGATGCGTTCCATTCTCCTTGCCTGGCGTCAGCATACCCATGCGCTGTTTACTCACGTCTTTGTCGCATACACAATGGGACGCTTCAGTCAACGTCCTGCCTGCCGAATTCCTGCCACCAACCAGAGGCTTACCAACACTATTTAAAGAGGCCACAAGGGTGCCAGAGTATCTAGGTTTCCCTATGCTCCCACGCTCCTATTTGCTCCCAAGCATCCTGACTGATTTTCTAGACTTTGACCCAGTTCTGTCTTACTCTGCTTTTGGGTCCCCCTCTGGTTTATACATATCTCCTGGTTTGAATCCTGGCTTCCTGACTCCGCTTTTGTCTGCTCCTTCGGTACGGTTTGACCTCGGATTGCATGACCACGCTTGTTCACCAATTACCTCACTGGTGGCCAACTTGGAGGGCCACGACCTGCACGTCTCTTTGCAGCAAAACCCAAACCTCATTGCGGGGGTCCCTGGTGAAAACCGGAGGTGTGTTAGACTCTGTGCCGCTCAGTTTAACCGCACCAATACCAGCAGATCCCAGGAGCTCCCCTCCAAGATCTCCAGGTGGGGAGCTGTTAAAAGGTGGCAAGTGTGGAATATAGCCAGCAATTTGCATGAGACATAAAGTGTTCTTGGGCAGTACAGATCACCTTTCCATACTTACCATCAGCCATCCCCCCAACACAGGGGCATGTGAAAGAGAAATGCATATTATCAATTGTTTCTGTACCATATGAAACATAGCTGATATGCAGTATGTGTCTGCCTCAGTAATGAAATCACTGCCAAATTGACTCCTTTTCATAAAAACATAAAATTTGTCCAGAAAAGAACCTAAAAAGCTATCTTGTCTCCACTTGTTGTGTATTTGTTTTTGATGGGGGAGTGTTAATTAGTTTTTGTTTTGTTTTTGGGAGTGGGGTTGTTTTACTTTTTTTAAAAATATCTAAGTCTTAACAATAGCAATATGTTTATCCCATGAATTTGCAGTGTAATAATAGCATACTTGTTCACTCTCCTGGCAGACTCCCGAAATCCGGGTAGGTCCGAAGGACTCCAGGGAGAGTAGGGCATTCTACCGGATTTTGGAGCCTCCATTCCGATGTGAATTGCGTTATTTTGCAAAAACTGCATCAGTCAATTTAGTTAAAGAAACTGCAAAATAGGAATTTTATCTTGCTCTTAAAAAATGAAGACTAAATTTCATAAATGGATTAATGCTATTGTGCTGTATGTACAAGGTGGAGGTCAGTCCACCAGTTCTTACAGCTCTGCATTTTATTTATTGAATGTTTTGTATTTTGTATACATGTGTTTACACTATGGGGCTGATGCAGAGTTGGGCATATTTTCACCCATATGCAGAGTCGTACACATTTCGAGATGCGTCTACATCAACAGAATATTCTCCCTCTCTACGATAAGTCATCATCATCAATGCGCACTTGCACCTGCCCTATAGCTGGTGTAAAACATACGCCAACGTATATGTGTGTTCCAGGAGGTCTGCATGAGCACGGTCTTTAGTGTACTCAGCCTAGATCTGCATGCCCCTTCCCTAGCCCTTCCCAATTCTCCAGGCACAGGCTGGCGTAAGTGCCAGAATCACAGGAGCATATACATACACCCAGGTTCTGGACATGCGTAGAGTGTATTCATGCAGAATACGCTACTCAAACTGATGCCTTAAGCTGGGTACACACTACAGAATTTTCCACCAACTTTTTATGCCGATCGATATTACATGCGATCGATGTTCCGATCGCTCGGTCCATGGACTGCATACACACTAGCCTTGTTTAGGACGATAAAGGGAAGAGCGGACGTCCCTTTAGCGACTTTTTACAGCCATGTTGTCGTGAGCAATGATTGCAATTTCGTACACACTGAAGCAACATTTGCGGGGCATGTAACGATATACCAAAGACATTAGCATAAAGGGGCAGAGCTGTACATCAAAGGTTTATCGTCAACGATAACCCTGATGGTGGTAAAATTTACTGGCATTCGCAAGTGAAGGCTTCCCATGCGAATCTAACTTTAATGTTACTTATACTACGATACCTGTTTTGTTATCGTCAGCTCATGATGGCGATAACAGATTAAAATCATTTGAAAAGTGCTTAATTCTTTGAATAAAGCATTTTATTGTATAAAAGTTTTGACATATTTTTATAAAAAATAAATTTTATCTATTTTTACATTTTTTTAAAACATTAAATCCAAAATCTGGAAAGCTGACTCACACATTTGGAAAGACTGGCCTGGCTAAGTGGTTAAATTAAGCTTTACTATTCCTGGCCAGTATGGCCGTGGCAGCATAGTATTGCTGATCTGCCCTGGCGATATTATTTTGATAAAGGTTGACAATTTTTTATAATTGTGATAAGTGCAGTGGTCGAAATGTGGGTGTATATGGTGGTATGCATACTACCTCGTCTTATGCTGCCTTGTGTAAAACTATCAAATTTAAAGTTACTTACATTCCCATTACATTTTTCATATGTCTCCTTAAATTCCACACCGCCACTTCTACATTTCCACTTCGACCACTGGATAAGTGGCAATAATAAAATCTTTCATATCGCCATTAAGAGGCTGTACCTGATAAATAGGCTCTATATCTTTGCACTAGATCACTATTGCCTTTACAAAAATGAAATGAATCAAGCTCGATGGCCTTTCTGATCACGCTAGTTTAGACCAGCGATATCAAAATTATGTAAACATTTTTTAACATATGTAGTTCTTGTCACAGGGGTCATTTTAATATAGTAAGAGACCTTACAATATCCGACTTGCAATTACGTAGCATATTTACTTTGTACAGTAATGCAAGGTTCCCACATGGATGGACTCCGCTCCCCTGCACTGCTGTGGAGAAGCTACTGAGGTGATGTAGACCAGCCAGAATGCAAACTGCAAGGTAAGTGGGTCTTCCACCAATGACACTTTGCTTTTATCATGGCCTCTGGCTCTTCCATGTTGTGGAACTATGATGAACAGCATGTCCTGCCAGGTCAAACTGGAACTTGTTGTTCTAGAATAACTGGAGAGCCATAGGTCACATTGTATACAGCCAGCCACATAATACACTTTAAAGTGCAACTGTCATCATAGAAATGGGCCACTGCTCATGCACTATAGGCCAGTGCTTTGTGCTCGCCCCCCTGGTTAAAAGTTGCCAGCCAGCCCCTTCCAGTGTCACTAATTTCCCATGATGCCCATCCTGGCAAGGCTTTCAAACTTCCCGCTTAGCAAACTATACGAGCATGGAGTGTCAGAATCACTAGGTGGAATTGATGATACCTGCCAGCAGTTGGCGCTACTGAGTACTGAGGCGCGGAGTCTAACACGCCCCTGGTTTTCACCAGGAACCCCCGCAAGGAGGTATGGACTTCGCTGCAAGGGACATGCAGGTCGCGGCCCTCAGTATCAGTCAGCTGGCGAGGTAACAATTTAGGTAGCGGTGATAGGCCACCAGGATGCAGGATGGAAGAGTAGTCAGCAAGCCGGGTCAAAACCAGAGGAACGGATATAGCCAAATCAGAAGCAGGAGAATGGTCAGGAAGCCGGGTCAATACCAAATATCACTCTAAGCCAGAATCAGGAACCAAAGGAGAAGTCAGGAACAAGCCGGGGTCAGAATCCAAATAACAGCAACACAGTAACACACGCTGGAGCAAGGCTGAAGACCAAATACTCTGGCACTAGACATGTGTCAGAGGCTGCCTTATATACCCTAAGGTGCCTCCTGATAGGGTTAGGGAGATTTTGGCGGTAAGACATGCTGGCTGCAGACAGGTGAGCAGAGATAGCGTCCCGCTGCTAGGCAACAGGACGTGGTTGCTTGGGAGGTGCAGGTGTCCGTCTCCTGCATTAAGTGTCAGTGCGGAGACGGCACCTGATATGGAGAAGGGGGACATGGGCCTTACTGCACCCCTGGAGGGTTGCTGTAAGTTCATACTAAATATGTAATTACTGGAGATTCCCTTTCGATCAGAGTGATAGTGATGGAAGATAAGAAGATCAGAGACAATCATGAAGCTCTCAAATAATTCCCCCATAATCTAATACGGATGCACCCAATGTGATCGTAGGCAATGTGCACATACAATATCTGGGTGATACAGAGAATAATAGAAACCGCATTGGAATGGGAGAGGTTTAAGGTAATACTCATTGTAATATATATAATAGGTTACTATTTAGCTTGGGTTGTGCAGACTTGCTTTGTGATAGATAACATTCTCTGCTGCTAGATACTGTTGTTCTTGTTTTGTTTTTATTTATTATACACCCTAATCTGTAACTATGGAGTTGTAGCCTCCCAGGACGAAATGCAGAAGGGGCAACAAGGCTGGGGAACAGCATCTACTCTTACCAATTTAGGAGGGGGAGGGGGGTGCCAGTGTTCTTTCTCGCCCAGAGCACTTAACTGTATAGTTACAGCTCTGGTAACTTGGATTTTGATTTAAATACACGGCTGGATGATTTTTGGTCAATCATAATAGCACACATTTTCTGAAAACATGGACTACCATGCTAGACATGGTAGTCTATGTTCCTGGACTACATAACACAAATCCTTTATGGGGACACCTGCAAGAAAAATAAAATAGATATTAAATGGTCCTAGGTTGTATGCAACAGGGTGATGCATGATATACCTGTTAAAGAGCCACTTTATGTAAATGTTGTGTGCATGTTATTTTCATGGCAGATTACTTCTAATTTAGCATCTAAGTGAAGATGCTATTTTCAGGGTTCTTATCAAGAAATCCAGAGTAGGGAAAATAAAATATTTTATTTTATAATAGAAGTAACAAAAAAACAGGAACTGGATGTACATCTTAATTTTTTTTAAAAAAAAGTTTTGGTGGTTAATTGGGTGGCTAAATCTATTTCCCATATTTCTTGTGGCTTTCATAATACTTATGCAAACCATTGATTCATTATTACTAATGAAGTCACATCCAATGTATTTAACCCCTGGCTTTCCTGTATTCTCCTTTGGACACAGTGCAAACAGAAGATCCCAGGCAAGAACAAAGTCCAACTGCATTGTTATCACATGAGCTTTACAGGTGTCCAAAGTCTTTTCTCACCCATTCAGGAAGGCAAAAGCATATCTTATTTGTGTATTCAAACTCCCCTGCCACAGAATCAATACACTGCACCAGTGAGGCTCAACCTTTTTTTTGCTTGAATCCTGAGGGTCAGTGACATAGTGTTCTGGGACCCCAAAATAGGTGGTTCCCAACAAAAAGAATTTCACAACTGATAATCAGGGTACCCCAAGAACAGATTCTGAAACTAGGGGTGCTCATTAACAAGTTGTGCACCTCTACACTATACTATCCTGGGGGCTTTCCTTTTCTCCCCTTCATATACTGCATGACAAAGCAATTTTAGAATTGCTTGACTCCATCCCCATTGAGAGCCGGGAACGCTGCCCTTCTGAAGGATCAACCTTATTGTATGGGAAGAGTGTAGTAATCCCTATCAGTCCATACTAGTAAATGTCCTGTAAAGGCAACCAACAATGTAAGTGCACATCAACATCAACTATCGTTTCAATCTTTTTTTGAACCTTAAGAACTGATCCTTAAAGTTCTAATAACAAGACAGTAATTAATAAATTCGGCTTGTTATATATAAGTCACTGTGCAACAACCTCTTTTAGTAATCCGACCTATTACATTAGGGAACTTTAGAAAATGAATAATCTATGATACCATGTATACATATTTCAACTTGATCTGGAAAAGATTTTCCAGCTTATCTCAATATGATTATAAAAAAGAATTGATTAATTAATAAATGGCTATGGAAAAGGTCATACAAATTCCATTAGTTACACTAGTGTACTATTAACCATTTAATTATACTTTGGCAGAAAATGGGTCAATTCATTGCTTTTTAATCTTAAAATTGAGGCACCAGTCATGGAGATCTCAATAATGTATTTGCTGTAATTATTACTTGATTTGTTATAATTATATGTGTGGCAAAAGGAGTTTTGGAACAAGTGTAGTGGTTTGTTTGTAGCCTATGGAAACAACATGGAAATGCCACATCAGTTACAAGGTCTGCAAGTTTCTATGCCATAAAATTTGCAGTGCACATTTATGATAAAACATTCTTGTCATTTGGCTCTATAGTACATGTAAAACAGATTTTTGTTAATCCTGGCACAATAGAAAAATATCATGAATGCATAAAAAGGCTTTTACCTGTGTCTTTTACAAGGTGACTAACGCATACATTTCTACAGACCATATGAATTACTTCAGTCCTATGCTCTTCATATTTTAAATTATGCGCGCAAAGTGTGTGAATAAAGTTGTTGCATGCAAGTGTTTCACCATTAGCAGAATCCTGAGAAATGAGTACCTCTGACTTCTGTTATTGACACAGGTACATGGTATGTGAGATTTTGCTGACATCATACCACTGCTGCTGACAAATTCAACCTTTGCCCATGGGACCAGGGGGCGGAATCTTTCGGAAAATGACTGGTAATTGAAATAATGGGATAATGTTTGCATGACTGCACCTACTTTGGCATCCCAAAGCAAAAGCATGATTTTATTTTGCAGTCCGAAAATATTTTAATGAGATAAAGGGTACTACTATACATACAATGTGTTTATATAGTTAATCTTTCTTGCATACACATATACTTTTCGATCTAGTGGCACACATACGTGTAGTTTTTAATACAAAGACTGTGCCGTGACAGTCATCACTATCAGTCGGCACCTACACCTGCCTGTAGCTGGTGGAGATGATATGGCTAAAACTAACGTGCTGTCAAGAAAACAGACCTTGAACCTGCCCCGTCTGTGTTGGCACATCCTTACTGTACATTGCCTACATTAGTCCACCTCATCCCTCCCCAGATCCGCCTCCCAAGTCGTAGGATGTCATAAGTACCATTTGCATTCAGACATGAATTACATACTAACTTCACATGTTGAAAGCTGTCTGTGTAAGTGGCAGACATATTTTTGCAACCTCCAGAGAGATTTTGAAAAGGGGATAATGATTTGCAGGACAGCTAAGAAAAATGACTTTTAAAACTTTCTATGTGGGATTTCTGCTTTATTTAAAAAAGCAATATAAGACAGGAGTGAACTAAAAAAAAAAAAGAAAGAGTGACATGAAGTTTGCTATTCCATAAAATATATCCTTTGTTTTCTTTGTTGTGGGTGCTACTGCCAAATATTGTAAAACATCTTAGGAATCTATGCATATTTATTATCAAAGTCTAAGTAAATAAAGAAACATAATTCTGAGATTTTGTTTTAAAAAAAAAACATCTGGGGTTAAATGCAGCGTTGGACTGCCCTTCCGGGGTGCCGAGGTATTCCCCGGTAGGCCCCGATGCCTGTCAACTGCACTAATAATTTAATTAAAATATTTATTTTTTTTGAATACTTGCACTTGTGCACACGGGAGGGAGGGGGATTAACAATAAAAAAAAATGGTGGTCAGCAACAGGCAACCAATCGCTAGGCTGCCAGTTGCTGTATAGGGGCCCCACAGTACTGTGCTGCAGACAGGAAGCAGGAAGTCTTCACTTCCTGTCTGCTGATCTGTGAAGAGAAGCGACGCCGGTCAGCACTAATAAAGGTAAGTGAGGGGACTGTACCTGTTAAGCTATAGGGACAGGCCCCGCGCTTCCATTAGGCAAGGTTAGGCAGTTGCCTAGGGCGCCGGGCTCTGGAGGGCGCCACAGAATGAAAACTACTTTAAAACTGTGCGGCGACCGCTGACCATACCTTTCACGGCCGCCGCACAGCATTCAGATACATCCACGGGGAGGGGGGGAAGAGGCTATTGCTCACCACCGCCGCCTCCCTGCTCTGTCTCCTCCCCTCCACTCACTGACTGTCGGACCGTGACATCATCATCACGACCCGACAGTGTCAGTGAGTGGAGGGGAGCAGACGGAGCAGAGAGGCGGCGGTGTTGAGGCAAGGTAAGGAAAGACGTGGGGAGGGGGGAGGAAGGAGGAGGGAGCCGATTTTCAAAGTGTTCCTGCGGCGGGCGGGGGCACCAATTTTTGCGGGGGGCGTCAATTTTGACAAAGTGCCTAGGGCGCCATGTACCCTAGCACCGAACTGTATAGGGAGTGGGGGGGGGCTGTTCCTATTAAGCTATAGGAAGTGGGGGGGCTGTGCATATTAAGCTATAGGGAGTGGGGGGAGCTGTACCTATTAAGCTATAGGGAGTGGGGGGGTCTGTACCTATTAAGCTATATGGAGTGGGGGGAGGCTGTACCTATAAAGCTATAGGGAGTGGGGCAGGGTCTGTACCTATTAAGCTATAAGGAGGGGGGCTGCACCTTCCAACCTACAAATCCATAAGGAGGGAGGCTGCCTATATCAAACTATAGTGAGAGGGACTACCAGTACCAAAATATAGGGAGAGGGTCTTACTATATTGTGTGATATGAGGGAAGGGAGGGGGCTGTTTTAATAGCATATCGGTGGAAGGTAGGCTATAAATGTAATGGCGGAGTTTAGGTAGGGGCTAATTATTTAATGGGTGCTATTTTAGTTGTGGGGTGACAGTGGAGCATTTTAATTTATCGGTGGGGATATTCAATTTAATGCTGGGGTGGTTTGTGGCTATTAATTGAATGTGTGCAGAGTTTGGGGAGGAGGGCTATTTATTAAAGTTGAATATGAATTATTTCATGCCGGGGGTGGTTGTGGGAAATAGTTATATTAAATGCAAATGCTATTAATTTATTGCTGGGGTTGTTTGGAGGGAGGGAAATTGGTTTATTTATTAAATGTTAATACTATTACTTTAATGTTTGGATTGATTGGAGGGATATGGATCTATTTATCAAATGGGAATACTATTAATTTAATGTTGGGGATGGAGGAGGGCCTAATTATTAATCATGGGTGCTATTGATTTAACGCCAGGCCTGGTTGGAGTTCTCTAAATTTCATGTACCCATTTTTTTCCCCAAATAGGGCCTCCAACATTCCAGGATCCAGACAAGCAGCAACTGATCTAAAGACACTAGCAGCCACAAATAGTGAAAGTAACAAGAACAGGTAGGAGAGAGCAGGACAGTCTGCCATCTGTTCTGAATCTGGTTATGCAGTCCTGAATTTGAGTCAGGATGTGGTCCGACTGCAAGGACAGTTGGTATGTATGTCCTGCTTCTCACTGTACTACTCATTAAAGGCAGAGCTGCATGCACCTAACAGTAGTGCACACAGTTTTGCTTGTGTACTTGTCTAAAATGATCACCCCCCTGTCTTAAGTGACCCGGGCCCCCCCAGAGCCTCTTTCCAGCTCTGGTAAAACTTTAGTGGTTTTTGCATTGATTCCATTGTCTGCCTTCCACCTGGCATTGGTCCCATTCTTAGATCACTTCGTTAAACATATGGACAGCCCACATTGCTTTGACAATATCATTAATCCTCCCTACTTTGCACTTATTACATCACCAGCAAACCCTTGGAATAGCTCTTCCCTTCACTTATGCCATTGTCTGCCAACCCACCCTGCACTGTTATTAATTCAAATACCCCCAATCACAGGGCACATTTAGCAATCTTTAAGAGGAAGCAAAGTATTAATTAAAAGTTGAAATCAATAGACTGCAGGACAGAACAGGTGAGAGGGGTTTGGTGTGGTTTCTAACTCAATATAAAAAGTTTTACCAGTAGCCCAAAAAATAATATACAGTTAATTGGTGGGGTGTGGGGGACTCTATCACAATTTAAAAAGCACTACCAGTAACCAAAAAAAATATATACTGTTAAGCACTACCAGTAAACATAACACACTATACTGTTAATGGGGGGAAAGGGGGGCACCTGACATAAAGAAGCAATACCAGTAGACATAACACACTTTATACTGTTAGTGGGGGGTGGGAATTCTGACACAATAAAAAGGCTAACGCAGCCAGTGCACAAATAATAATAAAAAAACCTTACTAGAAAACATTATATATACTAGTATTGGGTTGTCTGCCATAAGCCAGAACACACATCTAAAATAAATGAAAGTCCTATTTCTAAATACTATGTATATTATTATTATTATTATTAGGGGTGGGGGTACTTGCAGGGCCTGATTATCCAACAGGTTCACTAGGCTGCAGCCTAGGGTGCAAAATTGTGACAGAGAGGTATACACTGAAATTCACTTTAAAATATAAGGAACTATTTGTTCTCCAAAGTAAAAAGAAAACATGAAAGAAAAATGTAGAAGGCTTTAATTTTGACGTATTCACATGGTAAAGGCTGGAGACAATGAGTCATTTTTGGGCAGGCACTTGAGAATAAGCAAGTAGGAGAGACAGGGAGGGCAACAGGCGCAGGAGTGACAGCCCCCTCGCATCTTCACTCTCAGCAGCTCTCGTTCTTTCCTCCATTCTGCTATACAGTTCTGATTTTACAATGACAATGAAATCATTGACAAACATTGCTGTGACCCAGTTAAAAAGCCAAGTGTGTTGGAGTTTCATCTCTAGTTTTTTAACATGATACATGTGAAATTGGCCGTATTTGCAATGTCCACTTTTTATTTATGGACCACACTATAGTGCTATATTTTGTTCTCAATGGGCTGACTACACCCCCTTTAATGACTGATCACACCCCCCTACAGTTGGCCACACCCCAATGCAGTTGGCCCCTAACACAGCATTCCCCCGGTGGGCCCTTCAAGGCCCAGTCTGACACTGGGTAAGTGTATCAAAGTATAATTTTCTCAGTGATTTAAAATCGCCAGAAATTGCAAGAGATAACTGACGATTTGAATCCCCAACTCGACATATGTATTAAGTAGCTATTTTTATTGTGATATTCCAAATTGCTGTTCATCCATCACGATTTGTGGAGATTTAAACTCTAGCTGATAATCGCCATTTTCAAACCAATACTCCTTTCTGATTTTTTGCAAGTTTCACAATCCGCCAGTGCCCGGGACCCAGCATCCTCCTCGCTTCTTACTGAATGTTGGTCGTGATGTCATCACATCCGACATTCAGTGACAAGTGGCAGGAGAGTGGATGCTGGGTCCCGGGCGCCGCTGGATTGATAAGACAGAAGAAAAGACTGAAGAAATAGAAGAAAGATGGTCAAGTATGGTAAGTAAAGAAACGGAGGGGAATGGTGATACGAAACATCAATGGAGGGGCAAAAGAATGAAGGAGGGGGCAGAGTGAGGATTAAGAGGGGGCATTGTGAGGATGCAGAGGGGGCAGAGTGAGTGGATGCAGAGGGCACAGAGTGAGTGGATGCAGAGGTGGCACAGAGTGTGTGGATGCAGGGGGCACAGAGTGTGTGGATAAAGGGGGCACAGAGTGTGTGGATACAGGGGCACAGAGTGTGTGGAGATGAAGCAGGGCACAGAGTGTGTGGATGAAGGGGGCACAGAGTGTGTGGATGAAGGGGGCACAGAGTGTGTGGATGCAGGGGCACAGAGTGTGTGGATGAAGGGGGCACAGAGTGTGTGGATGCAGGGGGCACAGAGTGTGTGGATAAAGGGGGCACAGAGTGTGTGGATACAGGGGCACAGAGTGAGTGGATACAGGGGCACAGAGTGTGTGGATGAAGGGGGCACAGAGTGTGTGGATACAGGGGCACAGAGTGTGTGGATACAGGGGCACAGAGTGTGTGGAGATGAAGCAGGGCACAGAGTGTGTGGAGGTGAAGGAGGGCACAGAGTTTGTGGAGATAGAGGAGAGCACATAGTGTGTGGAGATGAAGGAGGGCACAGAGTGTGTGGAGATGAAGGAGAGCACAGAGTGTGTGGATGAAGGGGATACAGTGTGAGTTAGCTGTAAATTATTCTTTGACAGAAATGTAATCGAAAAAAATATATAAAAACATTCTTTTCCCTTGGATTTATGTGTATTATTTTTGCATACAACTAAATAAGTATTTCTGTCCTGACCTAAATACTTATTACCTTTTTTTTGACCCAGCTACTTATGAAACGGGACTGCTCAGTAATTATTTTGGAGGGATGCCTTGATAAAATTATGGCCACTCTAAAGGTGCCGCAAACTACAAAAGTTTGGGAACCACTGGTCTATGGAGAATACCCATGACAGCGTGGGAAAACCCCATAGGCTATAAATCTATGTTCTGTTTATTTAAATTTAGTTAAGATATAAATATTTTCTTCATGCACACAGGTGTTGTTTACTTGGGTAATCTGGGTACAATTATTATATTGTTTTTATCTTTCAATAATGCCTAAATGGTTATTTCAAGAAACATACAAATACCCTTAAAGTAAGGTTAATGGTGTTTGCAAATAAAACCTGTGATTATGTTCATAATGATGTTGGTTCTACAAAAATAGATAAAATCAAGATTACTGGTAATTACACAACAATTACACTTACTTAAAAACCATTCTCACCTGAAAAATAAGTATGGATGCTCCTTTCTATGACCCACCTCTGCTGTGTATTATGAACATCAGCTGCTGGAATGAGCTCATCTGGTTCATTACTGTATATTGCTGATGTTAGGGGTATACTTTGGTCTAGGGCCAAGTTATGCAGCACATAGCACCACAACACCTTACCTTGGGCATAGAGAAGCACACTGCCAGAAGTAGCAGCGCACATGAACGTGGACCTCTAAAGTCCAAAGGTAATTTCAATTACCCCTCTATGACAAAGGTGTCATAAACCAGGATTGACACCCATAACCAGAATCACTTAAAATTAAACATAAACACATGTAGATGATTGAAACTGCAAATAAAAACACCAAGCACAACAAAAAAACAACAACCCCACATGGCCTGTGCATCTTAAGAGGAGCCTGGTGCTGTGGATGTTCCTCTCTCCCTGTCTGTGCTGACTTCAAAATCAGATGTTGCTCCTAAACACCAAAAAAGACTTTTCCTACCATTTTCAAATGCCCTCAGAGTAATGGGCATTTGGGTCCCTTTTTATAGTCCTCATTAGCCTGCATAAACCAATGGCTGATGCATTTGCTAATCACGTCTATAATATGCAGTGTCTTGTAGTGCCACAAAAATGTACTTGAAATGTTGACCCCATCTGGAAATATTTTTATAAGTGTTGCCACTTCATATAAATATAATTATTGCCCCACTGGTGATGAAATAGCCTCTGTAATAAAACTAAAATAAATAAAAACCCCTATATATAATCTATAATTACATTTAGCCCACTAATTTATTCTTAAAATAAATTTGCCCCTCTAAAACAAAAAAACATGCTTTATTGAAACTACCATTGTGCCTCCTCTTATATTAACATTAGTGAGCAGGGGTGGGGTGCAAAATTGCAAAGCTGGAAAGACCAACACCAATGTAACAGATACTAAAATTCTGACACCTACAATGCAGACTACAGCCGCAAGACCTGCCGGTTGTATCATGTATAAAAATAGATGAATAAAAAAAAAATGTTGCCCCTTCCCCCTCTAACCAGTATTAACCCTAGCGCTGCCAGACAAGTGCTGGTTGTGGCAAAATCAGGGGGAAGAAATCATGGTACCCGATTTCACCATAATCAGCACTAGGCCAACCAGCTGGGAAGGGTGGTACTATAGCAGGGGAACCCACTCTAGAAATATCTACAACCCTCTTCTTCGGTAGCAGCCTATCTACCCATATCTTCTTCGGTAGTAGCCTATCTACCCTCCCATGTCCTCTTAATAGCAGCCTATCTAGCCCCCTCTTCTTCGGTAGTAGCCTATCTACCCCCACCATCCTCTTACTCGGTAGCAGCACATCTACCCACCCCCTTTTTTATTAATTATTAATTTTTATTTATAGGGCGCCACTAGGTGTCCGTAGCGCTGTACAGGGACAGACAAAATTACAATATGAGGTGAGACAGCACAGTACAGTAAACAATAAGCACAGTAACTCCGAGAGCTCAAAGCACAGCTAGGGGCGGGGGAGGGGAGAGGGGAAGGTCCGCATACGACGGAGCCCAAGAAGGAGGGCACGGATGACAGGGAGACGAGGGAGCGAGAGGGGACGGGGGGGAAGAGGGTCCAAGAGGAGGAGGGCAAGGTAGCTGGAGAGCAGAGTTTAAAGTGGTGAAGACAGGAGGAGAGGAGACCCTGCTCAAAGGAGCGTACAATCTAAGGGGTGGGGTAGACAGACAGGGAGACACGGGGGAGAGAGGGAGAGAAGGAGGAACGGAGGATAAGGATAAGGGAAGGGGAGTGAAGGGGAAGAGGCAGAAGAAAAGGTAGGAAATTAAGTGGAAGACTGGAAGGCTTTAAGAAAAAGGTGGGTTTTTAAAGCCCGTTTGAAACTGGACAGATTAGGAGAAGTTCTGATGGAGGGAGGGAGCTTGTTCCAGTGGAGGGGGGCAGCACGGGCGAAGTCTTGGATACGCGCATGGGAGGAGGTGATAAGGGGGGAAGAGAGGCGACAGTCATTGGCAGATCGGAGATGGCGGGATGGGGCATGAATAGAGAGGAGGGTGGAGATGTAGGGTGCAGTGGAGTTGGCGAGGGCCTTGTATGTAAGAGTGAGGAGCTTGAAGAGGATTCTGTAGGGGAAGGGGAGCCAGTGAAGGGATTGGTAGAGGGGGGAGACAGACGAGGAGCGGCGAGAAAGGAAGATAAGCCTAGCGGCTGCGTTAAGAACAGATCGAAGGGGGGCAAGATGAGATTGGGGGAGGCCAGTGAGGAGGAGGTTACAGTAGTCCAAGCGGGAGATGATCAGAGAGTGAATAAGACATTTGGTGGTATCTTGGGAGAGTAAGGGCCAGATGCGAGCGATGTTACGCAGTTGGAAGCAGCAGGATTTAGCAAGAGAGAGAATGTGGGGGCCAAAGGAGAGAGAGGAGTCGAGGATGACACCGAGGCAGTGAAGTTGGGGGACAGGGGAGATAGAGGTGTTGTCGACAGTGATATAGAAGTCAGAAGGGGGCGAGGTGTGAGCGGGAGGAAAGACTATGAGTTCAGTTTTGGCAAGGTTGAGTTTGAGGAATCGGGAGGACATCCAGGAGAAGATGGCAGAGAGGCAGGCGGACACCCTAGAGAGGAGGGAGGGAGAGAGATCAGGAGAGGAGAGGTATAGTTGGGTGTCGTCGGCATAGAGGTGGTAGTTGAGGCCGTAGGAGCTGATGAGTTCACCCAGGGAAGAGATGTATAAAGAGAAGAGTAAGGGTCCCAGAACAGAGCCCTGAGGGACCCCGACTGGAAGGGTGGATGGGGGGAGAGAGACCCAGAGGTGGTGACGGAGAAGGAACGGCCAGCAAGGTAAGAGGTGAACCAGGACAAGACTGAGCCGGAGAGGCCAAAGGATTGGAGGGTGTGGAGGAGGAGGGGGTGGTCGACGGTGTCGCAGGCTGCAGAGAGATCAAGGAGGATGAGAAGGGAGAAGTTTCCCCTGGCTTTAGCAGAGAGGAGATCATTGGTGACTTTAGCCAGGGCAGTTTCAGTGGAGTGAAGGGGGCGGAAACCAGACTGGAGAGGATCGAGGAGGGAGTGTTCAGAAAGGTAGGAGGAGAGGCGGCTGCAGACAAGCCTTTCGAGAATTTTGGAGGCAAAGGGAAGGAGAGATATGGGGCGATAGTTGGAGGGAGAACTTTACTAACAGTCTATATCCCATAGATTGTAAGCTTGTGAGCTGGGTTCTCTTACCTCTCTGTCTGTATGTATTACACAGTATTGTTTTATTAATATTTGTTCCCAATTGTAAAGTGCTACGGAATTTGCTTGCGCTATATAAATAAATGTTGATGATGATGATGATGATCCCACCCAATTCTTTATTAACAGGCTATTTCCCCCCCAATTCTGTGTTAAGAGCCTATATTCCCTCCAATTCATTGTTAGCCTATCTCCACCATCCCCACTCGTCTTTTTTTTAGCAGATTATCTACCCACCCTCTTCTTCAGTAGCAGACTATCTCCTCCCCACTCGTCGTCTTTGATAGCAGCCTATCTACCCCCCATCATCTTCGGTAGCAGCCTATCTACCCACCTTCTTTCTTGGCAGCCTATCTCCCCCCTCTTCTTCAGTAGCAGCTTATCTACCCATCACGTCTTTATCGATTGTAGCCTATTTACGACCATCTTCTTCCGTAGCAGCCTATCTAACCCCTCTTCTATATTAGCAGGCTATATCCCTCCAACTCTCTATTAGCAGCCTATGTACGCCCCAACACTCTTTTTCGTAATATTATAAGGTATTGGATAAGAAGAGATAGATAGCGCTAATACCCCACTGCTGCTAAACACACCTGTAGGAATCACACAATATTCCCAATGTAAAGTACAATAAATGAGTATATATAGGAATGTTTCAGCGCTGTGGCTGTGATCACATAGGTAAAAATAATAATCTTAACTTCTTAACAACATATATAAGTGATAGTAAGATTGGAAAAATACTTAAATTTGGAGGTGTAGGAGTCCCTTTATTCAGATCTTTCCTCCAATATGTGATGACATAGCATGAAAAATACCCCCCCTTCTTTGTTAGCAACCTATCTACCCCCCCCTCTTCTTTGTTAGCAGCCTCTCTCCCCACTCCCTTTTCTTTGGTAGCAGCCTCTCTAACCACCCCCCTCTTCTTTGGAAGCAGTCTATTTACCCACCCTCTTCTTTATTAGCAGGCTATATCCCCCCAATTCTCTATTAGCAGCCTATCTACTCCCCAACCCTCTTCAGAAGCAGCCTATCTACCCCACCACCGTCTTTGTTAACAGGCTATATCTCTCCAAATTCTTTATTAGCAGCCTATCTACTCTCCTCTTTTTTGTTAGCAGCCTATCTACCGCCCTCTTGTTTGATAGCAGCCTATGTACCCCCGTCTTCTTTGTTAGCAGCCTATCTACCACCCCTCTTCTTTGTTAGCAGCCTATCTACCCCCCTCTTCTTTGTTAGCAGCCTATCTACTGTCCCCATTTCTTCGGTAGCAACCTATCTACCCTCCCTCTTCTATGTTAGCAGCCTATCTACCCCCCTCTTCTTTGTTAGCAGCCTATCTACCCCGCTATTATTTGTTAGCAGAATAACTCCTCCCCAAATAATTTTTGAAAGCAGCCTATCTACCTCCCACTTCTTCTTTGGTAGCAACCTATCTACCACCCCTCTTCTTTGTTAGCAGCCTATCTCTCCCCCCTTCTTCTTTGTAAGCAGCCTATCTACCACCCTCTTCTTTGTTAGCAGCCTATCTACACACATCTTCTTTTGTAGCAAATTATCTACCGCCCTCTTCTTTGGTAGCAGCCAATCTTAAACCCTCCCTCTTCATTGTTAGCAGCCTATCTACCACCCTCTTCTTAGTTGGCAATCTATTTACCGCCCTTCTACTTTGATAGCAGCGTATCGAACCCACTCTTTGCTAGTAGCCTATCTACTCCCCCCATGTCTTCAGTAGCAGCCTATCTACCTCCCCCTTCTATGTTAGCAGCATACCTACTCCAACTCTTCATTGTTAGCAGCCTTTCTATCCCCCCCCTTCTTTGCTAGCAGCCTATCTATCACCCTCTTCTTTGTTAGCAGCCTATCTACACAACTTTTCTTTAGTAGCAGCCTATCTACCACCCACCTATTCTTTATTAGCAGCCTATTTACCACCCTTTTCTTTGTTTGTAGCCTATCTACTCCACCCTCTTCTTTGTTAGTAGCCTATCTATACACCTCTTCTTTAGTTGCAGCCTATTTACCCCCCCTTTTCTTTGGTAGCACGCTATATTCCCCCCAATTAATTGTTAGAAAGCCTATCTACCACCCCTCGTCTTTGTTAGCAGCTTGTCTACACCCCCTTCTTCTTCGGTAACAGCCTATCTACCCCCCCTTTTTTTTGTTAGCAGGCAATCAACTCCCCCTTCTTCTTCGGTAACAGCCTATCTACCCATTCTCTTTTTGGTTAGCAGCCTATCTATCCCCCTCTTCTTTGTTAACATTCTATTTTCCACCCTCTTCTTTGCTTGCAGCCTATCTACCCCTCCTTTTCATTGTTAGCAACCTATGTGCCCCCATCTTTTTTGTTAGCAGCCTATAAATTCCCCACCCTCTTTTTTGATAACAGCCTATCTCCCCCCACATAATGTTTGATAGCATCTTATCTACACAACTCTTCTTTTGGAGCAGCCTATTTACCCTCCCCCCCAGTTCATTGTTAGCAGCCTATCTACCTCCCTCTTCTTTGTTTAGCAGCCTATCTACACACCTCTTCTTTTGTAGCAGCATATCTACTGCCCTCTTCTTTGGTAGCAGCCTATCAAACCCCCTCTTCTTTGTTAGTAGCCTATCTACTCCCCCATGTCTTTGGTAGCAGCCTATCTACCTCCCCCCTTCTCTGTTAGCAGCCTATCTACTCCAACCCTTCATTGTTAGCAGCCTTTCTATCCCCCCGCCCTCTTCTTTGTTAGCAGCTTATCTACCACCCCTCTTCATTGAAAGCAGCCTATCTACCCCCCTCTTCTTCTGTAGCAGCCTAACTACCTACCCCCACTCTTCTTTGTTACCAGCATATCTACCCCCCCCTCTTCTTTGTTAGCTGCCTATCCACACCCAATCTTCTTCGGTAGCAGCCTATCTACCCCCCATCTTCTTTATTGGCAGGCTATATTCCCCCCTCTTCTTCTAGAGTAGCCTACCACCCCCTTTTATTTAGTAGCAGCCTATCTTCCACACCTCTTTTTGGTAGCAGCCTATCTACCCTCCCTCTTCTTTGTTAGCAGCCTATCTACCTCCCTCTTCTTCGATAGCAGCCTATCTTTCCTCCCTGTTATTCAGTAGCAGCCTTTACTTCCACCCTCTTCTTTGTTAGCAGCTCATCTACCAACTATTTTTCGGTAGAAGCCTATCTAACCCCCTCTTCTTCGTTAGCAGCCTATCCCCCAACCCTCTTTATTGTAACATCTATCTACCACCCCCCCTCTTCTTTTGTTAGCAGGCTATATCCCCCCACTTCTTTGTTAGCAACCTATCTACCCCCCTCTTCTTTGTTAGCAGCCTCTCTCCCCACTCCCTTCTCTTTGGAGCAGCCTCTCTAACCACCCCCCTCTTCTTTGGAAGCAGTCTATTTACCCACCCTCTTCTTTTGTTATCAGGCTATATTTTCCCAATTCTTTGTTAGCAGCCTATCCACCACCCACACCCGTCTTCTTCGGTAGAAGCCTATCTAGCCCCCACTTCTCTGTTAGCATGCTATATTCCCCCCAATTCTTTTTGAGCATCCTATCTATGCCCCCACCCTCCTCTTTGTTAGCAGTCTATCTACTCTCCCTCTTCTTTGTTAGCATCCTATCTACCTCCCCTCTTCTTCGATAGCAGCCTATCCTTCCTCCCTGTTATTCAGTAGCAGCCTTTACTTCCCCCCTCTTCTTTGGTAGCAGCCTATCTACCCCCCCTTCTTTGTTAGCAACCTATCTACTCCCTCTTCTTTGTTAGCAGCCTTTCTCCCCACTCCCTTTTCTTTGGTAGCAGCCTCTCTAACCACCCCCCTCTTCTTTGGAAGCAGTCTATTTACCCACCCTCTTCTTTATTAGCAGGCTATATCCCCCCAATTCTCTATTAGCAGCCTATCTATTCCCCAACCCTCTTCAGAAGCAGTCTATCTACCCCACCACCTTCTTTGTTAACAGGCTATATCCCTCCAAATTCTTTATTAGCAGCCTATCTACTCCTCTCTTTTTGTTAGCAGCCTACCTACCCCTCTTGTTTGATAGCAGCCTATGTACCCACCCGTCTTCTTTGTTAGCAGCCTATTTACACCCCCTCTTCTTTGTTAGCAGCTTATCTATCCCCCTCTTCTTTGTTAGCACCCTATCTAACCCCCGCTTCTTTGTTAGCAGCCTATCTACCACCTCTTCTTTGTTAGCAGCCTATCTACCCCCCTATTATTTGTTAGCAGCCTAACTTACCCCCCCAAATAATTTTTGATAGCAGCCTATCTACCTCCCACTTCTTCTTCGGTAGCAACCTATCTACCACCCCTTTTCTTTATTAGCAGGCTGTTTCCCATCCTCATTTTTGTTAGCAGCCTATCTACCCCCCTCTTCTTTGTTAGCAGCCTATCTCTCCCCCCTTCTTCTTTGTTAGCAGCCTATCTACCTCCCCACGTCTCCTTTAGTAGAAAACTTTTTTAAGCACTCCATATACCACCGTCTTCTTTGTTAGCAGCCTATCTACACAACTCTTCTTTAGGAGCAGCCTATTTACCTCCCCCCCAGTTCATTGTTAGCAGCATATCTACCACCCTCTTCTTTGGTAGCAGTCAAATTTAAACCCTCCCTCTTCATTGTTAGCAGCCTATCTACCACCCTCTTCTTAGTTGGCAGTCTATCTACCGCCCTTCTACTTTGATAGCAGCGTATTTATTAAAGTAATTCTATCGTTATTAAATAAGCATTGCCCAAGCGATTGTATTATGTTTCCAAAGCACAAAGTAATTTATTTTAGCAGATGTAAAATTTAACATTTCAATACATAATTATAATACAGTGAAAACAATGCAGATGGTGTGGCTTGCTTCTATTGGTCCAGGTATCAGGAAGGTCCAAAGTGCTGCAGGTAATAGGCTACTTCAAACCAAAATATTCAAAGGTGGGAGTCATCTCTCCAGGGGTTGTGCTCTGACCTTCCCGCCAAGAATCCAGTTACAACTAGTCTATTAGCATTTTATAGTCAGTATTTCTTTAAACATTTATTCCCTAACATTGCTAACTAGAGTATGCAATGTGCGATCTCTTCGGTGAAGCAACCGGACAACTGCTGATGAATAGGGGATTAAAGTGATACCAGACATGACACGTTTCCTGTAACCTGAACCTTAAATAACACTAAAATGTACATATAATCATAATAAATAAAGTAATAATAAACTACATACTATCTGCTCACAAATCACTGTGGAATGGAATAAATATAAATATGAAATATATAAATAACGAAATGTTAGAGTCCGTGTGTATGCGTGCGTATTTTACCGTGCGATCGCTCTACGCCACGTGTTACGTGGCATAATGATCGCAATCGCATGGCAATATACCAATATACTTTCGTTCATCCAATTATACGACTTCGACATATCGAACACCCTCTTTGTTAGTAGCCTATCTACTCCCCCCATGTCTTCAGTAGCTGCCTATCTACCTCCCCCCTTCTCTGTTAGCAGCCTATCTACTCCAAGTCTTCATTGTTTGCGGCCTTTCTATAAACCCCTCTTCGTTGAAAGCAGCCTATCTACCCCCCCCCCTCTTCATTGTAATCAGCCTATCTATCACCCTCTTCTTTGTTAGCAGCCTATCTACACAACGTTTCTTTAGTAGCAGCCTATTTACCACCCGGCAATTCTTTTTTAGCAGCCTATCTACCACCCTTTTCTTTGTTTGTAGCCTATCTACTCCACCCTCTTTTTTGTTAGCAGCCTATCTATACACCTCTTCTTTAGTTGCAGCCTATTTACCCCCCTCTTCTTTTGTAGCAGCCTATCTACCAGCCTGATCTTTGTTAGCAGCCTATCTACACAACTCTTCTTTTGCAGCAGCCTAACTACCCCCCCCTCTTCATTTTTAGCAGCCTATCTACCACCGTCTTCTTTGTTAACAGCCTATCTACTACCCCTTTTCATTGTTAGCAGCCTATCTACATAACTCTTCTTTAGTAGCAGCCTAACTACCCCCCTCTTCATTGTTAGTAGCCTATCTCTCACCGTCTTCTTTGTTAGCAGCCTATCTACACAACTCTACTTTAGTAGCAGCCTATCTACCACCGTCTTCTTTGTTAGCAGCCTAACTACCCTCTCTTCTTATTAAACAGCCTATCTACTACCGTCTTATTTGTCAGCAACCTACCTACACAACTCTTCTTTAGTAGCAGCATATCTACCACCGTCTTCTTTGTTAGCAACCTACCTACACAACACTTCTTTAGTAGCAGCCTAACTACCCCACCTCTTCTATTTTCAGCCTATCTACCACCGTCTTCTTTGTTATCAGCCTATCTACCACCGTCTTCTTTGATAGCAGCCTATCTACACAACTCTTCTTTAGTAGCAGCCTACCTACCCCCCTCTTCTGTTTTAGCAGCCTATCTACCACCATCTTGTTTGTCAGCAGCCTATCCACACAACTCTTCTTTAGTAGCAGCCTATCTACCACCGTCTTCTTTGTTAGCAGCCTATCTACCACCCTTTTCTTTGTTAGCAGCCTATCTACACAACTCTTCTTTTGCAGCAGCCTAACTACACCCCCTCTTCATTTTTAGCAGCCTATCTAGCACAGTCTTCTTTGTTAGCAGCCTATCTACACAACTCTTCTTTAGTAGCAGCCTAACTAACCCCCTCTTCATTGTTATTAGCCTACCATCTACCATCCTCTTCTTTGTTAACAGCCTATCTACTACCCCTTTACATTGTTAGCAGCCTATCTACATAATTCTTCTTTAGTAGCAGCCTATGGACCCCCCCTCTTCATTGTTAGCAGCCTATCTACCACTGTCTTCTTTGTCAGCAGCCTATCTATTCAGCTTTTCTTTAGTAGCAGCCTAACTACCCCCCCCTTCTTTTCTGCAGCCTATCTACCACCGTCTTCTTTGTTATCAGCCTATCTACCACCGTCTTCTTTGATAGCAGCCTATCTACACAACTTTTATTTAGTAGCAGCCTAACTACACCCCTCTTCTTTGTTAGCAGCCTATCAACCACCGTCTTCTTTGTCAGCAGCTTATCTACACAACTCATCTTTGGTAGCAGCCTAACTACCCTCCCCCCTCTTCTTTTCTGCAGCCTATCTACCACCGTCTTCTTTGTTAGCAGCCTATCTACCACCCTTTTCTTTGTTAGCAGCCTATCTACACAACTCTTCTTTTGCAGCAGCCTAACTACACCCCCTCTTCATTTTTAGCAGCCTATCCACCCCTGTCTTATTTATTAGCAGCCTATCTACACATCTCCTCTTTAGTAGCAGCCTATCAAACCCCCTCTTCATTGTTATTAGCCTACCATCTACCATCCTCTTCTTTGTTAACAGCCTATCTACTACCCCTTTACATTGTTAGCAGCCTATCTACATAATTCTTCTTTAGTAGCAGCCTATGGACCCCTCCTCTTCATTGTTAGCAGCCTATCTACCACTGTCTTCTTTGTCAGCAGCCTATCTATTCAGCTTTTCTTTAGTAGCAGCCTAACTACCCCCCCCTTCTTTTCTGCAGCCTATCTACCACCGTCTTCTTTGTTATCAGCCTATCTACCACCGTCTTCTTTGATAGCAGCCTATCTACACAACTTTTATTTAGTAGCAGCCTAACTACACCCCTCTTCTTTGTTAGCAGCCTATCAACCACCGTCTTCTTTGTCAGCAGCTTATCTACACAACTCATCTTTGGTAGCAGCCTAACTACCCTCTCCCCCCTTCTTTTCTGCAGCCTATCTACCACCGTCTTCTTTGTTATCAGCCTATCTACCACCGTCTTCTTTGATAGCAGCCTATCTACACAACTTTTATTTAGCAGCAGCCTAACTACACCCCTCTTCTTTGTTAGCAGCCTATCAACCACCGTCTTCTTTGTCAGCAGCTTATCTACACAACTCATCTTTGGTAGCAGCCTAACTACCCTCCCCCCTCTTCTTTTCTGCAGCCTATCTACCACCGTCTTCTTTGTTAGCAGCCTATCTACCACAGTCTTCTTTGTTAGCAGCCTATCTACACAACTCTTCTTTAGTAGCAGTCTAACTACCCCCCCTCGTCTTGTTTAGCAGCCTATACATCACTGTCTTCTTTATTAGCAGCCTATCTACACATCTCCTCTTTAGTAGCAGCCTATCTACCCCCCTCTCTTCATTGTTATCAGCCTATCTACCACCGTCTTCATTGTTAGCAGCCTATCTATCACTGTCTTCTTTGTTAGCAGCCTATCTACACAACTCTTCTTTAGTAGCAGCCTAATACCCCCCCCTCTTCTTTTTTAGCAGACTATCTACCACCGTCTTATTTGTCAGCAGCCTATCTACACAGCTCTTCTTTTTTAGCAACCTATCTACCACCGTCTTCTTTGTCAGCAGCCTATCTACAAAACTCTTCTTTAGTAGCAGCCTATCTACCCCCCTCTCTTCATTGTTATCAACCTATCTATCACTGTCTTCTTTGTTAGCAGCCTATCTACACAACTCTTCTTTAGTAGCAGCTTAAATACCCCTCTCTTCTTTTTTAGCAGCCTATCTACCACCGCCTTCTTTGTCAGCAGCCTATCTACACAGCTCTTCTTTTTTAACAACCTATCTACCACCGTCTTCTTTGTCAGCAGCCTATCTACACAACTCTTATTTAGTAGCAGCCTAACTACACCCCTCTTCTTTTTTAGCAGCCTATCTACCACCGTCTTCTTTGTTAGCAGCCTACCTACACAACACTTCTTTAGTAGCAGCCTAACTACACCCCTCTTCTTTTTTAGCAGCCTATCTACCACCGTCTTCTTTGTTAGCAGCCTTCCTACACAACACTTCTTTAGTATCAGCCTAACTACCCCCCCCCTCTTCTTTTATGCAGCCTATCTACCACCGTCTTCTTTGCTAGCAGATTATCTACACAATTCTTCTTTAGTAGCAGCCTAACTACCCCCCTCTTCTTTTTTAGCAGCCTATCTACCACCGTCCTCTTTGCTAGCAGCCTATCTACAAAACTCTTCTTTAGTAGCAGCCTAAGTACACCCCTCTTCTTTTTTAGCAGCCTATCTACCACCGTCTTCTTTGTTAGCAGCCTATCTACACAACTCTTCTTTAGTAGCAGCCTAACTACCCCCCCTCTTCTTTTTTGCAGCCTATCTTCCACCGTCTTCTTTGTCAGCAGCATATCTACACAACTCTTATTTAGAAGCAGCCTAACTACCCCCCTCTTCTTTTTTAGCAGCCTATCTACCACCGTCTTCTTTGTCAGCAGCCTATCTACACAATTCTTCTTTGTTTGCAGCCTAACTACCCCGCTCTTCTTTTTTAGCAGCCTATCTACACATCTCCTCTTTAGTAGCAGCCTATCTACCCCCCCTCTCTTCATTGTTATCAGCCTATCTACCACCGTCTTCATTGTTAGTAGCCTATCTATCACTGTCTTCTTTGTTAGCAGCCTATCTACACAACTCTTCTTTAGTAGCAGCCTAACTTCACCCCTTTTCATTTTTAGCAGCCTATCTACCACCGTCTTCTTTTTTAGCAGCCTATTTACACAACTCTTATTTAGTAGCAGCCTAACTACACCCCTCTTCTTTTTTAGCAGCCTATCTACACATCTCCTCTTTAGTAGCAGCCTATCTACCCCCCTTCTCTTCATTGTTATCAGCCTATCTACCACCGTCTTCATTGTTAGTAGCCTATCTATCACTGTCTTCTTTGTTAGCAGCCTATCTACACAACTCTTCTTTAGTAGCAGCCTAACTTCACCCCTCTTCATTTTTAGCAGCCTATCTACCACCGTCTTCTTTTTTAGCAGCCTATTTACACAACTCTTATTTAGTAGCAGCCTAACTACACCCCTCTTCTTTTTTAGCAGCCTATCTACACATCTCCTCTTTAGTAGCAGCCTATCTACCCCCCCTCTCTTCATTGTTATCAGCCTATCTACCACCGTCTTCATTGTTAGTAGCCTATCTATCACTGTCTTCTTTGTTAGCAGCCTATCTACACAACTCTTCTTTAGTAGCAGCCTAACTTCACCCCTTTTCATTTTTAGCAGCCTATCTACCACCGTCTTCTTTTTTAGCAGCCTATTTACACAACTCTTATTTAGTAGCAGCCTAACTACACCCCTCTTCTTTTTTAGCAGCCTATCTACCACCGTCTTCTTTGTTAGCAGCCTACATACACAACACTTCTTTAGTAGCAGCCTAACTACACCCCTCTTCTTTTTTAGCAGCCTATCTACCACCGTCTTCTTTGTTAGCAGCCTATCTACACAACTCTTCTTTAGAAGCAGCCTACCTACACCCCTCTTCTTTTTTAGCAGCCTATCTACCACCGTCCTCTTTGCTAGCAGCATATCTACCAACTCTTCTTTAGTAGCAGCCTAACTACACCCCTCTTCTTTTTTAGCAGCCTATCTACCACCGTCTTCTGTGTTAGCAGCCTACCTACACAACACTTCTTTAGTAGCAGCCTACCTACCCCGCTCTTCTTTTTAGCAGCCTATCTACCACCGTCTTCTTTGTCAGCAGCATATCTACACAACTCTTATTTAGAAGCAGCCTAACTACACCCTTCTTTTTTAGCAGCCTATCTACCACCGTCTTCTTTGTTAGCAGCCTACCTACACAACTCTTCTTTAGTAGCAGCCTACCTACCCCCTACTTCTTTTTTAGCAGCCTATCTACCACCGTCTTCTTTGTCAGCAGCCTATCTACACAATTCTTCTTTGTTAGCAGCCTAACTACCCCGCTCTTCTTTTTTAGCAGCCTATCTACCACCGTCTTCTTTTCTAGCAGCCTATCTACACAACTCTTCTTTAGTAGCAGTCTAACTACCCCCCCTCTTCTTTTCTGCAGCCTATCTACCACCGTCTTCTTTGTTAACAGCCTATCTACACAACTTTTCTTTAGTAGCAGTCTAACTACCCCCCCTCTTCTTTTCTGCAGCCTATCTACCACCGTCTTCTTTTCTAGCAGCCTATCTACACAACACTTCTTTAGTAGCAGCCTAACTACCCCGCTCGTCTTTTTTAGCAGCCTATCTACCACCGTCTTCTTTGTTAGCAGCCTATCTACACAACTCTTTTTTAGTAGCAGCCTAACTACCCCCCCTCTTCTTTTCTGCAGCCTATCTACCACCGTCTTCTTTGTTAACAGCCTACCTACACAACACTTCTTTAGTAGCAGCCTAACTACCCCCCCTCTTCTTTTTTTCAGCCTATCTACCACCGTCTTAATTTCTAGCAGCCTATCTACACAACTCTTCTTTAGTAGCAGCCTAACTACCCCGCTCTTCTTTTTTAGCAGCCTATCTACCACCATCTTCTTTGTTAGCAGCCTACCTACACAACACTTCTTTAGTAGCAGCCTAACTACCCCCCCTCTTCTTTTTTGCAGTCTATCTACCACCGCCTTCTTTGCTAGCAGCCTATTTACACAACTCTTCTTTAGTAGCAGCCTGACTACACCCCTCTTTTTTTATAGCAGCCTATCTACCAACGTCTTCTTTGTGATCAGCCTATCTACACAACTCTTCTTTAGAAGCAGCCTAACTACACCCCTCTTCTTTTTTAGCAGCCTATCTACCACCGTCCTCTTTGCTAGCAGCATATCTACCAACTCTTCTTTAGTAGCAGCCTAACTACACCCCTCTTCTTTTTTAGCAGCCTATCTACCACCGTCTTCTGTGTTAGCAGCCTACCTACACAACACTTCTTTAGTAGCAGCCTACCTACCCCGCTCTTCTTTTTAGCAGCCTATCTACCACCGTCTTCTTTGTCAGCAGCATATCTACACAACTCTTATTTAGAAGCAGCCTAACTACACCCTTCTTTTTTAGCAGCCTATCTACCACCGTCTTCTTTGTTAGCAGCCTACCTACACAACACTTCTTTAGTAGCAGCCTACCTACCCCCTACTTCTTTTTTAGCAGCCTATCTACCACCGTCTTCTTTGTCAGCAGCCTATCTACACAATTCTTCTTTGTTAGCAGCCTAACTACCCCGCTCTTCTTTTTTAGCAGCCTATCTACCACCGTCTTCTTTTCTAGCAGCCTATCTACACAACTCTTCTTTAGTAGCAGTCTAACTACCCCCCCTCTTCTTTTCTGCAGCCTATCTACCACCGTCTTCTTTGTTAACAGCCTACCTACACAACACTTCTTTAGTAGTAGCCTAACTACCCCCCCTCTTCTTTTTTGCAGCCTATCTACCACCGTCTTAATTTCTAGCAGCCTATCTACACAACTCTTCTTTAGTAGCAGCCTAACTACCCCGCTCTTCTTTTTTAGCAGCCTATCTACCACCGTCTTCTTTGTTAGCAGCCTACCTACACAACACTTCTTTAGTAGCAGCCTAACTACCCCCCCTCTTCTTTTTTGCAGTCTATCTACCACCGCCTTCTTTGCTAGCAGCCTATTTACACAACTCTTCTTTAGTAGCAGCCTGACTACACCCCTCTTCTTTTATAGCAGCCTATCTACCAACGTCTTCTTTGTGATCAGCCTATCTACACATCTCTTCTTTAGTTGCAGCCTATCTACCCCCCTCTTCATTGCTATCAGACTATCTACCACCCTCTTCTTTGTTAACAGCCTTTCTACTACCCCTTTTCATTGTTAGCAGCCTATCTACATAACTCTTCATAAGAAGCAGCCTAACTACCCCAGCTTCATTTTTAGCAGCCTATCTACCACTGTCTTCTTTGTCAGCAGACTATCTACTCAGCTTTTCTTTAGTAGCAGCCTAACTACCCCCCCCCCTTCTTTTCTGCAGCCTATCTACCACCGTCTTCTTTGTTATCAGCCTATCTACCACCGTCTTCTTTGATAGCAGCCTATCTACACAACTTTTATTTAGTAGCAGCCTAACTACACCCCTCTTCTTTTTTAGCAGCCTATCTACCACTCTCTTCTTTGTTAGCAGCCTATCTACACAACTCTTATTTAGTAGCAGCCTAACTACACCCCTTTTCTTTTTTAGCAGCCTATCTACCACCGTCTTCTGTGTTAGCAGCCTACCTACACAACACTTCTTTAGTAGCAGCCTACCTACCCCGCTCTTCTTTTTTAGCAGCCTATCTACCACCGTCTTCTTTGTCAGCAGCATATCTACACAACTCTTCTTTAGAAGCAGCCTAACTACACCCTTCTTTTTTAGGAGCCTATCTACCACCGTCTTCTTTGTTAGCAGCCTACCTACACAACACTTCTTTAGTAGCAGCCTACCTACCCCCACTTCTTTTTTAGCAGCCTATCTACCACCGTCTTCTTTGTCAGCAGCCTATCTACACAATTCTTCTTTGTTAGCAGCCTAACTACCCCGCTCTTCTTTTTTAGCAGCCTATCTACCACCGTCTTCTTTTCTAGCAGCCTATCTACACAACTCTTCTTTAGTAGCAGTCTAACTACACCCCCCCCTCTTCTTTTCTGCAGCCTATCTACCACCGTCTTCTTTGTCAGCAGCTTATCTACACAACTCATCTTTGGTAGCAGCCTAACTACCCTCCCCCCTCTTCTTTTCTGCAGCCTATCTACCACCGTCTTCTTTGTTAGCAGCCTATCTACCACCCTTTTCTTTGTTAGCAGCCTATCTACACAACTCTTCTTTTGCAGCAGCCTAACTACACCCCCTCTTCATTTTTAGCAGCCTATCCACCCCTGTCTTATTTATTAGCAGCCTATCTACACATCTCCTCTTTAGTAGCAGCCTATCAAACCCCCTCTTCATTGTTATTAGCCTACCATCTACCATCCTCTTCTTTGTTAACAGCCTATCTACTACCCCTTTACATTGTTAGCAGCCTATCTACATAATTCTTCTTTAGTAGCAGCCTATGGACCCCCCCTCTTCATTGTTAGCAGCCTATCTACCACTGTCTTCTTTGTCAGCAGCCTATCTATTCAGCTTTTCTTTAGTAGCAGCCTAACTACCCCCCCTTCTTTTCTGCAGCCTATCTACCACCGTCTTCTTTGTTATCAGCCTATCTACCACCGTCTTCTTTGATAGCAGCCTATCTACACAACTTTTATTTAGTAGCAGCCTAACTACACCCCTCTTCTTTGTTAGCAGCCTATCAACCACCGTCTTCTTTGTCAGCAGCTTATCTACACAACTCATCTTTGGTAGCAGCCTAACTACCCTCCCCCCTCTTCTTTTCTGCAGCCTATCTACCACCGTCTTCTTTGTTAGCAGCCTATCTACACAACTCTTCTTTAGTAGCAGCCTAATACCCCCCTCTTCTTTTTTAGCAGACTAACTACCACCGTCTTATTTGTCAGCAGCCTATCTACACAGCTCTTCTTTTTTAGCAACCTATCTACCACCGTCTTCTTTGTCAGCAGCCTATCTACAAAACTCTTCTTTAGTAGCAGCCTATCTACCCCCCTCTCTTCATTGTTATCAACCTATCTATCACTGTCTTCTTTGTTAGCAGCCTATCTACACAACTCTTCTTTAGTAGCAGCTTAAATACCCCTCTCTTCTTTTTTAGCAGCCTATCTACCACCGTCTTCTTTGTCAGCAGCCTATCTACACAGCTCTTCTTTTTTAACAACCTATCTACCACCGTCTTCTTTGTCAGCAGCCTATCTACACAACTCTTATTTAGTAGCAGCCTAACTACACCCCTCTTCTTTAGTAGCAGCCTAACTACACCCCTCTTCTTTTTTAGCAGCCTATCTACCACCGTCTTCTGTGTTAGCAGCCTACCTACACAACACTTCTTTAGTAGCAGCCTACCTACCCCGCTCTTCTTTTTAGCAGCCTATCTACCACCGTCTTCTTTGTCAGCAGCATATCTACACAACTCTTATTTAGAAGCAGCCTAACTACACCCTTCTTTTTTAGCAGCCTATCTACCACCGTCTTCTTTGTTAGCAGCCTACCTACACAACACTTCTTTAGTAGCAGCCTACCTACCCCCTACTTCTTTTTTAGCAGCCTATCTACCACCGTCTTCTTTGTCAGCAGCCTATCTACACAATTCTTCTTTGTTAGCAGCCTAACTACCCCGCTCTTCTTTTTTAGCAGCCTATCTACCACCGTCTTCTTTTCTAGCAGCCTATCTACACAACTCTTCTTTAGTAGCAGTCTAACTACCCCCCCTCTTCTTTTCTGCAGCCTATCTACCACCGTCTTCTTTGTTAACAGCCTACCTACACAACACTTCTTTAGTAGTAGCCTAACTACCCCCCCTCTTCTTTTTTGAAGCCTATCTACCACCGTCTTAATTTCTAGCAGCCTATCTACACAACTCTTCTTTAGTAGCAGCCTAACTACCCCGCTCTTCTTTTTTAGCAGCCTATCTACCACCGTCTTCTTTGTTAGCAGCCTACCTACACAACACTTCTTTAGTAGCAGCCTAACTACCCCCCCTCTTCTTTTTTGCAGTCTATCTACCACCGCCTTCTTTGCTAGCAGCCTATTTACACAACTCTTCTTTAGTAGCAGCCTGACTACACCCCTCTTCTTTTATAGCAGCCTATCTACCAACGTCTTCTTTGTGATCAGCCTATCTACACATCTCTTCTTTAGTTGCAGCCTATCTACCCCCCTCTTCATTGCTATCAGACTATCTACCACCCTCTTCTTTGTTAACAGCCTTTCTACTACCCCTTTTCATTGTTAGCAGCCTATCTACATAACTCTTCATAAGAAGCAGCCTAACTACCCCAGCTTCATTTTTAGCAGCCTATCTACCACTGTCTTCTTTGTCAGCAGACTATCTACTCAGCTTTTCTTTAGTAGCAGCCTAACTACCCCCCCCCTTCTTTTCTGCAGCCTATCTACCACCGTCTTCTTTGTTATCAGCCTATCTACCACCGTCTTCTTTGATAGCAGCCTATCTACACAACTTTTATTTAGTAGCAGCCTAACTACACCCCTCTTCTTTTTTAGCAGCCTATCTACCACTCTCTTCTTTGTTAGCAGCCTATCTACACAACTCTTATTTAGTAGCAGCCTAACTACACCCCTTTTCTTTTTTAGCAGCCTATCTACCACCGTCTTCTGTGTTAGCAGCCTACCTACACAACACTTCTTTAGTAGCAGCCTACCTACCCCGCTCTTCTTTTTTAGCAGCCTATCTACCACCGTCTTCTTTGTCAGCAGCATATCTACACAACTCTTCTTTAGAAGCAGCCTAACTACACCCTTCTTTTTTAGGAGCCTATCTACCACCGTCTTCTTTGTTAGCAGCCTACCTACACAACACTTCTTTAGTAGCAGCCTACCTACCCCCACTTCTTTTTTAGCAGCCTATCTACCACCGTCTTCTTTGTCAGCAGCCTATCTACACAATTCTTCTTTGTTAGCAGCCTAACTACCCCGCTCTTCTTTTTTAGCAGCCTATCTACCACCGTCTTCTTTTCTAGCAGCCTATCTACACAACTCTTCTTTAGTAGCAGTCTAACTACACCCCCCCCCTCTTCTTTTCTGCAGCCTATCTACCACCGTCTTCTTTGTCAGCAGCTTATCTACACAACTCATCTTTGGTAGCAGCCTAACTACCCTCCCCCCTCTTCTTTTCTGCAGCCTATCTACCACCGTCTTCTTTGTTAGCAGCCTATCTACCACCCTTTTCTTTGTTAGCAGCCTATCTACACAACTCTTCTTTTGCAGCAGCCTAACTACACCCCCTCTTCATTTTTAGCAGCCTATCCACCCCTGTCTTATTTATTAGCAGCCTATCTACACATCTCCTCTTTAGTAGCAGCCTATCAAACCCCCTCTTCATTGTTATTAGCCTACCATCTACCATCCTCTTCTTTGTTAACAGCCTATCTACTACCCCTTTACATTGTTAGCAGCCTATCTACATAATTCTTCTTTAGTAGCAGCCTATGGACCCCCCCTCTTCATTGTTAGCAGCCTATCTACCACTGTCTTCTTTGTCAGCAGCCTATCTATTCAGCTTTTCTTTAGTAGCAGCCTAACTACCCCCCCTTCTTTTCTGCAGCCTATCTACCACCGTCTTCTTTGTTATCAGCCTATCTACCACCGTCTTCTTTGATAGCAGCCTATCTACACAACTTTTATTTAGTAGCAGCCTAACTACACCCCTCTTCTTTGTTAGCAGCCTATCAACCACCGTCTTCTTTGTCAGCAGCTTATCTACACAACTCATCTTTGGTAGCAGCCTAACTACCCTCCCCCCTCTTCTTTTCTGCAGCCTATCTACCACCGTCTTCTTTGTTAGCAGCCTATCTACCACAGTCTTCTTTGTTAGCAGCCTATCTACACAACTCTTCTTTAGTAGCAGTCTAACTACCCCCCCCTCGTCTTGTTTAGCAGCCTATACATCACTGTCTTCTTTATTAGCAGCCTATCTACACATCTCCTCTTTAGTAGCAGCCTATCTACCCCCCTCTCTTCATTGTTATCAGCCTATCTACCACCGTCTTCATTGTTAGCAGCCTATCTATCACTGTCTTCTTTGTTAGCAGCCTATCTACACAACTCTTCTTTAGTAGCAGCCTAATACCCCCCTCTTCTTTTTTAGCAGACTAACTACCACCGTCTTATTTGTCAGCAGCCTATCTACACAGCTCTTCTTTTTTAGCAACCTATCTACCACCGTCTTCTTTGTCAGCAGCCTATCTACAAAACTCTTCTTTAGTAGCAGCCTATCTACCCCCCTCTCTTCATTGTTATCAACCTATCTATCACTGTCTTCTTTGTTAGCAGCCTATCTACACAACTCTTCTTTAGTAGCAGCTTAAATACCCCTCTCTTCTTTTTTAGCAGCCTATCTACCACCGTCTTCTTTGTCAGCAGCCTATCTACACAGCTCTTCTTTTTTAACAACCTATCTACCACCGTCTTCTTTGTCAGCAGCCTATCTACACAACTCTTATTTAGTAGCAGCCTAACTACACCCCTCTTCTTTTTTAGCAGCCTATCTACCACCGTCTTCTTTGTTAGCAGCCTACCTACACAACACTTCTTTAGTAGCAGCCTAACTACACCCCTCTTCTTTTTTAGCAGCCTATCTACCACCGTCTTCTTTGTTAGCAGCCTTCCTACACAACACTTCTTTAGTATCAGCCTAACTACCCCCCCCCCCCCCCCCTCTTCTTTTATGCAGCCTATCTACCACCGTCTTCTTTGCTAGCAGATTATCTACACAATTCTTCTTTAGTAGCAGCCTAACTACCCCCCTCTTCTTTTTTAGCAGGCTATCTAACACCGTCCTCTTTGCTAGCAGCCTATCTACAAAACTCTTCTTTAGTAGCAGCCTAAGTACACCCCTCTTCTTTTTTAGCAGCCTATCTACCACCGTCTTCTTTGTTAGCAGCCTATCTACACAACTCTTCTTTAGTAGCAGCCTAACTACCCCCCCTCTTCTTTTTTGCAGCCTATCTTCCACCGTCTTCTTTGTCAGCAGCATATCTACACAACTCTTATTTAGAAGCAGCCTAACTACCCCCCTTTTCTTTTTTAGCAGCCTATCTACCACCGTCTTCTTTGTCAGCAGCCTATCTACACAATTCTTCTTTGTTTGCAGCCTAACTACCCCGCTCTTCTTTTTTAGCAGCCTATCTACACATCTCCTCTTTAGTAGCAGCCTATCTACCCCCCCTCTCTTCATTGTTATCAGCCTATCTACCACCGTCTTCATTGTTAGAAGCCTATCTATCACTGTCTTCTTTGTTAGCAGCCTATCTACACAACTCTTCTTTAGTAGCAGCCTAACTTCACCCCTCTTCATTTTTAGCAGCCTATCTACCACCGTCTTCTTTTTTAGCAGCCTATTTACACAACTCTTATTTAGTAGCAGCCTAACTACAACCCTCTTCTTTTTTAGCAGCCTATCTACACATCTCCTCTTTAGTAGCAGCCTATCTACCCCCCCTCTCTTCATTGTTATCAGCCTATCTACCACCGTCTTCATTGTTAGTAGCCTATCTATCACTGTCTTCTTTGTTAGCAGCCTATCTACACAACTCTTCTTTAGTAGCAGCCTAACTTCACCCCTTTTCATTTTTAGCAGCCTATCTACCACCGTCTTCTTTTTTAGCAGCCTATTTACACAACTCTTATTTAGTAGCAGCCTAACTACACCCCTCTTCTTTTTTAGCAGCCTATCTACCACCGTCTTCTTTGTTAGCAGCCTACCTACACAACACTTCTTTAGTAGCAGCCTAACTACACCCCTCTTCTTTTTTAGCAGCCTATCTACCACCGTCTTCTTTGTTAGCAGCCTATCTACACAACTCTTCTTTAGAAGCAGCCTAACTACACCCCTCTTCTTTTTAGCAGCCTATCTACCACCGTCCTCTTTGCTAGCAGCATATCTACCAACTCTTCTTTAGTAGCAGCCTAACTACACCCCTCTTCTTTTTTAGCAGCCTATCTACCACCGTCTTCTGTGTTAGCAGCCTACCTACACAACACTTCTTTAGTAGTAGCCTACCTACCCCGCTCTTCTTTTTAGCAGCCTATCTACCACCGTCTTCTTTGTCAGCAGCATATCTACACAACTCTTATTTAGAAGCAGCCTAACTACACCCTTCTTTTTTAGCAGCCTATCTACCACCGTCTTCTTTGTTAGCAGCCTACCTACACAACTCTTCTTTAGTAGCAGCCTACCTACCCCCTACTTCTTTTTAGCAGCCTATCTACCACCGTCTTCTTTGTCAGCAGCCTATCTACACAATTCTTCTTTGTTAGCAGCCTAACTACCCCGCTCTTCTTTTTTAGCAGCCTATCTACCACCGTCTTCTTTTCTAGCAGCCTATCTACACAACTCTTCTTTAGTAGCAGTCTAACTACCCCCCCTCTTCTTTTCTGCAGCCTATCTACCACCGTCTTCTTTGTTAACAGCCTATCTACACAACTCTTCTTTAGTAGCAGTCTAACTACCCCCCCCTCTTCTTTTCTGCAGCCTATCTACCACCGTCTTCTTTTCTAGCAGCCTATCTACACAACACTTCTTTAGTAGCAGCCTAACTACCCCGCTCGTCTTTTTTAGCAGCCTATCTACCACCGTCTTCTTTGTTAGCAGCCTATCTACACAACTCTTCTTTAGTAGCAGCCTAACTACCCCCCCTCTTCTTTTCTGCAGCCTATCTACCACCGTCTTCTTTGTTAACAGCCTACCTACACAACACTTCTTTAGTAGCAGCCTAACTACCCCCCTCTTCTTTTTTTCAGCCTATCTACCACCGTCTTAATTTCTAGCAGCCTATCTACACAACTCTTCTTTAGTAGCAGCCTAATTACCCCGCTCTTCTTTTTTAGCAGCCTATCTACCACCGTCTTCTTTGTTAGCAGCCTACCTACACAACACTTCTTTAGTAGCAGCCTAACTACCCCCCCCTCTTCTTTTTTGCAGTCTATCTACCACCGCCTTCTTTGCTAGCAGCCTATTTACACAACTCTTCTTTAGTAGCAGCCTGACTACACCCCTCTTCTTTTATAGCAGCCTATCTACCAACGTCTTCTTTGTGATCAGCCTATCTACACAACTCTTCTTTAGAAGCAGCCTAACTACACCCCTCTTCTTTTTTAGCAGCCTATCTACCACCGTCCTCTTTGCTAGCAGCATATCTACCAACTCTTCTTTAGTAGCAGCCTAACTACACCCCTCTTCTTTTTTAGCAGCCTATCTACCACCGTCTTCTGTGTTAGCAGCCTACCTACACAACACTTCTTTAGTAGCAGCCTACCTACCCCGCTCTTCTTTTTAGCAGCCTATCTACCACCGTCTTCTTTGTCAGCAGCATATCTACACAACTCTTATTTAGAAGCAGCCTAACTACCCCGCTCTTCTTTTTTAGCAGCCTATCTACCACCGTCTTCTTTTCAAGCAGCCTATCTACACAACTCTTCTTTAGTAGCAGTCTAACTACCCCCCCCTCTTCTTTTCTGCAGCCTATCTACCACCGTCTTCTTTGTTAACAGCCTACCTACACAACACTTCTTTAGTAGCAGCCTAATTACCCCCCTTCTTCTTTTTGCAGCCTATCTACCACCGTCTTAATTTCTAGCAGCCTATCTACACAACTCTTCTTTAGTAGCAGCCTAACTACCCCCGCTCTTCTTTTTTAGCAGCCTATCTACCACCGTCTTCTTTGTTAGCAGCCTACCTACACAACACTTCTTTAGTAGCAGCCTAACTACCCCCCTCTTCTTTTTTGCAGTCTATCTACCACCGCCTTCTTTGCTAGCAGCCTATTTACACAACTCTTCTTTAGTAGCAGCCTGACTACACCCCTCTTCTTTTATAGCAGCCTATCTACCAACGTCTTCTTTGTGATCAGCCTATCTACACATCTCTTCTTTAGTTGCAGCCTATCTACCCCCCTCTTCATTGCTATCAGACTATCTACCACCCTCTTCTTTGTTAACAGCCTTTCTACTACCCCCTTTTCATTGTTAGCAGCCTATCTACATAACTCTTCATAAGAAGCAGCCTAACTACCCCAGCTTCATTTTTAGCAGCCTATCTACCACTGTCTTCTTTGTCAGCAGCCTATCTACTCAGCTTTTCTTTAGTAGCAGCCTAACTACCCCCCCCCCCCTACTTTCTGCAGCCTATCTACCACCGTCTTCTTTGTTATCAGCCTATCTACCACCGTCTTCTTTGATAGCAGCCTATCTACACAACTTTTATTTAGTAGCAGCCTAACTACACCCCTCTTCTTTTTAGCAGCCTATCTACCACTGTCTTCTTTGTTAGCAGCCTATCTACACAACTCTTATTTAGTAGCAGCCTAACTACACCCCTCTTCTTTTTTAGCAGCCTATCTACCACCGTCTTCTGTGTTAGCAGCCTACCTACACAACACTTCTTTAGTAGCAGCCTACCTACCCCGCTCTTCTTTTTTAGCAGCCTATCTACCACCGTCTTCTTTGTCAGCAGCATATCTACACAACTCTTCTTTAGAAGCAGCCTAACTACACCCTTCTTTTTAGCAGCCTATCTACCACATTCTTCTTTGTTAGCAGCCTACCTACGACAACACTTCTTTAGTAGCAGCCTACCTACCCCCACTTCTTTTTAGCAGCCTATCTACCACCGTCTTCTTTGTCAGCAGCCTATCTACACAATTCTTCTTTGTTAGCAGCCTAACTACCCCGCTCTTCTTTTTTAGCAGCCTATCTACCACCGTCTTCTTTCTAGCAGCCTATCTACACAACTCTTCTTTAGTAGCAGTCTAACTACACCCCCCCCCCTCTTCTTTCTGCAAACTATCTACCACCGTCTTCTTTGTTAACAGCCTACCTACACAACACTTCTTTAGTAGCAGCCTAACTACCCCCCCTCTTCTTTTTTGCAGCCTATCTACCACCGTCTTCTTTTCTAGCAGCCTATCTACACAACACTTCTTTAGTAGCAGCCTAACTACCCCGCTCGTCTTTTTAGCAGCCTATCTACCACCGTCTTCTTTGTTAGCAGCCTATCTACACAACTCTTCTTTAGTAGCAGCCTAACTACCCCCCCTCTTATTTTCTGCAGCCTATCTACCACCGTCTTCTTTGTTAACAGCCTACCTACACAACACTTCTTTAGTAGCAGCCTAACTACCCCCCCTCTTCTTTTTTGCAGTCTATCTACCACCGTCTTAATTTCTAGCAGCCTATCTACACAACTCTTCTTTAGTAGCAGCCTAACCACCCCGCTCTTCTTTTTTAGCAGCCTATCTACCACCGTCTTCTTTGTTAGCAGCCTACCTACACAACACTTCTTTAGTAGCAGCCTAACTACCCCCCCTCTTCTTTTTTGCAGTCTATCTACCACCGCCTTCTTTGCTAGCAGCCTATTTACACAACTCTTCTTTAGTAGCAGCCTGACTACACCCCTCTTCTTTTATAGCAGCCTATCTACCAACATCTTCTTTGTGATCAGCCTATCTACACATCTCTTCTTTAGTTGCAGCCTATCTACCCCCCTCTTCATTGCTATCAGACTATCTACCACCCTCTTCTTTGTTAACAGCCTTTCTACTACCCCCTTTTCATTGTTAGCAGCCTATCTACATAACTCTTCATAAGAAGCAGCCTAACTACCCCAGCTTCATTTTTAGCAGCCTATCTACCACTGTCTTCTTTGTCAGCAGCCTATCTACTCAGCTTTTCTTTAGTAGCAGCCTAACTACCCCCCCCCTTCTTTTCTGCAGCCTATCTACCACCGTCTTCTTTGTTATCAGCCTATCTACCACCGTCTTCTTTGATAGCAGCCTATCTACACAACTTTTATTTAGTAGCAGCCTAACTACACCCCTCTTCTTTTTTAGCAGCCTATCTACCACCGTCTTCTTTGTTAGCAGCCTATCTACACAACTCTTATTTAGTAGCAGCCTAACTACACCCCTCTTCTTTTTTAGCAGCCTATCTACCACCGTCCTCTTTGCTAGCAGCCTATCTACACAACTATTCTTTAGTAGCAGCCTAACTACACCCCTCTTCTTTTTTAGCAGCCTATCTACCACCATCTTCTTTGTTAGCAGCCTATCTACACAACTCTTCTTTAGAAGCAGCCTAACTACACCCCTCTTCTTTTTTTAGCAGCCTATCTACCACGTCCTCTTTGTTAGCAACCTATCTACCAACTCTTCTTTAGTAACAGCCTAACTACACCCCTCTTCTTTTTTAGCAGCCTATCTACCACCGTCTTCTGTGTTAGCAGCCTACCTACACAACACTTCTTTAGTAGCAGCCTACCTACCCCGCTCTTCTTTTTTAGCAGCCTATCTACCACCGTCTTCTTTGTCAGCAGCATATCTACACAACTCTTCTTTAGAAGCAGCCTAACTACACCCTTCTTTTTTAGCAGCCTATCTACCACCGTCTTCTTTGTTAGCAGCCTACCTACACAACACTTCTTTAGTAGCAGCCTACCTACTCCCACTTCTTTTTTAGCAGCCTATCTACCACCGTCTTCTTTGTCAGCAGCCTATCTACACAATTCTTCTTTGTTAGCAGCCTAACTACCCCGTTCTTCTTTTTTAGCAGCCTATCTACCACCGTCTTCTTTTCTAACAGCCTATCTACACAACTCTTCTTTAGTAGCAGTCTAACTACCCCCCCCTCTTCTTTTCTGCAGCCTATCTACCACCGTCTTCTTTGTTAACAGCCTACCTACACAACACTTCTTTAGTAGCAGCCTAACTACCCCCCCTCTTCTTTTTTGCAGCCTATCTACCACCGTCTTAATTTCTAGCAGCCTATCTACACAACTCTTCTTTAGTAGCAGCCTAACTACCCCGCTCTTCTTTTTTAGCAGCCTATCTACCACCGTCTTCTTTGTTAGCAGCCTACCTACACAACACTTCTTTAATAGCAGCCTAACTACCCCCCCTCTTCTTTTTTGCAGTCTATCTACCACCGCCTTCTTTGCTAGCAGCCTATTTACACAACTCTTCTTTAGTAGCAGCCTGACTACACCCCTCTTCTTTTATAGCAGCCTATCTACCAACGTCTTCTTTGTGATCAGCCTATCTACACATCTCTTCTTTAGTTGCAGCCTATCTACCCCCCTCTTCATTGCTATCAGACTATCTACCACCCTCTTCTTTGTTGACAGCCGTTCTACTACCTCTTTTCATTGTTAGCAGCCTATCTACATAACTCTTCATAAGAAGCAGCCTAACTACCCCAGCTTCATTTTTAGCAGCCTATCTACCACTGTCTTCTTTGTCAGCAGCCTATCTACTCAGCTTTTCTTTAGTAGCAGCCTAACTACCCCCCCCCTTCTTTTCTGCAGCCTATCTACCACCGTCTTCTTTGTTAGCAGCCTATCTACACAACTCTTATTTAGTAGCAGCCTAACTACACCCCTCTTCTTTTTTAGCAGCCTATCTACCACCGTCCTCTTTGTTAGCAGCCTATCTACCAACTCTTCTTTAGTAGCAGCCTAACTACACCCCTCTTCTTTTTTAGCAGCCTATCCACCACCTTCTTCTTTGTTAGCAGTCTACCTACACAACACTTCTTTAGTAGCAGCCTAACTGCACCCCTCTTCTTTTTTAGCAGCCTATCTACCACCCTCTTCTTTGTTAGCAGCCTATCTACACAACACTTCTTTAGTAGCAGCCTAACTACCCCCCCTCTCTTCTTTTTTGCAGCCTATCTACCGCCGTCTTCTTTGCTAGCAGCCTATCTACACAACTCTTCTTTAGTAGCAGCCTAACTACACCCCTCTTCTTTTTTAGCAGGCTATCTAACACCGTCCTCTTTGCTAGCAGCCTATCTTCACAACTCTTCTTTAGTAGCAGCCTAACTACACCCCTCTTCTTTTTTAGCAGCCTATCTACCAACGTCTTCTTTGTTAGCAGCCTACCTACACAACACTTCTTTAGTAGCAGCCTACCTACCCCTCTCTTCTTTTTTTAGCTGCCTATCTACCACCGTCTTCTTTGTCAGCAGCATATCTACACAACTCTTATTTAGAAGCAGCCTAACTACACCCTTCTTTTTTAACAGCCTATCTACCACCGTCTTCTTTGTTAGCATTCTACCTACACAACACTTCTTTTTTAGCAGCCTATCTACCACCGTCTTCTTTGTCAGCAGCCTATCTACACAATTCTTCTTTGTTAGCAGCCTAACTACCCCGCTCTTCTTTTTTAGCAGCCTATCTACCACCGTCTTCTTTTCTAGCAGCCTATCTACACAACTCTTCTTTAGTAGCAGTCTAACTACCCCCCCCCCTCTTCTTTTCTGCAGCCTATCTACCACCGTCTTCTTTGTTAACAGCCTACCTACACAACACTTCTTTAGTAGCAGCCTAACTACCCCCCCTCTTCTTTTTTGCAGCCTATGTACCACCGTCTTCTTTGCTAGCAGGTTATCTACACAACTCTTCTTTAGTAGCAGCCTAACTACCCCACTCTTCTTTTTTAGCAGCCTATCTACCACCGTCCTCTTTGTTAGCAGCCTACCTACACAACACTTCTTTAGTAGCAGCCTAACTACCCCCCCTCTTCTTTTTTACAGTCTATCTACCACCGCCTTCTTTGCTAGCAGCCTATCTACACAACTCTTCTATTGCAAAAGCCTAACTACCCCACCTCTTCATTTTTAGCAGCCTATCTACCACAGTCTTCTTTGTTAGCAGCCTATCTATACATCTCTTCTTTAGTAGCAGCCTACCTACCCCCTTCTTCTTTTTTAGCAGCCTATCTACCACCGTGTTCTTTGTCAGCAGCCTATCTACACAACTCTTCTTTGTTAGCAGCCTAACTACCCCGCTCTTCTTTTTTAGCAGCCTATTTACCACCTTCTTGTTTGTTAGCAGCCTTTCTACTACCCCTTTTCATTGTTAGCAGCCTATCTACATAACTCTTCATAAGAAGCAGCCTAACTACCCCAGCTTCATTTTTAGCAGCCTATCTACCACTGTCTTCTTTGTCAGCAGCCTATCTACTCAGCTTTTCTTTAGTAGCAGCCTAACTACCCCCCCCCCCTTCTTTTCTGCAGCCTATCTACCACCGTCTTCTTTGTTATCAGCCTATCTACCACCGTCTTCTTTGATAGCAGCCTATCTACACAACTTTTATTTAGTAGCAGCCTAACTACACCCCTCTTCTTTTTTAGCAGCCTATCTACCACTGTCTTCTTTGTTAGCAGCCTATCTACACAACTCTTATTTAGTAGCAGCCTAACTACACCCCTCTTCTTTTTTAGCAGCCTATCTACCACCGTCTTCTGTGTTAGCAGCCTACCTACACAACACTTCTTTAGTAGCAGCCTACCTACCCCGCTCTTCTTTTTTAGCAGCCTATCTACCACCGTCTTCTTTGTCAGCAGCATATCTACACAACTCTTCTTTAGAAGCAGCCTAACTACACCCTTCTTTTTTAGCAGCCTATCTACCACATTCTTCTTTGTTAGCAGCCTACCTACACAACACTTCTTTAGTAGCAGCCTACCTACCCCCACTTCATTTTTAGCAGCCTATCTACCACAGTCTTCTTTGTTAGCAGCCTATCTACACAACTCTTCTTTAGTAGCAGCCTAACTTCCCTTCCTTGTCTTTTTTTAGCAGCCTATCCACCAGTGTCTTCTTTGTTAGCAGCCTATCTACACATCTCTTGTTTAGTAGCAGCCTAACTAAGCCCATCTTCTTTTCTAGCAGCCTATCTACCACCGTCTTCTTTGTTATCAGCCTATCTACACAACTCTTATTTAGTAGCAGCCTAACTACACCCCTCTTCTTTTTTAGCAGCCTATCTACCACCGTCTTCTTTGTTAGCAGCCTACCTACACAACACTTCTTTAGTAGCAGCCTACCTACCCCCTCTTCTTTTTTAGCAGCCTATCTACCACCGTCTTCTTTGTCAGCAGCCTATCTACATAACTCTTCTTTAGTAGCAGCCTAACTACACCCCTCTTCTTTTTTGCAGCCTATCTACCACCGTCTTCTTTTCTAGCAGCCTATCTACACAACACTTCTTTAGTAGCAGCCTAACTACCCCGCTCGTCTTTTTTAGCAGCCTATCTACCACCGTCTTCTTTGTTAGCAGCCTATCTACACAACTCTTCTTTAGTAGAAGCCTAACTACCCCCCCCTCTTATTTTCTGCAGCCTATCTACCACCGTCTTCTTTGTTAACAGCCTACCTACACAACACTTCTTTAGTAGCAGCCTAACTACCCCCCCTCTTCTTTTTTGCAGCCTATCTACCTCCGTCTTAATTTCTAGCAGCCTATCTACACAACTCTTCTTTAGTAGCAGCCTAACCACCCCGCTCTTTTTTTTAGCAGCCTATCTACCACCGTCTTCTTTGTTAGCAGCCTACCTACACAACACTTCTTTAGTAGCAGCCTAACTACCCCCCCCTCTTCTTTTTTGCAGTCTATCTACCACCGCCTTCTTTGCTAGCAGCCTATTTACACAACTCTTCTTTAGTAGCAGCCTGACTACACCCCTCTTCTTTTATAGCAGCCTATCTACCAACGTCTTCTTTGTGATCAGCCTATCTACACATCTCTTCTTTAGTTGCAGCCTATCTACCCCCCTCTTCATTGCTATCAGACTATCTACCACCCTCTTCTTTGTTAACAGCCTTTCTACTACCCCTTTTCATTGTTAGCAGCCTATCTACATAACTCTTCATAAGAAGCAGCCTAACTACCCCAGCTTCATTTTTAGCAGCCTATCTACCACTGTCTTCTTTGTCAGCAGCCTATCTACTCAGCTTTTCTTTAGTAGCAGCCTAACTACCCCCCCCTTCTTTTCTGCAGCCTATCTACCACCGTCTTCTTTGTTATCAGCCTATCTACCACCATCTTCTTTGATAGCAGCCTATCTACACAACTTTTATTTAGTAGCAGCCTAACTACACCCCTCTTCTTTTTTAGCAGCCTATCTACCACCGTCTTCTTTGTTAGCAGCCTATCTACACAACTCTTATTTAGTAGCAGCCTAACTACACCCCTCTTCTTTTTTAGCAGCCTATCTACCACCGTCCTCTTTGCTAGCAGCCTATCTACACAACTCTTCTTTAGTAGCAGCCTAACTACACCCCTCTTCTTTTTTAGCAGCCTATCTACCACCATCTTCTTTGTTAGCAGCCTATCTACACAACTCTTCTTTAGAAGCAGCCTAACTACACCCCTCTTCTTTTTTTAGCAGCCTATCTACCACGTCCTCTTTGTTAGCAACCTATCTACCAACTCTTCTTTAGTAGCAGCCTAACTACACCCCTCTTCTTTTTTAGCAGCCTATCTACCACCGTCTTCTGTGTTAGCAGCCTACCTACACAACACTTCTTTAGTAGCAGCCTACCTACCCCGCTCTTCTTTTTTAGCAGCCTATCTACCACCGTCTTCTTTGTCAGCAGCATATCTACACAACTCTTCTTTAGAAGCAGCCTAACTACACCCTTCTTTTTTAGCAGCCTATCTACCACCGTCTTCTTTGTTAGCAGCCTACCTACACAACACTTCTTTAGTAGCAGCCTACCTACCCCCACTTCTTTTTTAGCAGCCTATCTACCACCGTCTTCTTTGTCAGCAGCCTATCTACACAATTCTTCTTTGTTAGCAGCCTAACTACCCCGCTCTTCTTTTTTAGCAGCCTATCTACCACCGTCTTCTTTTCTAACAGCCTATCTACACAACTCTTCTTTAGTAGCAGTCTAACTACCCCCCACTCTTCTTTTCTGCAGCCTATCTACCACCGTCTTCTTTGTTAACAGCCTACCTACACAACACTTCTTTAGTAGCAGCCTAACTACCCCCCCTCTTCTTTTTTGCAAGCCTATCTACCACCGTCTTAATTTCTAGCAGCCTATCTACACAACTCTTCTTTAGTAGCAGCCTAACTACCCCGCTCTTCTTTTTAGCAGCCTATCTACCACCGTCTTCTTTGTTAGCAGCCTACCTACACAACACTTCTTTAGTAGCAGCCTAACTACCCCCCCTCTTCTTTTTTGCAGTCTATCTACCACCGCCTTCTTTGCTAGCAGCCTATTTACACAACTCTTCTTTAGTAGCAGCCTGACTACACCCCTCTTCTTTTATAGCAGCCTATCTACCAACGTCTTCTTTGTGATCAGCCTATCTACACATCTCTTCTTTAGTTGCAGCCTATCTACCCCCCTCTTCATTGCTATCAGACTATCTACCACCCTGTTCTTTGTTAACAGCCTTTCTACTACCTCTTTTCATTGTTAGCAGCCTATCTACATAACTCTTCATAAGAAGCAGCCTAACTACCCCAGCTTCATTTTTAGCAGCCTATCTACCACTGTCTTCTTTGTCAGCAGCCTATCTACTCAGCTTTTCTTTAGTAGCAGCCTAACTACCCCCCCCCCTCTTCTTTTCTGCAGCCTATCTACCACCGTCTTCTTTGTTAACAGCCTACCTACACAACACTTCTTTAGTAGCAGCCTAACTACCCCCCCTCTTCTTTTTTGCAGCCTATCTACCACCGTCTTCTTTTCTAGCAGCCTATCTACACAACACTTCTTTAGTAGCAGCCTAACTACCCCACTCGTCTTTTTTAGCAGCCTATCTACCACCGTCTTCTTTGTTAGCAGCCTATCTACACAACTCTTCTTTAGTAGCAGCTTAACTACCCCCCCTCTTCTTTTCTGCAGCCTATCTACCACCGTCTTCTTTGTTAACAGCCTACCTACACAACACTTCTCTAGTAGCAGCCTAACTACCCCCCCTCTTCTTTTCTGCAGCCTATCTACCACCGTCTTCTTTGTTATCAGCCTATCTACCACCGTCTTCTTTGATAGCAGCCTATCTACACAACTTTTATTTAGTAGCAGCCTAACTACACCCCTCTTCTTTTTTAGCAGCCTATCTACCACCGTCTTCTTTGTTAGCAGCCTATCTACACAAACTCTTATTTAGTAGCAGCCTAACTACACCCCTCTTCTTTTTTAGCAGCCTATCTACCACCGTCTTCTGTGTTAGCAGCCTACCTACACAACACTTCTTTAGTAGCAGCCTACCTACCCCGCTCTTCTTTTTAGCAGCCTATCTACCACCGTCTTCTTTGTCAGCAGCATATCTACACAACTCTTCTTTAGAAGCAGCCTAACTACACCCTTCTTTTTTAGCAGCCTATCTACCACCGTCTTCTTTGTTAGCAGCCTACCTACACAACACTTCTTTAGTAGCAGCCTACCTACCCCCACTTCTTTTTTAGCAGCCTATCTACCACCGTCTTCTTTGTCAGCAGCCTATCTACACAATTCTTCTTTGTTAGCAGCCTAACTACCCCGCTCTTCTTTTTTAGCAGCCTATCTACCACCGTCTTCTTTTCTAGCAGCCTATCTACACAACTCTTCTTTAGTAAGCAGTCTAACTACCCCCCCCCCTCTTCTTTTCTGCAGCCTATCTACCACCGTCTTCTTTGTTAACAGCCTACCTACACAACACTTCTTTAGTAGCAGCCTAACTACCCCCCCTCTTCTTTTTGCAGCCTATCTACCACCGTCTTCTTTTCTAGCAGCCTATCTACACAACACTTCTTTAGTAGCAGCCTAACTACCCCGCTCGTCTTTTTTAGCAGCCTATCTACCACCGTCTTCTTTGTTAGCAGCCTATCTACACAACTATCCTTCTTTAGTAGCAGCTTAACTACCCCCCCTCTTCTTTTCTGCAGCCTATCTACCACCGTCTTCTTTGTTAACAGCCTACCTACACAACACTTCTCTAGTAGCAGCCTAACTACCCCCCCTCTTCTTTTTTGCAGCCTATCTACCACCGTCTAATTTCTAGCAGCCTATCGACACAACTCTTCTTTAGTAGCAGCCTAACTACCCCGCTCTTCTTTTTTAGCAGCCTATCTACCACCGTCTTCTTTGTTAGCAGCCTACCTACACAACACTTCTTTAGTAGCAGCCTAACTACCCCCCCTCTTCTTTTTTGCAGTCTATCTACCACCGCCTTCTTTGCTAGCAGCCTATTTACACAACTCTTCTTTAGAAGCAGCCTGACTACACCCCTCTTCTTTATAGCAGCCTATCTACCAACGTCTTCTTGTGATCAGCCTATCTACACATCTCTTCTTTAGTTGCAGCCTATCTACCCCCCTCTTCATTGCTATCAGACTATCTACACCCTCTTCTTTGTTAACAGCCTTTCTACTACCCCTTTTCATTGTTAGCAGCCTATCTACATAACTCTTCATAAGAAGCAGCCTAACTACCCCAGCTTCATTTTTAGCAGCCTATCTACCACTGTCTTTTTGTCAGCAGCCTATCTACTCAGCTTTTCTTTAGTAGCAGCCTAACTACCCCCCCCCCTTCTTTTCTGCAGCCTATCTACCACCGTCTTCTTTGTTATCAGCCTATCTACCACCGCCTTCTTTGATAGCAGCCTATCTACACAACTTTTATTTAGTAGCAGCCTAACTACACCCCTCTTCTTTTTAGCAGCCTATCTACCACCGTCTTCTTTGTTAGCAGCCTATCTACACAACTCTTATTTAGTAGCAGCCTAACTACACCCCTCTTCTTTTTTAGCAGCCTATCTACCACCGTCCTCTTTGTTAGCAGCCTATCTACCAACTCTTCTTTAGTAGCAGCCTAACTACACCCCTCTTCTTTTTTAGCAGCCTATCTACCACCGTCTTCTGTGTTAGCAGCCTACCTACACAACACTTCTTTAGTAGCAGCCTACCTACCCCGCTCTTCTTTTTTAGCAGCCTATCTACCACCGTCTTCTTTGTCAGCAGCATATCTACACAACTCTTCTTTAGAAGCAGCCTAACTACACCCTTCTTTTTTAGCAGCCTATCTACCACCGTCTTCTTTGTTAGCAGCCTACCTACACAACACTTCTTTAGTAGCAGCCTACCTACCTTCACTTCTTTTTAGCAGCCTATCTACCACCGTCTTCTTTGTCAGCAGCCTATCTACACAATTCTTCTTTGTTAGCAGCCTAACTACCCCGCTCTTCTTTTTTAGCAGCCCTATCTACCACCGTCTTCTTTTCTAGCAGCCTATCTACACAACTCTTCTTTAGTAGCAGTCTAACTACCCCCCCTCTTCTTTTCTGCAGCCTATCTAACACCATCTTCTTTGTTAACAGCCTACCTACACAACACTTCTTTAGTAGCAGCCTAACTACCCCCCCTCTTCTTTTTTGCAGCCTATCTACCACCGTCTTCTTTTCTAGCAGCCTATCTACACAACACTTCTTTAGTAGCAGCCTAACTACCCCGCTCGTCTTTTTTAGCAGCCTATCTACCACCGTCTTCTTTGTTAGCAGCCTACCTACACAACACTTTTTTAGTAGCAGCCTAACTACCCCCCCTCTTCTTTTTTGCATTCTATCTACCACCGCCTTCTTTGCTAGCAGCCTATTTACACAACTCTTCTTTAGTAGCAGCCTATCTACCAACGTCTTCTTTGTTATCAGCCTATCTACACAACTCTTCTTTAGTAGAAGCCTAACTAGCCCCCCTCGTCTTTTTTAGCAGCCTATCCACCACTGTCTTCTTTGTTAGCAGCCTATGTACACATCTCTTCTTTAGTTGAAGCCTATCTACCCCCCCTCTTCATGGCTATCAAACTATCTACCACCCTCTTCTTTGTTAACAGCCCTTCTACTACCCCTTTTCATTGTTAGCAGCCTATCTACATAACTCTTCATAAGAAGCAGCCTAACTACCCCAGCTTCATTTTTAGCAGCCTATCTACCACTGTCTTCTTTGTCAGCAGCCTATCTACTCAGCTTTTCTTTAGTAGCAGCCTTACTACCCCCCCCCTTCTTTTCTGCAGCCTATCTACCACCGTCTTCTTTGTTATCAGCCTATCTACCACCGTCTTCTTTGATAGCAGCCTATCTACACAACTTTTATTTAGTAGCAGCCTAACTAAACCCCTTTTCTTTTTTAGCAGCCTATCAACCACCGTCTTCTTTGTCAGCAGCCTATCTACACAACTCGTCTTTGGTAGCAGCCTAACTACCTCCCCTCTTCTTTTCTGCAGCCTATCTTCCACCGTCTTCTTTGTTAGCAGATTTTCTACACAGCTCTTCTTTAGTAGCAGCCTATCTACCACCGTCTTCTTTGTTAGCAGCCTATCTACACAACTCTTCTTTAGTAGCAGTCTAACTACCCCCCCACTCGTCTTGTTTAGCAGCCTATACATCACTGTCTTTTTTATTAGCAGCCTATCTACACATCTCCTCTTTAGTAGCAGCCTATCTACCCCCCCTCTCTTCATTGTTATCAGCCTATCTACCACCGTCTTCATTGTTAGCAGCCTATCTATCACTGTCTTCTTTGTTAGCAGCCTATCTACACAACTCTTCTTTAGTAGCAGCCTAATACCCCCCTCTTCTTTTTTAGCAGCCTATCTACCACCGTCTTCTTTGTCAGCAGCCTACCAACACAACTCTTTTTCAGTAGCAGCCTATCTACCCCCCCTCTCTTCATTGTTATCAGCCTATCTATCACTGTCTTCTTTGTTAGCAGCCTATCTACACAACTTTTCTTTAGTAGCAGCCTAAATACCCCTCTCTTCTTTTTTAGCAGCCTATCTACCACCGTCTTCTTTGTCAGCAGCCTATCTACACAGCTCTTCTTTTTTAGCAACCTATCTACCACCGTCTTCTTTGTCAGCAGCCTATCTACACAACTTTTCTTTAGTAGCAGCCTAACTACCCCCCCTCTTCTTTTTTACAGTATATCTACCACGGTCTTCTTTGTTATCAGCCTATCTACCACCGTCTTCTTTGTTAGCAGCCTATCTACACAACTCTTATTTAGTAGCAGCCTAACTACACCCCTCTTCTTTTTTAGCAGCCTATCCACCACCTTCTTCTTTGTTAGCAGTCTACCTACACAACACTTCTTTAGTAGCAGCCTAACTGCACCCCTCTTCTTTTTTAGCAGCCTATCTACCACCCTCTTCTTTGTTAGCAGCCTATCTACACAACACTTCTTTAGTAGCAGCCTAACTACCCCCCCTCTCTTCTTTTTTGCAGCCTATCTACCGCCGTCTTCTTTGCTAGCAGCCTATCTACACAACTCTTCTTTAGTAGCAGCCTAACTACACCCCTCTTCTTTTTTAGCAGGCTATCTAACACCGTCCTCTTTGCTAGCAGCCTATCTTCACAACTCTTCTTTAGTAGCAGCCTAACTACACCCCTCTTCTTTTTTAGCAGCCTATCTACCAACGTCTTCTTTGTTAGCAGCCTACCTACACAACACTTCTTTAGTAGCAGCCTACCTACCCCTCTCTTCTTTTTTTAGCTGCCTATCTACCACCGTCTTCTTTGTCAGCAGCATATCTACACAACTCTTATTTAGAAGCAGCCTAACTACATCCTTCTTTTTTAACAGCCTATCTACCACCGTCTTCTTTGTTAGCATTCTACCTACACAACACTTCTTTTTTAGCAGCCTATCTACCACCGTCTTCTTTGTCAGCAGCCTATCTACACAATTCTTCTTTGTTAGCAGCCTAACTACCCCGCTCTTCTTTTTTAGCAGCCTATCTACCACCGTCTTCTTTGTTAACAGCCTACCTACACAACACTTCTTTAGTAGCAGCCTAACTACCCCCCCTCTTCTTTTTTGCAGCCTATGTACCACCGTCTTCTTTGCTAGCAGGTTATCTACACAACTCTTCTTTAGTAGCAGCCTAACTACCCCACTCTTCTTTTTTAGCAGCCTATCTACCACCGTCCTCTTTGTTAGCAGCCTACCTACACAACACTTCTTTAGTAGCAGCCTAACTACCCCCCCTCTTCTTTTTTACAGTCTATCTACCACCGCCTTCTTTGCTAGCAGCCTATCTACACAACTCTTCTATTGCAAAAGCCTAACTACCCCACCTCTTCATTTTTAGCAGCCTATCTACCACAGTCTTCTTTGTTAGCAGCCTATCTATACATCTCTTCTTTAGTAGCAGCCTACCTACCCCCTTCTTCTTTTTTAGCAGCCTATCTACCACCGTGTTCTTTGTCAGCAGCCTATCTACACAACTCTTCTTTGTTAGCAGCCTAACTACCCCGCTCTTCTTTTTTAGCAGCCTATTTACCACCTTCTTCTTTGTTAGCAGCCTATCTACCACCCTGTACTTTGTTTGCAGCCTATCTACACAACTCTTCTATTGCAACAGCCTAACTACCCCACCTCTTCATTTTTAGCAGCCTATCTACGACAGTCTTCTTTGTTAGCAGCCTATCTACACAACTCTTCTTTAGTAGCAGCCTAACTTCCCCTTCGTTGTCTTTTTTTAGCAGCCTATCCACCAGTGTCTTCTTTGTTAGCAGCCTATCTACACATCTCTTGTTTAGTAGCAGCCTAACTAAGCCCATCTTCTTTTCTAGCAGCCTATCTACCACCGTCTTCTTTGTTATCAGCCTATCTACACAACTCTTATTTAGTAGCAGCCTAACTACACCCTCTTCTTCTTTTTAGCAGCCTATCTACCACCGTCTTCTTTGTTAGCAGCCTACCTACACAACACTTCTTTAGTAGCAGCCTACCTACCCCCTCTTCTTTTTTAGCAGCCTATCTACCACCGTCTTCTTTGTCAGCAGCCTATCTACACAACTCTTCTTTAGTAGCAGCCTAACTACACCCCTCTTCTTTTTTAGCAGCCTATTTACCACCGTCTTCTTGTTAGCAGCCTACATACACAACTCTTCTTTAGTAACAGCCTAACATCCCGCTCTTCTTTTTTGCAGCCTATCTACCACCGTCTTCTTTGTTAGCAGCCCACCTACACAACTCTTATTTAGTAGCAGCCTAACTACACCCCTCTTCTTTTTTAGCAGCCTATCCACCACCTTCTTCTTTGTTAGCAGTCTACCTACACAACACTTCTTTAGTAGCAGCCTAACTGCACCCCTCTTCTTTTTTAGCAGCCTATCTACCACCCTCTTCTTTGTTAGCAGCCTATCTACACAACTCTTCTTTAGTAGCAGCCTAACTACACCCCTCTTCTTTTTAGCAGGCTATCTAACACCGTCCTCTTTGCTAGCAGCCTATCTTCACAACTCTTCTTTAGTAGCAGCCTAACTACACCCCTCTTCTTTTTTAGCAGCCTATCTACCAACGTCTTCTTTGTTAGCAGCCTACCTACACAACACTTCTTTAGTAGCAGCCTACCTACCCCTCTCTTCTTTTTTTAGCTGCCTATCTACCACCGTCTTCTTTGTCAGCAGCATATCTACACAACTCTTATTTAGAAGCAGCCTAACTACACCCTTCTTTTTTAACAGCCTATCTACCACCGTCTTCTTTGTTAGCATTCTACCTACACAACACTTCTTTTTTAGCAGCCTATCTACCACCGTCTTCTTTGTCAGCAGCCTATCTACACAATTCTTCTTTGTTAGCAGCCTAACTACCCCGCTCTTCTTTTTTAGCAGCCTATCTACCACCGTCTTCTTTTCTAGCAGCCTATCTACACAACTCTTCTTTAGTAGCAGTCTAACTACCCCCCCCCCTCTTCTTTTCTGCAGCCTATCTACCACCGTCTTCTTTGTTAACAGCCTACCTACACAACACTTCTTTAGTAGCAGCCTAACTACCCCCCCTCTTCTTTTTTGCAGCCTATGTACCACCGTCTTCTTTGCTAGCAGGTTATCTACACAACTCTTCTTTAGTAGCAGCCTAACTACCCCACTCTTCTTTTTAGCAGCCTATCTACCACCGTCCTCTTTGTTAGCAGCCTACCTACACAACACTTCTTTAGTAGCAGCCTAACTACCCCCCCTCTTCTTTTTTACAGTTTATCTACCACCGCCTTCTTTGCTAGCAGCCTATCTACACAACTCTTCTATTGCAAAAGCCTAACTACCCCACCTCTTCATTTTTAGCAGCCTATCTACCACAGTCTTCTTTGTTAGCAGCCTATCTATACATCTCTTCTTTAGTAGCAGCCTACCTACCCCCTTCTTCTTTTTTAGCAGCCTATCTACCACCGTGTTCTTTGTCAGCAGCCTATCTACACAACTCTTCTTTGTTAGCAGCCTAACTACCCCGCTCTTCTTTTTTAGCAGCCTATTTACCACCTTCTTCTTTGTTAGCAGCCTATCTACCACCCTGTACTTTGTTTGCAGCCTATCTACACAACTCTTCTATTGCAACAGCCTAACTACCCCACCTCTTCATTTTTAGCAGCCTATCTACCACAGTCTTCTTTGTTAGCAGCCTATCTACACAACTCTTCTTTAGTAGCAACCTAACTTCCCCTTCCTTGTCTTTTTTTAGCAGCCTATCCACCAGTGTCTTCTTTGTTAGCAGCCTATCTACACATCTCTTGTTTAGTAGCAGCCTAACTAAGCCCATCTTCTTTTCTAGCAGCCTATCTACCACCGTCTTCTTTGTTATCAGCCTATCTACACAACTCTTATTTAGTAGCAGCCTAACTACACCCCTCTTCTTTTTTAGCAGCCTATCTACCACCGTCTTCTTTGTTAGCAGCCTACCTACACAACACTTCTTTAGTAGCAGCCTACCTACCCCCTCTTCTTTTTTAGCAGCCTATCTACCACCGTCTTCTTTGTCAGCAGCCTATCTACACAACTCTTCTTTAGTAGCAGCCTAACTACACCCCTCTTCTTTTTTAGCAGCCTATTTACCACCGTCTTCTTGTTAGCAGCCTACATACACAACTCTTCTTTAGTAACAGCCTAACATCCCGCTCTTCTTTTTTGCAGCCTATCTACCACCGTCTTCTTTGTTAGCAGCCCACCTACACAACACTTCTTTAGCAGCAGCCTAACTACCCCCCTCTTCTTTTTTGCAGCCTATCTACCACCGTCTTCTTTGCTAGCAGCCTATCTACACAACTCTTCTTTAGTAGCAGCCTATCTACACAACTCTTCTTTAGTAGCAGCCTAACTACACCCCTCTTCTTTTTAGCAGCCTATCTACCACCGTCTTCTTTGCTAGCAGTCTATCTACACAACTCTTATTTAGTAGCAGCCTAACTACACCCCTCTTCTTTTTTAGCAGCCTATCTACCACCGTCTTCTTTGTTAGCAGCCTACCTACACAACACTTCTTTAGTAGCAGCCTACCTACCCCCTCTTCTTTTTTAGCAGCCTATCTACCACCGTCTTCTTTGTCAGCAGCCTATCTACACAACTCTTCTTTAGTAGCAGCCTAACTACACCCCTCTTCTTTTTTAGCAGCCTATCTACCACCGTCTTCTTGTTAGCAGCCTACATACACAACTCTTCTTTAGTAACAGCCTAACATCCCGCTCTTCTTTTTTGCAGCCTATCTACCACCGCCTTCTTTGTTAGCAGCCCACCTACACAACACTTCTTTAGCAGCAGCCTAACTACCCCCCTCTTCTTTTTTGCAGCCTATCTACCACCGTCTTCTTTGCTAGCAGCCTATCTACACAACTCTTCTTTAGTAGCAGCCTATCTACACAACTCTTCTTTAGTAGCAGCCTAACTACACCCCTCTTCTTTTTTAGCAGCCTATCTACCACCGTCTTCTTTGTTAGCAGTCTATCTACACAACTCTTATAAAGTAGCAGCCTAACTACACCCCTCTTCTTTTTTAGCAGCCTATCTACCACCGTTTTCTTTATTAGCAGCCTACCTACACAACATTTCTTTAGCAGCAGCCTAACTACCCCCCCTCTACTTTTTTGCAGCCTATCTACCACCATCTTCTTTGCTAGCAGCCTATCTACAAAACTTTTCTTTAGTAGCAGCCTAACTACACCCCTCTTCTTTTTTAGCAGCCTATCTACAACTGTCTTCTTTACTAGCAGCCTATCTATACAACTCTTCTTAAGTAGCAGCCTAACTACCCGCGCTCGTCATTTTTAGCAGCCTATCCACCACTGTCTTCTATGTTAGCAGCCTATCTACACATCTCTTCTTTAGCAGCAGACTATCTACCCGCCCTCTTCATAGCTATCAGCCTATCTACCACCCTCTTCTTTGTTAACAGCCTATCTACTACACCTTTTCCTTCTTTGCAGCCTATCTACATAACTCTTTTTTAGTAGCCGCCTAACTACCACCCCTCTTCTTTTTTAGCAGCCTATCTACCACCGTCTTCTTTGTTAGCAGCCTATCTACACAACTCTTCTTTAGTAGTAGCCTAACTGCACCCCTCTTTTTTTTTGCAGTATATCTACCACGGTCTTCTTTGTTATCAGCCTAGCTACCACCGTCTTCTTTGTTAGCAGCCTATCTACACAACTCTTATTTAGCAGCAGCCTATATACACCCCTCTTCTTTTTTAGCAGCCTATCTACCACCGTTTTCTTTGTTTGCAGCCTACCTACACAACACTTATTTAGTAGCAGCCTAACTACCCCCCTCTTCTTTTTTGCATCCTATCTACAACCGTCTTCTTTGCTAACAGGCCTATCTACACAACGCTTCTTTGGTACCAGCCTAACTAAACCCATCTTCTTTTCTAGCAGCCTATCTACCACCGTCTTCTTTGTTATCAGTCTATCTACACAACTCCTATTTAGTAGCAGCCTAACTACACCCCTCTTCTTTTTTAGCAGCCTATCTACCACCGTCTTCTTTGTTATCAGCCTATCTACACAACTCTTATTTAGTAGCAGCCTAACTACACCCCTCTTCTTTTTTAGCAGCCTATCTACCACCGTCTTCTTTGTTAGCAGCCTACCTACACAACACTTCTTTAGTAGCAGCCTACCTACCCCCCTCTTCTTTTTTAGCAGCCTATCTACCACCGTCTTCTTTGTCAGCAGCCTATCTACACAGCTCTTCTTTTTTAGCAACCTATCTACCACCGTCTTCTTTGTCAGCAGCCTATCTACACAACTCTTCTTTAGTAGCAGCCTAACTACCCCCCCTCTTCTTTTTTACAGTATATCTACCACGGTCTTCTTTGTTATCAGCCTATCTACCACCGTCTTCTTTGTTAGCAGCCTATCTACACAACTCTTATTTAGTAGCAGCCTAACTACACCCCTCTTCTTTTTTAGCAGCCTATCCACCACCTTCTTCTTTGTTAGCAGTCTACCTACACAACACTTCTTTAGTAGCAGCCTAACTGCACCCCTCTTCTTTTTTAGCAGCCTATCTACCACCCTCTTCTTTGTTAGCAGCCTATCTACACAACACTTCTTTAGTAGCAGCCTAACTACCCCCCCTCTCTTCTTTTTTGCAGCCTATCTACCGCCGTCTTCTTTGCTAGCAGCCTATCTACACAACTCTTCTTTAGTAGCAGCCTAACTACACCCCTCTTCTTTTTTAGCAGGCTATCTAACACCGTCCTCTTTGCTAGCAGCCTATCTTCACAACTCTTCTTTAGTAGCAGCCTAACTACACCCCTCTTCTTTTTTAGCAGCCTATCTACCAACGTCTTCTTTGTTAGCAGCCTACCTACACAACACTTCTTTAGTAGCAGCCTACCTACCCCTCTCTTCTTTTTTTAGCTGCCTATCTACCACCGTCTTCTTTGTCAGCAGCATATCTACACAACTCTTATTTAGAAGCAGCCTAACTACATCCTTCTTTTTTAACAGCCTATCTACCACCGTCTTCTTTGTTAGCATTCTACCTAAACAACACTTCTTTTTTAGCATCCTATCTACCACCGTCTTCTTTGTCAGCAGCCTATCTACACAATTCTTCTTTGTTAGCAGCCTAACTACCCCGCTCTTCTTTTTTAGCAGCCTATCTACCACCGTCTTCTTTTCTAGCAGCCTATCTACACAACTCTTCTTTAGTAGCAGTCTAACTACCCCCCCCCCCTCTTCTTTTCTGCAGCCTATCTACCACCGTCTTCTTTGTTAACAGCCTACCTACACAACACTTCTTTAGTAGTAGCCTAACTACCCCCCCTCTTCTTTTTTGCAGCCTATGTACCACCGTCTTCTTTGCTAGCAGGTTATCTACACAACTCTTCTTTAGTAGCAGCCTAACTACCCCACTCTTCTTTTTTAGCAGCCTATCTACCACCGTCCTCTTTGTTAGCAGCCTACCTACACAACACTTCTTTAGTAGCAGCCTAACTACCCCCCCTCTTCTTTTTTACAGTCTATCTACCACCGCCTTCTTTGCTAGCAGCCTATCTACACAACTCTTCTATTGCAAAAGCCTAACTACCCCACCTCTTCATTTTTAGCAGCCTATCTACCACAGTCTTCTTTGTTAGCAGCCTATCTATACATCTCTTCTTTAGTAGCAGCCTACCTACCCCCTTCTTCTTTTTTAGCAGCCTATCTACCACCGTGTTCTTTGTCAGCAGCCTATCTACACAACTCTTCTTTGTTAGCAGCCTAACTACCCCGCTCTTCTTTTTTAGCAGCCTATTTACCACCTTCTTCTTTGTTAGCAGCCTATCTACCACCCTGTACTTTGTTTGCAGCCTATCTACACAACTCTTCTATTGCAACAGCCTAACTACCCCACCTCTTCATTTTTAGCAGCCTATCTACCACAGTCTTCTTTGTTAGCAGCCTATCTACACAACTCTTCTTTAGTAGCAGCCTAACTTCCCCTTCCTTGTCTTTTTTTAGCAGCCTATCCACCAGTGTCTTCTTTGTTAGCAGCCTATCTACACATCTCTTGTTTAGTAGCAGCCTAACTAAGCCCATCTTCTTTTCTAGCAGCCTATCTACCACCGTCTTCTTTGTTATCAGCCTATCTACACAACTCTTATTTAGTAGCAGCCTAACTACACCCCTCTTCTTTTTTAGCAGCCTATCTACCACGTCTTCTTTGTTAGCAGCCTACCTACACAACACTTCTTTAGTAGCAGCCTACCTACCCCCTCTTCTTTTTTAGCAGCCTATCTACCACCGTCTTCTTTGTCAGCAGCCTATCTACACAACTCTTCTTTAGTAGCAGCCTAACTACACCCCTCTTCTTTTTTAGCAGCCTATTTACCACCGTCTTCTTGTTAGCAGCCTACATACACAACTCTTCTTTAGTAACAGCCTAACATCCCGCTCTTCTTTTTTGCAGCCTATCTACCACCGTCTTCTTTGTTAGCAGCCCACCTACACAACTCTTATTTAGTAGCAGCCTAACTACACCCCTCTTCTTTTTTAGCAGCCTATCCACCACCTTCTTCTTTGTTAGCAGTCTACCTACACAACACTTCTTTAGTAGCAGCCTAACTGCACCCCTCTTCTTTTTTAGCAGCCTATCTACCACCCTCTTCTTTGTTAGCAGCCTATCTACACAACACTTCTTTAGTAGCAGCCTAACTACCCCCCCTCTCTTCTTTTTTGCAGCCTATCTACCGCCGTCTTCTTTGCTAGCAGCCTATCTACACAACTCTTCTTTAGTAGCAGCCTAACTACACCCCTCTTCTTTTTTAGCAGGCTATCTAACACCGTCCTCTTTGCTAGCAGCCTATCTTCACAACTCTTCTTTAGTAGCAGCCTAACTACACCCCTCTTCTTTTTTAACAGCCTATCTACCAACGTCTTCTTTGTTAGCAGCCTACCTACACAACACTTCTTTAGTAGCAGCCTACCTACCCCTCTCTTCTTTTTTTAGCTGCCTATCTACCACCGTCTTCTTTGTCAGCAGCATATCTACACAACTCTTATTTAGAAGCAGCCTAACTACACCCTTCTTTTTTAACAGCCTATCTACCACCGTCTTCTTTGTTAGCATTCTACCTACACAACACTTCTTTTTTAGCAGCCTATCTACCACCGTCTTCTTTGTCAGCAGCCTATCTACACAATTCTTCTTTGTTAGCAGCCTAACTACCCCGCTCTTCTTTTTTAGCAGCCTATCTACCACCGTCTTCTTTTCTAGCAGCCTATCTACACAACTCTTCTTTAGTAGCAGTCTAACTACCCCCCCCCTCTTCTTTTCTGCAGCCTATCTACCACCGTCTTCTTTGTTAACAGCCTACCTACACAACACTTCTTTAGTAGCAGCCTAACTACCCCCCCTCTTCTTTTTTGCAGCCTATGTACCACCGTCTTCTTTGCTAGCAGGTTATCTACACAACTCTTCTTTAGTAGCAACCTAACTACCCCACTCTTCTTTTTTAGCAGCCTATCTACCACCGTCCTCTTTGTTAGCAGCCTACCTACACAACACTTCTTTAGTAGCAGCCTAACTACCCCCCCTCTTCTTTTTTACAGTCTATCTACCACCGCCTTCTTTGCTAGCAGCCTATCTACACAACTCTTCTATTGCAAAAGCCTAACTACCCCACCTCTTCATTTTTAGCAGCCTATCTACCACAGTCTTCTTTGTTAGCAGCCTATCTATACATCTCTTCTTTAGTAGCAGCCTACCTACCCCCTTCTTCTTTTTTAGCAGCCTATCTACCACCGTCTTCTTTGTCAGCAGCCTATCTACACAACTCTTCTTTGTTAGCAGCCTAACTACCCCGCTCTTCTTTTTTAGCAGCCTATTTACCACCTTCTTCTTTGTTAGCAGCCTATCTACCACCCTGTACTTTGTTTGCAGCCTATCTACACAACTCTTCTATTGCAACAGCCTAACTACCCCACCTCTTCATTTTTAGCAGCCTATCTACCACAGTCTTCTTTGTTAGCAGCCTATCTACACAACTCTTCTTTAGTAGCAGCCTAACTTACCCTTCCTTGTCTTTTTTTAGCAGCCTATCCACCAGTGTCTTCTTTGTTAGCAGCCTATCTACACATCTCTTGTTTAGTAGCAGCCTAACTAAGCCCATCTTCTTTTCTAGCAGCCTATCTACCACCGTCTTCTTTGTTAGCAGCCTACCTACACAACACTTCTTTAGTAGCAGCCTACCTACCCCCTCTTCTTTTTTAGCAGCCTATCTACCACCGTCTTCTTTGTCAGCAGCCTATCTACACAACTCTTCTTTAGTAGCAGCCTAACTACACCCCTCTTCTTTTTTAGCAGCCTATTTACCACCGTCTTCTTGTTAGCAGCCTACATACACAACTCTTCTTTAGTAACAGCCTAACATCCCGCTCTTCTTTTTTGCAGCCTATCTACCACCGTCTTCTTTGTTAGCAGCCCACCTACACAACACTTCTTTAGCAGCAGCCTAACTACCCCCCTCTTCTTTTTTGCAGCCTATCTACCACCGTCTTCTTTGCTAGCAGCCTATCTACACAACTCTTATTTAGTAGCAGCCTATCTACACAACTCTTCTTTAGTAGCAGCCTAACTACACCCCTCTTCTTTTTTAGCAGCCTATCTACCACCGTCTTCTTTGCTAGCAGTCTATCTACACAACTCTTATTTAGTAGCAGCCTAACTACACCCCTCTTCTTTTTTAGCAGCCTATCTACCACCGTCTTCTTTGTTAGCAGCCTACCTACACAACACTTCTTTAGTAGCAGCCTACCTACCCCCTCTTCTTTTTTAGCAGCCTATCTACCACCGTCTTCTTTGTCAGCAGCCTATCTACACAACTCTTCTTTAGTAGCAGCCTAACTACACCCCTCTTCTTTTTTAGCAGCCTATCTACCACCGTCTTCTTGTTAGCAGCCTACATACACAACTCTTCTTTAGTAACAGCCTAACATCCCGCTCTTCTTTTTTGCAGCCTATCTACCACCGCCTTCTTTGTTAGCAGCCCACCTACACAACACTTCTTTAGCAGCAGCCTAACTACCCCCCTCTTCTTTTTTGCAGCCTATCTACCACCGTCTTCTTTGCTAGCAGCCTATCTACACAACTCTTCTTTAGTAGCAGCCTATCTACACAACTCTTCTTTAGTAGCAGCCTAACTACACCCCTCTTCTTTTTTAGCAGCCTATCTACCACCGTCTTCTTTGTTAGCAGTCTATCTACACAACTCTTAAAAAGTAGCAGCCTAACTACACCCCTCTTCTTTTTTAGCAGCCTATCTACCACCGTTTTCTTTATTAGCAGACTACCTACACAACATTTCTTTAGCAGCAGCCTAACTACCCCCCCTCTACTTTTTTGCAGCCTATCTACCACCATCTTCTTTGCTAGCAGCCTATCTACAAAACTTTTCTTTAGTAGCAGCCTAACTACACCCCTCTTCTTTTTTAGCAGCCTATCTACAACCGTCTTCTTTACTAGCAGCCTATCTATACAACTCTTCTTAAGTTGCAGCCGAACTACCAGCGCTCGTCATTTTTAGCAGCCTATCCACCACTGTCTTCTATGTTAGCAGCCTATCTACACATCTCTTCTTTAGAAGCAGACTATCTACCCGCCCTCTTCATAGCTATCAGCCTATCTACCACCCTCTTCTTTGTTAACAGCCTATCTACTACACCTTTTCCTTCTTTGCAGCCTATCTACATAACTCTTCTTTAGTAGCCGCCTAACTACCACCCCTCTTCTTTTTTAGCAGCCTATCTACCACCGTCTTCTTTGTTAGCAGCCTATCTACACAACTCTTCTTTAGTAGTAGCCTAACTGCACCCCTCTTTTTTTTTGCAGTATATCTACCACGGTCTTCTTTGTTATCAGCCTAGCTACCACCGTCTTCTTTGTTAGCAGCCTATCTACACAACTCTTATTTAGCAGCAGCCTATATACACCCCTCTTCTTTTTTAGCAGCCTATCTACCACCGTCTTCTTTGTTTGCAGCCTACCTACACAACACTTATTTAGTAGCAGCCTAACTACCCCCTCTTCTTTTTTGCATCCTATCTACAACCGTCTTCTTTGCTAGCAGGCCTATCTACACAATGCTTCTTTGGTACCAGCCTAACTAAACCCATCTTCTTTTCTAGCAGCATATCTACCACCGTCTTCTTTGTTAGCAGCCTACCTACACAACACTTCTTTAGTAGCAGCCTACCTACCCCCCTCTTCTTTTTTAGCAGCCTATCTACCACCATCTTCTTTGTCAGCAGCCTATCTACACAACTCTTCTTTAGTAGCAGCCTAACTACTCCCCTCTTCTTTTTTAGCAGCCATCTACCACCGTCTTCTTTGCTAGCAGCCTATCTACACAACTCTTCTTTAGTAGCAGCCTATCTACACAACTCTTCTTTAGTAGCAGCCTAACTACACCCCTCTTCTTTTTTAGCAGCCTATCTACCACCGTTTTCTTTATTAGCAGACTACCTACACAACACTTCTTTAGTAGCAGCCTAACTACCCCCCCTCTACTTTTTTGCAGCCTATCTACCACCATCTTCTTTGCTAGCAGCCTATCTACAAAACTTTTGTTTAGTAGCAGCCTAACTACACCCCTTTTCTTTTTTAGCAGCCTATCTACAACCGTCTTCTTTACTAGCAGCCTATCTATACAACTCTTCTTAAGTAGCAGCCTAACTACCCGCGCTCGTCGTTTTTAGCAGCCTATCCACCACTGTCTTCTATGTTAGCAGCCTATCTACACATCTCTTCTTTAGCAGCAGACTATCTACCCGCCCTCTTCATAGCTATCAGCCTATCTACCACCCTCTTCTTTGTTAACAACCTATCTACTACACCTTTTCCTTGTTTGCAGCCTATCTACATAACTCTTCTTTAGTAGCCGCCTAACTACACCCCTCTTCTTTTTTAGCAGCCTATCTACCACCGTCTTCTTTGTTAGCAGCCTACCAACACAACACTTCTTTAGCAGCAGCCTAACTACCCCCCTCTTCTTTTTTGCAGCCTATCAACCACCGTCTTCTTTGTTAGCAGCCTATCTACAATACTCTTCTTTAGTAGTAGTCTAACTGCACCCCTCTTCTTTTTTGCAGTATATCTACCACCGTCTTCTTTGTTAGCAGCCTATCCACACAACTCCTATTTAGTAGCAGCCTAACTACACCCCTCTTCTTTTTTAGCAGCCTATCTACCACCGTCTTCTTTGTTATCAGCCTATCTACTACACCTTTTCATTGTTAGCAGCCTATCTACATAACTCTTCTTTAGTAGCCGCCTAATTACACCCCTCTTCTTTTTTAGCAGCCTATCTACCACCGTCTTCTTTGTTAGCAGCCTATCTACACAACTCTTATTTAGTAGCAGCCTAACTACACCCCTATTCTTTTTTAGCAGCCAATCTTCCACCATCTTCTTTGTTAGCAGCCTATCTACACAACACTTCTTTAGTAGCAGCCTAACTACCCCCCTCTACTTTTTTGCAGCCTATCTACCACCGTCTTCTTTACTAGCAGCCAATCTACACAACTCTTCTTTAGTAGCAGCCTAACTATACCCCTCTTCTTTTTTAGCAGCCTATCTACCACCGTCTTTTTTGGTAGCAGCCTATCTACACAACTCTTATTTAGTAGCAGCCTAACTAAACCCCTCTTCTTTTTTAGCAGCCTATCTACCACCAACTTCTTTGTTAGCAGCCTACCTACACAACACTTCTTTAGTAGCAGCCTAACTACCCCCCCTCTACTTTTCTGCAGCCTATCTACCACCATCTTCTTTGCTAGCAGCCTATCTACACAACTCTTCTTTAGTAGCAGCCTAACTACACCCCTCTTCTTTTTCAGCAGCCTATCTACCACCGTCTTCTTGTTAGCAGCCTACCTACACAACACTTCTTTAGTAGCAGCCTAACTACCCCCCCTCTACTTTTCTGCAGCCTATCTACCACCATCTTCTTTGCTAGCAGCCTATCTACACAACTCTTCTTTAGTAGCAGCCTAACTACATTCCTCTTCTTTTTTAGCAGCCTATCTACCACCGTCTTCTTTGTTATCAGCCTATCTACACAACTCTTATTTAGTAGCAGCCTAACTACACCCCTCTTCTTTTTTAGCAGCCTATCTACCACCATCTTCTTTGTTAGCAGCCTACCTACACAACACTTCTTTAGTAGCAGCCTACCTACCCCCCTATTCTTTTTTAGCAGCCTATCTACCACCGTCTTCTTTGTCAGCAGCCTATCTACACAACTCTTCTTTAGTAGCAGCCTAACTACACCCCTCTTCTTTTTTAGCAGCCTATCTACCACCGTCTTCTTTGCTAGCAGCCTATCTTCACAACTCTTCTTTAGCAGCAGCCTAACTACCCCCCTCTTCTTTTTTGCAGCCTATCTACAACCGTCTTCTTTACTAGCAGCCTATCTACACAACTCTTCTTTAGTAGCAGCCTAACTACCCCCGCTCGTCGTTTTTAGTAGCCTATCCACCACTGTCTTCTATGTTAGCAGCCTATCTACACATCTCTTTTTTACCAGCAGACTATCTACCCACCCTCTTCATTGCTATCAGCCTATCTACCACCCTCTTCTTTGTTAACAGCCTATCTACTACACCTTTTCATTGTTAGCAGCCTATCTACATAACTCTTCTTTAGTAGCCGCCTAATTACACCCCTCTTCTTTTTTAGCAGCCTATCTACCACCGTCTTCTTTGTTAGCAGCCTATCTACACAACTCTTATTTAGTAGCAGCCTAACTACACCCCTATTCTTTTTTAGCAGCCAATCTTCCACCATCTTCTTTGTTAGCAGCCTATCTACACAACACTTCTTTAGTAGCAGCCTAACTACCCCCCTCTACTTTTTTGCAGCCTATCTACCACCGTCTTCTTTACTAGCAGCCAATCTACACAACTCTTCTTTAGTAGCAGCCTAACTACACCCCTCTTCTTTTTTAGCAGCCTATCTACCACCGTCTTCTTGTTAGCAGCCTACATACACAACTCTTCTTTAGTAACAGCCTAACATCCCGCTCTTCTTTTTTGCAGCCTATCTACCACCGCCTTCTTTGTTAGCAGCCCACCTACACAACACTTCTTTAGCAGCAGCCTAACTACCCCCCTCTTCTTTTTTGCAGCCTATCTACCACCGTCTTCTTTGCTAGCAGCCTATCTACACAACTCTTCTTTAGTAGCAGCCTATCTACACAACTCTTCTTTAGTAGCAGCCTAACTACACCCCTCTTCTTTTTTAGCAGCCTATCTACCACCGTCTTCTTTGTTAGCAGTCTATCTACACAACTCTTATAAAGTAGCAGCCTAACTACACCCCTCTTCTTTTTTAGCAGCCTATCTACCACCGTTTTCTTTATTAGCAGCCTACCTACACAACATTTCTTTAGCAGCAGCCTAACTACCCCCCCTCTACTTTTTTGCAGCCTATCTACCACCATCTTCTTTGCTAGCAGCCTATCTACAAAACTTTTCTTTAGTAGCAGCCTAACTACACCCCTCTTCTTTTTTAGCAGCCTATCTACAACCGTCTTCTTTACTAGCAGCCTATCTATACAACTCTTCTTAAGTAGCAGCCGAACTACCAGCGCTCGTCATTTTTAGCAGCCTATCCACCACTGTCTTCTATGTTAGCAGCCTATCTACACATCTCTTCTTTAGCAGCAGACTATCTACTCGCCCTCTTCATAGCTATCAGCCTATCTACCACCCTCTTCTTTGTTAACAGCCTATCTACTACACCTTTTCCTTCTTTGCAGCCTATCTACATAACTATTCTTTAGTAGCCGCCTAACTACCACCCCTCTTCTTTTTTAGCAGCCTATCTACCACCGTCTTCTTTGTTAGCAGCCTATCTACACAACTCTTCTTTAGTAGTAGCCTAACTGCACCCCTCTTTTTTTTTGCAGTATATCTACCACCGTCTTCTTTGTTAGCAGCCTATCTACACAACTCTTATTTAGCAGCAGCCTATATACACCCCTCTTCTTTTTTAGCAGCCTATCTACCACCGTCTTCTTTGTTTGCAGCCTACCTACACAACACTTATTTAGTAGCAGCCTAACTACCCCCCTCTTCTTTTTTGCATCCTATCTACAACCGTCTTCTTTGCTAGCAGGCCTATCTACACAATGCTTCTTTGGTACCAGCCTAACTAAACCCATCTTCTTTTCTAGCAGCCTATCTACCACCGTCTTCTTTGTTATCAGTCTATCTACACAACTCCTATTTAGTAGCAGCCTAACTACACCCCTCTTCTTTTTTAGCAGCCTATCTACCACCGTCTTCTTTGTTATCAGCCTATCTACACAACTCTTATTTAGTAGCAGCCTAACTACACCCCTCTTCTTTTTTAGCAGCCTATCTACCACCGTCTTCTTTGTTAGCAGCCTACCTACACAACACTTCTTTAGTAGCAGACTACCTACCCCCCTCTTCTTTTTTAGCAGCCTATCTACCACCGTCTTCTTTGTCAGCAGCCTATCTACACAACTCTTCTTTAGTAGCAGCCTAACTACTCCCCTCTTCTTTTTTAGCAGCCATCTACCACCGTCTTCTTTGCTAGCAGCCTATCTACACAACTCTTCTTTAGTAGCAGCCTATCTACACAACTCTTCTTTAGTAGCAGCCTAACTACACCCCTCTTCTTTTTTAGCAGCCTATCTACCACCGTCTTCTTTGTTAGCAGACTATCTACACAACTCTTATAAAGTAGCAGCCTAACTACACCCCTCTTCTTTTTTAGCAGCCTATCTACCACCGTTTTCTTTATTAGCAGACTACCTACACAACACTTCTTTAGTAGCAGCCTAACTACCCCCCCCTCTACTTTTTTGCAGCCTATCTACCACCATCTTCTTTGCTAGCAGCCTATCTACAAAACTTTTGTTTAGTAGCAGCCTAACTCCACCCCTTTTCTTTTTTAGCAGCCTATCTACAACCGTCTTCTTTACTAGCAGCCTATCTATACAACTCTTCTTAAGTAGCAGCCTAACTACCCGCGCTCGTCGTTTTTAGCAGCCTATCCACCACTGTCTTCTATGTTAGCAGCCTATCTACACATCTCTTCTTTAGCAGCAGACTATCTACCCGCCCTCTTCATAGCTATCAGCCTATCTACCACCCTCTTCTTTGTTAACAACCTATCTACTACACCTTTTCCTTGTTTGCAGCCTATCTACATAACTCTTCTTTAGTAGCCGCCTAACTACACCCCTCTTCTTTTTTAGCAGCCTATCTACCACCGTCTTCTTTGTTAGCAGCCTACCAACACAACACTTCTTTAGCAGCAGCCTAACTACCCCCTCTTCTTTTTTGCAGCCTATCAACCACCGTCTTCTTTGTTAGCAGCCTATCTACAATACTCTTCTTTAGTAGTAGTCTAACTGCACCCCTCTTCTTTTTTGCAGTATATCTACCACCGTCTTCTTTGTTAGCAGCCTATCCACACAACTCCTATTTAGTAGCAGCCTAACTACACCCCTCTTCTTTTTTAGCAGCCTATCTACCACCGTCTTCTTTGTTATCAGCCTATCTACACAACTCTTCTTTAGTAGCAGCCTAACTACACCCCTCTTCTTTTTTAGCAGCCTATCTACCACCGTCTTCTTTGTTTACAGCCTACCTACACAACACTTATTTAGAAGCAGCCTAACTACCCCCCTCTTCTTTTTTGCATCCTATCTACCACCGTCTTCTTTGCTAGCAGCCTATCTACACAACTCTTCTTTAGTAGCAGCCTAACTAAACCCATCTTCTTTTCTAGCAGCCTATCTACCACCGTCTTCTTTGTTATCAGCCTATCTACACATCTCCTATTTAGTAGCAGCCTAACTACACCCCTCTTCTTTTTTAGCAGCCTATCTACCACCATCTTCTTTGTTAGCAGCCTACCTACACAACACTTCTTTAGCAGCAGCCTAACTACTACCCCTCTTCTTTTTTAGCAGCCTATCTACCACCGTCTTCTGTGTTAGCAGCCTATCTACACAACTCCTATTTAGTAGCAGCCTAACTACACCCCTCTTCTTTTTTAGCAGCCTATCTACCACCGTCTTCTTTGTTATCAGCCTATCTACACAACTCTTATTTAGTAGCAGCCTAACTACACCCCTCTTCTTTTTTAGCAGCCTATCTACCACCGTCTTCTTTGTTAGCAGCCTACCTACACAACACTTCTTTAGTAGCAGCCTACCTACCCCCCTCTTCTTTTTTAGCAGCCTATCTACCACCGTCTTCTTTGTCAGCAGCCTATCTACACAACTCTTCTTTAGTAGCAGCCTAACTACACCCCTCTTCTTTTTTAGCAGCCTATCTACCACCGTCTTCTTTGTTTACAGCCTACCTACACAACACTTCTTTAGCAGCAGCCTAACTACTACCGCTCTTCTTTTTTAGCAGCCTATCTACCACCGTCTTCTTTGCTAGCAGCCTATCTACACAACTCTTCTTTAGTAGCAGCCTAACTACACCCATCTTCTTTTTTAGCAGCCTATCTACCACCGTCTTCTTTGTTAGCAGCCTATCTACACAACACTTCTTTAGTAGCAGCCTAACTACACCCCTATTCTTTTTTAGCAGCCTATCTACCACCATCTTCTTTGTTAGCAGCCTACCTACACAACACTTCTTTAGTAGCAGCCTAACTACCCCCCCCCCTCTTCTTTTTTAGCATCCTATCTACCACCGTCTTCTTTGTCAGCAGCCTATCTACACAACTCTTATTTAGTAGCAGCCTAACTACACCCCTCTTCTTTTTTAGCAGCCTATCTACCACCGTCTTCTTTGTTATCAGCCTAACTACACAACTCTTATTTAGTAGCAGCCTAACTACACCCCTCTTCTTTTTTAGCAGCCTATCTACCACCGTCTTCTTTGTTAGCAGCCTACCTACACAACACTTCTTTAGTAGCAGCCTAACTACCCCCCCTCTTCTTTTTTGCAGCCTATCTACCACCGTCTTCTTTGCTAGCAGCCTATCTTCACAACTCTTCTTTAGCAGCAGCCTAACTACCCCCCTCTTCTTTTTTGCAGCCTATCTACAACCGTCTTCTTTACTAGCAGCCTATCTACACAACTCTTCTTTAGTAGCAGCCTAACTACCCCCGCTCGTCGTTTTTAGTAGCCTATCCACCACTGTCTTCTATGTTAGCAGCCTATCTACACATCTCTTTTTTACCAGCAGACTATCTACCCACCCTCTTCATTGCTATCAGCCTATCTACCACCCTCTTCTTTGTTAACAGCCTATCTACTACACCTTTTCATTGTTAGCAGCCTATCTACATAACTCTTCTTTAGTAGCCGCCTAATTACACCCCTCTTCTTTTTTAGCAGCCTATCTACCACCGTCTTCTTTGTTAGCAGCCTATCTACACAACTCTTATTTAGTAGCAGCCTAACTACACCCCTATTCTTTTTTAGCAGCCAATCTTCCACCATCTTCTTTGTTAGCAGCCTATCTACACAACACTTCTTTAGTAGCAGCCTAACTACCCCCCTCTACTTTTTTGCAGCCTATCTACCACCGTCTTCTTTACTAGCAGCCAATCTACACAACTCTTCTTTAGTAGCAGCCTAACTATACCCCTCTTCTTTTTTAGCAGCGTATCTACCACCGTCTTTTTTGGTAGCAGCCTATCTACACAACTCTTATTTAGTAGCAGCCTAACTAAACCCCTCTTCTTTTTTAGCAGCCTATCTACCACCAACTTCTTTGTTAGCAGCCTACCTACACAACACTTCTTTAGTAGCAGCCTAACTACCCCCCCTCTACTTTTCTGCAGCCTATCTACCACCATCTTCTTTGCTAGCAGCCTATCAACACAACTCTTCTTTAGTAGCAGCCTAACTACACCCCTCTTCTTTTTCAGCAGCCTATCTACCACCGTCTTCTTGTTAGCAGGCTACCTACACAACACTTCTTTAGTAGCAGCCTAACTACCCCCCCTCTACTTTTCTGCAGCCTATCTACCACCATCTTCTTTGCTAGCAGCCTATCTACACAACTCTTCTTTAGTAGCAGCCTAACTACATTCCTCTTCTTTTTTAGCAGCCTATCTACCACCGTCTTCTTTGTTATCAGCCTATCTACACAACTCTTATTTAGTAGCAGCCTAACTACACCCCTCTTCTTTTTTAGCAGCCTATCTACCACTGTCTTCTTTGTTAGCAGCCTACCTACACAACACTTCTTTAGTAGCAGCCTACCTACCCCCCTCTTCTTTTTTAGCAGCCTATCTACCACCGTCTTCTTTGTCAGCAGCCTATCTACACAACTCTTCTTTAGTAGCAGCCTAACTACACCCCTCTTCTTTTTTAGCAGCCTATCTACCACCGTCTTCTTTGCTAGCAGCCTATCTACACAACTCTTCTTTAGTAGCAGCCTATCTACACAACTCTTCTTTAGTAGCAGCCTAACTACACCCCTCTTCTTTTTTAGCAGCCTATCTACCACCGTCTTCTTTGTTAGCAGACTATCTACACAACTCTTATAAAGTAGCAGCCTAACTACACCCCTCTTCTTTTTTAGCAGCCTATCTACCACCGTTTTCTTTATTAGCAGACTACCTACACAACACTTCTTTAGTAGCAGCCTAACTACCCCCCCTCTACTTTTTTGCAGCCTATCTACCACCATCTTCTTTGCTAGCAGCCTATCTACAAAACTTTTCTTTAGTAGCAGCCTAACTACACCCCTCTTCTTTTTTAGCAGCCTATCTACAACCGTCTTCTTTACTAGCAGCCTATCTATACAACTCTTCTTAAGTAGCAGCCTAACTACCCGCGCTCGTTGTTTTTAGCAGCCTATCCACCACTTTCTTCTATGTTAGCAGCCTATCTACACATCTCTTCTTTAGCAGCAGACTATCTACCCGCCCTCTTCATAGCTATCAGCCTATCTACCACCCTCTTCTTTGTTAACAGCCTATCTACTACACCTTTTCCTTGTTTGCAGCCTATCTACATAACTCTTCTTTAGTAGCCGCCTAACTACACCCCTCTTCTTTTTTAGCAGCCTATCTACCACCGTCTTCTTTGTTAGCAGCCTACCAACACAACACTTCTTTAGCAGCAGCCTAACTACCCCCCTCTTCTTTTTTGCAGCCTATCAACCACCGTCTTCTTTGTTAGCAGCCTATCTACACAACTCTTCTTTAGTAGTAGCCTAACTACACCCCTCTTCTTTTTTGCAGTATATCTACCACCGTCTTCTTTGTTAGCAGCCTATCTACACAACTCCTATTTAGTAGCAGCCTAACTACACCCCTCTTCTTTTTTAGCAGCCTATCTACCACCGTCTTCTTTGTTATCAGCCTATCTACACAACTCTTACTTAGTAGCAGCCTAACTACACCCATCTTCTTTTTTAGCAGCCTATCTACCACCGTCTTCTTTGTTAGCAGCCTACCTACACAACACTTCTTTAGTAGCAGCCTACCTACCCCCTCTTCTTTTTTAGCAGCCTCTCTACCACCGTCTTCTTTGTCAGCAGCCTATCTACACAACTCTTCTTTAGTAGCAGCCTAACTACACCCCTCTTCTTTTTTAGCAGCCTATCTACCACCGTCTTCTTTGTTTACAGCCTACCTACACAACACTTATTTAGTAGCAGCCTAACTACCCCCCTCTTCTTTTTTGCATCCTATCTACCACCGTCTTCTTTGCTAGCAGCCTATCTACACAACTCTTCTTTAGTAGCAGCCTAACTACCCCCCCTCTACTTTTCTGCAGCCTATCTACCACCATCTTCTTTGCTAGCAGCCTATCTACACAACTCTTCTTTAGTAGCAGCCTAACTACATTCCTCTTCTTTTTTAGCAGCCTATCTACCACCGTCTTCTTTGTTATCAGCCTATCTACACAACTCTTATTTAGTAGCAGCCTAACTACACCCCTCTTCTTTTTTAGCAGCCTATCTACCACTGTCTTCTTTGTTAGCAGCCTACCTACACAACACTTCTTTAGCAGCAGCCTAACTACCCCCCTCTTCTTTTTTGCAGCCTATCAACCACCGTCTTCTTTGTTAGCAGCCTATCTACACAACTCTTCTTTAGTAGTAGCCTAACTGCACCCCTCTTCTTTTTTGCAGTATATCTACCACCGTCTTCTTTGTTAGCAGACTATCTACACAACTCTTATAAAGTAGCAGCCTAACTACACCCCTCTTCTTTTTTAGCAGCCTATCTACCACCGTTTTCGTTATTAGCAGACTACCTACACAACACTTCTTTAGTAGCAGCCTAACTACCCCCCCTCTACTTTTTTGCAGCCTATCTACCACCATCTTCTTTGCTAGCAACCTATCTACAAAACTTTTCTTTAGTAGCAGCCTAACTACACCCCTCTTCTTTTTTAGCAGCCTATCTACAACCGTCTTCTTTACTAGCAGCCTATCTATACAACTCTTCTTAAGTAGCAGCCTAACTACCCGCGCTCGTTGTTTTTAGCAGCCTATCCACCACTTTCTTCTATGTTAGCAGCCTATCTACACATCTCTTCTTTAGCAGCAGACTATCTACCCGCCCTCTTCATAGCTATCAGCCTATCTACCACCCTCTTCTTTGTTAACAGCCTATCTACTACACCTTTTCCTTGTTTGCAGCCTATCTACATAACTCTTCTTTAGTAGCCGCCTAACTACACCCCTCTTCTTTTTTAGCAGCCTATCTACCACCGTCTTCTTTGTTAGCAGCCTACCAACACAACACTTCTTTAGCAGCAGCCTAACTACCCCCCTCTTCTTTTTTGCAGCCTATCAACCACCGTCTTCTTTGTTAGCAGCCTATCTACACAACTCTTCTTTAGTAGTAGCCTAACTGCACCCCTCTTCTTTTTTGCAGTATATCTACCACCGTCTTCTTTGTTAGCAGCCTATCTACACAACTCCTATTTAGTAGCAGCCTAACTACACCCCTCTTCTTTTTTAGCAGCCTATCTACCACCGTCTTCTTTGTTAGCAGCCTACCAACACAACACTTCTTTAGCAGCAGCCTAACTACCCCCCTCTTCTTTTTTGCAGCCTATCAACCACCGTCTTCTTTGTTAGCAGCCTATCTACACAACTCTTCTTTAGTAGTAGCCTAACTGCACCCCTCTTCTTTTTTGCAGTATATCTACCACCGTCTTCTTTGTTAGCAGCCTATCTACACAACTCCTATTTAGTAGCAGCCTAACTACACCCCTCTTCTTTTTTAGCAGCCTATCTACCACCGTCTTCTTTGTTATCAGCCTATCTACCACCCTCTTCTTTGTTAACAGCCTATCTACTACACCTTTTCATTGTTAGCAGCCTATCTACATAACTCTTCTTTAGTAGCCGCCTAATTACACCCCTCTTCTTTTTAGCAGCCTATCTACCACCGTCTTCTTTGTTAGCAGCCTATCTACACAACTCTTATTTAGTAGCAGCCTAACTACACCCCTATTCTTTTTTAGCAGCCAATCTTCCACCATCTTCTTTGTTAGCAGCCTATCTACACAACACTTCTTTAGTAGCAGCCTAACTACCCCCCTCTACTTTTTTGCAGCCTATCTACCACCGTCTTCTTTACTAGCAGCCAATCTACACAACTCTTCTTTAGTAGCAGCCTCACTATACCCCTCTTCTTTTTTAGCAGCCTATCTACCACCGTCTTTTTTGGTAGCAGCCTATCTACACAACTCTTATTTAGTAGCAGCCTAACTACACCCCTCTTCTTTTTTAGCAGCCTATCTACCACCAACTTCTTTGTTAGCAGCCTACCTACACAACACTTCTTTAGTAGCAGCCTAACTACCCCCCCTCTACTTTTCTGCAGCCTATCTACCACCATCTTCTTTGCTAGCAGCCTATCTACACAACTCTTCTTTAGTAGCAGCCTAACTACACCCCTCTTCTTTTTCAGCAGCCTATCTACCACCGTCTTCTTGTTAGCAGCCTACCTACACAACACTTCTTTAGTAGCAGCCTAACTACCCCCCCTCTACTTTTCTGCAGCCTATCTACCACCATCTTCTTTGCTAGCAGCCTATCTACACAACTCTTCTTTAGTAGCAGCCTAACTACATTCCTCTTCTTTTTTAGCAGCCTATCTACCACCGTCTTCTTTGTTAGCAGCCTATCTACACAACTCTTCTTTAGCAGCAGCCTAACTACACCCATCTTCTTTTTTTAAGCCTATCTACAACCGTTTTCTTTGCTAGCAGCCTATCTACACAACTCTTCTTAAGTAGCAGCCTAACTACACCCCTATTCTTTTTTAGCAGCCTATCTACCACCATCTTCTTTGTTAGCAGCCTACATACACAACACTTCTTTAGTAGCAGCCTAACAACCCCCCTTTTCTTTTTTAGCAGCCTATCTACCACCGTCTTCTTTGTCAGCAGCCTATCTACACAACTCTTCTTTAGTAGCAGCCTAACTACACCCCTCTTCTTTTTTAGCAGCCTATCTACCACCATCTTCTTTGCTAGCAGCCTATCTACACAACTCTTTTTTAGAAGCAGCATATCTGACAGCCCACCTCTTCTTTTTAGCAGCCTATCTACCACCCCTTTCTTTGAAAGCAGCCTATCTACCCCCCTCTTCTTTATTAGCAGCCTATCTCCCCCCCTTTATTGTTAGCAGCCTATCTTCCAACCCTTTTCTTTGTTAGAAGCCTATCTACACAACTCTTCTTTAGTAGCAGCCTAACTACCCCCCCTCTTTTTTTTTAGCAGCCTATCTACCACCGTCTTCTTTGTTAGCAGCTTATCTACCTTCCCTCTTCTTTATTAGTAGCCTATCTACACACCTCTTCTGTAGTAGCAGCCTCTCTACCCCCCTCTTCTTTGTTAGCAGTCTGTCTAATCCCCCTTCTTCTTCGGTAATAACCTATCTACCCCCTCTTCTTTGCTAGCAGCCTATCTCCCCCCCCCTTTTGGTTACCCTTTCTCCTTCCCCCACCTCCTCTTCAGGAGCAGCCTATCTTTCTACCTCCTCTTATTTGTTAGCAACCTGTCTACCCCCCTCCTCTTTTTCGTTTGCAGCCTTTCTACCCCCCTCTTCTTCGGGAGCAGCCTATCTACCACCCCTTTTCTTTATTAGCATGCTATTTCCCCCCAATTATTCGTTAGCAGCCTATCCACCCCCCCCCCCCCCTTTCTTCAGTAGCAGCCTTTCTACCTCTCTCCCCCCCCACCTTTTCTTTTGTCAGCAGGTTATATCCCCCCCCATTTTTTATTAGCAGCCTATTTACCCCCCCCCCTATTCTTTGTTAACAGCCTATCTACCCCCTTGTTCTTCTTCAGTAGCAGCCTATCTACCCCATCTATCAAATTTGTTAGATCATCTAACAAATAAGTTTGTATGAGAATCATGTATTGGTGACAGGATCTCCCAAAAACAAATGATGCTTTGTAAAGTAGCTACCAATTTCTGATATAAGTAGAATGCATACCATATTATTATGACCACAAGCAATTAGTACTGAAAGCTATTAGTTGACATCCTTGTATTTACAATCTAATCCAATAACACATTTGCAAATGCCAAATGAAGACTTATGACAAATAAAATCACACTTAATGGTTTGAGAATCATTGCTCTATCTGATAATGTGAATCATGGGAATAAAATAATTTGGCATGTTTAGGTGAGTTTTGCCAAATTATACATTTATAAACACTATTCTACAAGTAACTGTGTAGAGAAGGCAGTGTTGCCCATAGCAACCAATCAGACATTTGCTTTCATTTTGTAAGCTGCACTACAAAAATGACGGAATGTGATTGGTTGCTAAGGGCCTTCAGCTATCTGAAGAATATTTTTCTGAACTGTGTGTCGAATGACACAAATTAAACAAGACAAGGTCAATTTGATGCAGGGAATAATAAAGCTCAATGTATACATTAAAATAATCTAATGATCATTTTGATTGCTTATTGATTGTTGATTGTTTTGATTGCAATGTAATCACAACTGTATAAATTTATATCATACTTGTCAACTCTCCCGGAATTTCTGGGAAACTTCCAAATTACAGGTAGGTCCCAGACTACCAGGAGAGCAGGCTATTCTTCCGCATCCAGCTCACTTCCTAGTGAAGTGGACGTGTTGGGGGCCTCCATGACACGATTTGATGCAAATCCTGTAATTTTGTCCCTGCCCCCACAACATAACGCCTCTGGGAGATCCTGGAAGGGACAAAAATAATGTTGGCAAATATGATTTATATATGATGGACAGGGGCACACAAAAGGCGTCTGAATAATTAACAAATGCCCTAAAAGTCTAACTCATGGATGGTAGTGATGACTAAATATAGCCTTCCTCAACTAATGGGAGAACTGACTATTTACCTGCAGACACCCATCTCGTTATAAAATACTACATAATATAGACAGAGGGAGAGTACTATGGTGCCATGTTGCAAAACATATTGTTTATTCCGGTGGTAAACGCTTTACCGATTACGAGAACTCCGACAAGGTTGACACCTACATAAAAAATCCGATTGACTAAAAAAACTAATAGAATAAAAAGAGACTTACCTGTCAACCGAAGCTCCAGATGTCTGATGGCATCGTCATGCTGACAGTCAGGGATTCTGAAGACCCAGCTGTCTGGAACTTCAGTGTGACATCATAATACACTGTTAATAATATTAACAATAATAGAACAATTACACATAATACATTATACTAATACAATAATCTAATTTCTCATTTTTATTTGATGCCTTGCTTGTGACACTAGCGAGTGTTCAGCAATGCAACGTGACATATAAACAAATTACAGCAATGCAACCACGGACTTGCACAATTTCTTTATTTAATCCTTATTAAATATATGTCATTTACTGTTAATGTTCAGCATAAACTTATTTAATGTCTGATTGCTAACATTAAGAAATGGATATGTATTTGAAGTGTGACTGACATGTCTATATTAGCGCATTTATTATTGAACCACTTAATATCAGAATTGTAGTATCTATGTTAAAGACAATCAAATTATCATAAATCCCTAAACAGTATTGGTTATTTAAGCCAAAAATTAAAAAAAAATTAGGTTTATGTAACATTTGGGGCTAGATTTAGTAAGCTGTGGGTTTGAAAAAGTGGGGATGTTGCCTATAGCAACCAATCAGATTCTAGCTTTCATTTATTTAGTACCTTCTACAAAATGACAGCTAGAATCTGATTGGTTGCTATAGGCAACATCCCCACTATTTCAAACCCGCAGCTTAGTAAATCTAGCCCTAGGTCTTAAATATGTATCATTAAGTGAAAGATTATGTATGAATCGAATATATTGTGAATTGTGAATACATTGTTCAAATGTTTTAAAAACATTGGAACAGTATTATACATTTAAAAACAATCTGTCACGATTACATTACAGTGTATTTTTGAAAATATTGAACTTTGTTTAGAGATACTTTGAGTACCAGACATTATGTCTCAGACTTACAACTTTTTACTTTGAAATGTAAGATTCTAATTATTTACTGTTAGAAGTGTTTTCTATTCCACGTTGTATTACTAGTGTGGGTTGTTACACTTATCTTGCTTCAGACTATACAAAGTCGATTTAGATTAGGTGTACATTTTGGAGTTTTTCTGCTGACAAGAGAATATAGGGTTATGTAAACAGTCTTGGAAAGGACTGAAGTAAATAGAAATATAACATGAAGGTAGCAGCTGTTAATATAGGATTGTAGCTTTTGAAGACAAAGGGCAAAATAAGATCAGATAGGTACACGTGTTTTTGAAAACATAAAATGACTCTTTTTCTTTTTTCTGACCTTGAAATTAGTTAATCGAGTTTTAATCATTACAAAAAAAATAATAATTTTATTTTACAATCATTTTCACCTGAAATTACATATTATTATTATCGTAGATTTGTAAGGCACCACAGTGCTCCGCAGTGCCGTACTATAGGGAAAACAGTACATACATAAAACAGGGATATACAAGGTAGACAAAATAAACGCAGACAAGAAAACGAAGGGTATGGAGGACCCCTCTCTTTAGAGAGCTTATATTATAAGTGGAAGAGGGCACAGCTGAAACAAGAGGAGCATATGTGGCTCACAGTGGACAATTGTGAGGGTGTATTAGTGTGAATAGTGTTGTTATCGGGGATAAAGTCATACCTAAAAAAGAGATGGGTTTTCAAAGAGAGTCTAAAGATTTGAAGGCTGTGGAAAAGTCTGATTGAGCCTGGTAGGGAATTCCATAAGTGGGGAGCAGCTCAGAAGAAGTCTTTTAGGCAGGAGTGAGAGGTGGTTACCAGAGATGAGACAAGACACAGGTCAGAGGTAGATCTAAGAGGGCGGGAGGGAGAGTATTTTGATATGAGATTTGAGATGTATGTAGGGGTAGTGTTGTTGAGGGCTTTGTAGGTAACAGTGAGTAATTTAAATTTGATTCTGGAGGACACAGCGAGCCAGTATAGGGATTTGCAAAGTGATGCAGCAGATGTGGAGCGGTGAGAGAGGAAGATCAGCCTTGCAGCAGCATTTAGGATAGATTGAATTGTGGATATATGGATGTCAGGAATGCTAGATAGCAGGAGGTTACAATAGTCAAGACGGGAGATGATGAGAGAATGGATAAAAGTTTTGGTAACATACTTGAGAAATGTTGGTGAAGTCAATGTGACACCAAACAGATGCCATGGAAACAAAGGCATAAAACCGGAACACCATTACATTATTTCCCTTTGCCGCCTTTTTTAAACCCCATGTCTCCACCCACTTACAGTATCCTGAATATCATATTTGCAATATATTCTATATTGAAGCACCTGAGGGCGAGCCCAGACTGATGACAACTGATGCAGAGTTGGTCATATGTCGAGATGAGCTCGTCTTTGCACCTGTCATATAGCAGGTTACAAAGATATGCCTCCTAGCAGACTTATAGCTGTGGAGGTCTAGATAAGCTGCATTTGCATAAACACACCTTTTCTGTACTCAGTCAACATTAGAATGCCCTTTCTCTCCCCTCAATCTGCCTCTGCAGAATTGCACAAGTCTGTATCGGCGTGCGACCACTTTCTGGGCATGTGCACAGGACCAGCTGATCTAATAGGCTGACTAGGCTGCAGCCTAGGGTGCAAGGTTTTTAGGGGCGCAAAATTGTAATAAGTGAAATAAGTGGCAAAGATTGCCGTGAGCTGTTTGAGAGGCTATTTAGCACACGCACAACGCCTGCAATCCGCTGGAAAATAAATCCAGCAGTTTGCAGGGCAAAAAAAGTAAAATGACAGGTTAGTAAATGTCCCCATGGTGTAGTCACACCATTACGGCATTGTAATACTATGCACCCCACATGTTGCTCTTCTATGTGGTAAATTGAACATAAATATATTGAATAAAGCTCAGAAAAGCAGGGAAGAGAACAGTATAATAGCAATTGACAGTGAAACATAATACTCCTACTGTTATTCTAAAGCACAAATTGGGGTTTCTTTTGGTACCGTTGTCAAGTATAAAGCTTTACATTTCTTACATTATATGAGATAACAGCACGAGGCCATAAGCCACAGACCTCTAAGGCGACTTCTAATATCTGTAATAATATACAGTAGGGGATGTGTTATTTCTTATTGAGCAAAAGCTTTTCTAATGAACCCATAAGTGATGACATATAAACTAACCAATTATATGTAATGACATCAGAACTTATTGATTATATAGATATTATTTACAAAAGTTTATACATATATTAGCATTATGTACCTAGACATCATGTGGAAACATAACGTGTGAAGCTGCTACGGAACCTTCTGGCTAATTGGGGCATATTCAATTGACGACTGGAAAATCCCGCGCTCAAAAAATATTACCGTTATTACGGTAATCCTGCACGGGAAAACCTTTAATACGGTAATTTACTCGCTGGATTTCAGCTCAGGGAGCTGCGAGCTGAAATCCAGCGAGATATTACCGTATTAACAGTAATATTTTTTGAGCGCGGGATTTACGCCGATCCCGCCGTCAATTGAATATGCCCCATTGAATTGTCCCCATAAAGTATCTGTGTAATTCTTTTCACCACTGTTTTTCTTTTTACTTTATGGGGGGGTATTCAATTGTCCGCAGGTTCGAGCGCGGAAAAACTAATATCGGTAATACGGTAATCTCTCCCTGAGCTGCGAGCTGAAATCCAGCGAGTAAATTACCGTATTAACGTTTAACATTACGGTAATCCTGCGCGGACCACGGGATTTTCGGCAATCCCACGGACAATTGAATATGCCCCTATATATTAATTTCTTATTTTTTATCACTTTATTTAAAAAAATTAAAAATACTATATTATGTAATAGTGAACCATAGACTTGATTGTCATATACATATTGGGTAGTCCTAACTCTAAACAATGAGAGTCCCCATGTTGGGTCCCAAATCCATGTATTTTTAAATTGATAGTTAAGTAATAACCAGCAGGTACCCCTACAAAAGACCAGAACTCCCTACCAGCCACTGGTAACGTACATGCCCCACATACAGAGATACACAAAATGCAAGTTGCTCAATCAAATGACTGCAGGTACTAGATTGGGAAAGGTTATCTATAAAAGAGAACTACACAGCACACTGCTGTGAATCAGTAAAAACAACCGCCATTCTATTTGTGTATAAAATCTTAGTTGCACTCATTTCCAAATATATGCTAAGCTACCAGCCACAATTGTCACAATTGTCAAAACAAGCAGTGGCATGCCAACTCAGTAGCACATTATATTGATTGTCACAGTATTCGGCATGAGGAAACTATCCATTTCCACAATTATTCAATCAAGGGAATCATTTAAGCAATTACTTCCTTATTTAAACCCCATGATGACTGGTCTCACATCACTGATTTGATAAAGGGAAGTTGTCCCAAATGCAGCACAGAGCCACTAACTACACGACCCAGAGCTGTGTCTGCATCAGGACCCCGCAGTTTGTGACCACATCATGCTGTAGCTTATTTGGTGTCTCCTACCCCTGCTCTTCTGTGATTACAATAGAAAGTAAACTATCTTCCGCACTAGATTACTTCAAGCCATTATATGTAACGGGTAATTAACACAAATTAACCCAAATATGAGATGATGGGGTCTTACATCTAAAAAAATATTGCTACAAAAACTGCTGAGGGTGCTACTTCCTGTAGTATGAATTCAAAGGGGCATATTCAATTAGGATTCCGGTCTGCGGTAACGCGCGTTACCGTGGAAAGTGCGCACTATTGCCGGTATTACGGTACCGCAATAACGCGGATTTTCGTACGTAACCCTATGGGCTGCGAAATGGAAATCCACGTTATTGCGGTAGCGTGGGTTAAGTTCGCGGCCCGTTCCGGCGCGATCCTGCGGACCGGAATTGTAATTGAATATGCCCCATAGTGTGCTGAAAAAGGAGAGGAAAGAGATACTAACTGGGGAAGGCACACCTCATATATACTGTAAGATGGTAAATTAAATGAAATTTAATATATTTTTGAAATCCTCTTTTAATAAATTGTATTGCTCTTAGACACGAAAAAAAACACAGATATATGTGTATATTAGGTATACTATAATGTTACAATCTGATACTGATCTCATAAATATTTATTATTACAAACAATAGCTGTTACAAATATGTTACAAAATATATTTATGAGAGCAGTATCAGTTTGTAACATATATATATATATATATATATATATATATATATATATATATAGTGTGTAAGTGTGCATACATATATGTATATATAGATATAGGAGTCTGTCTGCGTGTACTTTTGGGACTTACTATTCCATATATTGGAAGTGTGCTGCAGTGAATTGTCTGTTAGAGCAGAGTGTACTTGTACTCATGTTCAACAATCACCAACAGACATATCTTTATATCCATTCCTTTATATCTTTTTGGCTTGGCTTAAAATGTAATGCTTACAGTAAATGGACAAATAATAAGGGATGTGAAACAAACATCCACAAAAAGTGAAACAACAAACCACACTTGAAAAGAAAAGTTATACCCCATTCATACTGCACCAAAATTCCGGGTTTTTGCCGGGGCGAGCTCAAACGACCCGGGTCTTGGTGCTGTATGAATGGTACAAGTGAAAAATCCCGGGTCTAAAAACCCGGGTCTTCAACCCGGGATTTATCGAGGGGTAATTCCCGGGTTGGACCTGGGTTGCCTGCACTATGAATGGTGCAAGCCGGGTTGCCATGGGGGGGGGGGGGGAGAGAGAGAGAGAGAGAGAGAGATTTTGTTTTTCATATTCCAGCTTTTAGCCAATGAAAAGTGCTCTGGTGATGACTCCCACAAATTGCCAGGGCACAGACTTGTGCAGTATGAATGGGGTCAACCCGGGAAATTCCCGGGTCCGAGGTGCAGTATGAATGGTGTTTCTGAGCTGGGACACTCCAAGCCCCAGCAGAAACCCACCTTGAAAAACCCGGGATATTGCCAGGGCGGCAGTATGAAAGTGGTATAACTATTTTTACATCCTCGCTTACCCCTTGGCCCAACATTTGTTGTGCTTGGCAATTAGGACTTGCTGTGGGTCATCCTTCCTCTTGATTACATATGTTGTAGAGGAGCATATACTGGCACAGGTGCAGAAGGGGCAGCAGATGGCAATAGTGCAGCAGAAGACAGCGGGCAGGAGATGGCAGTGGGGCAGGACATGGCAGCGGGCAGGATGGAAACCTTGGGGCTGTAAATGAGTGAATGTTGCACCATATTGTATTCATTTGCATTTGCACCATATTGTTCTCCAATGTCTGATTGCTTTCAGAAATACTTGGTAAGAAATATCCATACATGAACTTTGCCCACTGTCTCCAGCTTCCTCCACCTGAAGCTGCTATTCTGCATCAGCCCCCTCACGGGTGTCCTCCACCTCCTTTTCCGCGTCATAAGCAGTGCCGGATTAAGGGAATGGAGGCCCCTGGGCTAAGGGGGCCTCCATTCCCCCGTGAGGGCCCCCCCTCCACCCCGTGATCCGAGCTGCCCCCCCCCCCCTCCCCTGCACTAACCGCCTCCCCCGGCGTGCTGTACGCTCTTTACTGAGGAGATCTCGTGAGAGTGAGACTCACAAGGTTTCCTCAGTAAGGAGACTACAGCGCGCAGGGGAAGGACTGCAGTGAAAGTGCTCAGCAGCACTGATCGCACTGGGGACGCCCCCGACCGATCAATACTGCTGCTAAGCACTTTCAAGGGCCCCCTGGATGCCATAGGCCCCTGGGCTGTAGCCCAGTTAGCCCTATGGTTAATCCGGCCCTGGTCATAAGCATGTATGTTTGTGTCCATAACATCTACATTTTTGCATAATATTAGTAGATTTCATAACACACCTTAGTCTGGGCACATGTTACATGTATATTATTTGGGTTTCATGTATGTATATATGGGGTCATGTAGAGAAACAATTGCACCAAATGATTGGACAATCTGAATAAATCTGAATCTTTGGCTTGAGGCCAATTTTAGCTATGATCCATTTAAACTCTCTCAGGGATTTTCACTGAAAATACACAGTAATCTTGGTCATAGACAGGGTCAGATTATTCAATAGGATGGCTAGGCTGCGGTCTAGGGCATTAGGTTTTTGTGGTTTGTTTGATTTCCAATTGACATTATTAAAAAGACAAGTGTTGCTTTCTAAAAGCCGTCCATATTTAGATTGTTGTTGTTGGTGTTTATATTTCTTTAGTCAAAACATTAGTCATTTGAATAATTTATGCATGTATTCTGATGTAAAATTGACGGGGGCTCTCTGCAGTGTCAATTCGACCCACACCCTGCATAACTGATCGTCGATGTCGGCCAATGCGATGGTCTCCAGAGGACCGAGGTCCAGGGACGCCATGGTCCCACAGTCTGTGCTCCTAGCATGCCTCTGGTGTTAACAGAGCTTATTCTTTAGGCAGAGGCGGATTGGCCGTAGACCTGACCTGGACTTTTCCTGGTAGGCCAATGGCATCAACAGTAAATAGTCCAAAGTTAAAAAAAAAACATATCACAAGCGATCAATCAGATAGTTATAGACAAAACACAAGTCCTACAACGGTAATCACTTCTGAGGCCTTATTTTGACTACTGAATTTTTATTCCCCAAAACTGTCATCTGAGCCAGATGCCTCTGTCTACCATGATATAGACCATATTACATAGCTCTGTACAATAATAATGTATGACACAAAAAGGTACAGGACAATCTAAAATACCATAATAAATTACTAACATTTATATGTTACATAAATGCAGGTATTCCACCTGCTAAAAGTATAGAATTGGAAGAAATGATAATGAAATAGTAATAATAACAGGCTGCTTTTCTGTTAAATTCTTCACTGGAACTCCACATCCTCTCAAGGAGTAGAACAAACAAGCAAATCAGGGTAACGAAGCCAATGTTACATCTATCCCACTTGCTAGTTTGAATGAAATTCCATCCAAGCTGCAGGGAAGCCTCATCTTGTGTAGTCAGTAACAGGAAACAATGCTGATCCCTCCCTCTAGTAGGAAGGGACTGGGCTGGGTTGGAGAGGGCTGACCTTCCATTCTGTGAGTGTTGCAGGGAAGAGAGGTTGGGGGTTTGCAGAGCTCCTGGCTGCAGCTTGTCAAGAGATAAGTAAAGACAGGTAAAAATGTGCTTGATTACTTAAAACAAATACCCACGCGTGTCATGCTGGAGTGCATTGTGATTTCTTCTGTCGCAGCCAAGGCTGTGGATTCTTCACACTGTTTACTATATGCAAATGTCAACTTTATACCGGCTAGGTGACAAGAAGCCACACTTTACACACAAAGATAACGTGTATAAGGATGTGGTGGCGTCATCGTTCAAGTACAGCCTGTATGTTGTGGCAATTGTCAATGAATTCAGGCCTCCAATAATTCCACATTATTAGTATTTCTTTACAGAACTGGATGCATGTGATATGTTGCTAATATGTATGTCATTTTATTTTAGGCATTAGATGCAGAGTTGTTTGTACGCTCCCTGCTGTCAGATTGTACATTATTATGGCTCATTAAGGTGCTTCTCCTTACTATGGTATTTGTGAATGTTTGAATGTCAGGTTGATGGTGCAGATGACATTAGACAGCCGGCATTATTCTTTGATTTAAAATCCTCACTTTTAAAGTATAAGGCCACAGTGAAACTATGCAATGTATAGGCGTTTACAGAATGTCCTATTGTATGAGATTAAAAAACCATTGTATGCTTTAATATGCAAAGAAAAATAATATATTAAAGCATTTATATTACAATTGAACATCTGATTGCAAGCTCTTCTGTCTAGGTCCCTTTTACACTTATTTAATTTTAGCTTCTTATTGGTACAATAGATCCATTTTAATTCTAACAGGGTAGGACTGGGAGATGCATTTCTCCACACTAGGATTATTTTATAAAATATTGAGGATGAAATGTATTTCTGTGTAACATGAGATTGGTGGGTGCTATAATCTACATTGCAAAAAAAATAAAAATTGCTTATTATCATCATTGAATAATGTGACTGAATTGTGTTCCTTCCAGAGCATCAGCCTCTCATAGCAGCATACTCTGCAAAGCTGTGACCTTTTACCTACTTTTTTGTCAAGCAGCCGTCATGTGGTTTAATTTTGGGGGTTGGTAACGTCTGACGTTTGCACAGGGGCGGGGGATTGTCATAGGAATACATCATGGTGTGTCCTTGACTAAAAAGGGAATTTGTAAACGGTGTAGGAAAGGTTTTTAAGGACAGTAGATATGGAGAAAAAAATAAAGAATGTGACACTGTAAACACCACTGAGCAAAAGTCCTTTCAGTTCCTGTATTGTTGTTAGTGTGTGTTTTGTGTTTCCATTCTACAGTACTGTAAAATGACTGGTGCTTTATAAATAGAATACACATATATGGTGTCTTAGAAGGTGCTACTGGTAGGTTGTATTTCCACATTATTGTTGCCACTATCTCCTCTCTAGATGTTATCCATACAAAAGTGACAGGGTTGTTCAGATAAGGGGGCAAAATAACCAGTTGCCCTGGTTTTCCTGTCAATCCGATCAAGTGTCATTTGGTGACAGTGTAAAAATGGAACTGAAGTTTTATTTGTCTTTATGGAGATGCAGCACAGAGAGTTAGTACAATGCCTCTAATTTTCGGATGATATAGAGTTGTGAAAATGTTGTTTATATTAAATGTATACACACACCTATATGACCTACCTAGATATGTCTGTGTACAGGGGCAGGGGGGCATTTGTCCCCGGGCCGGTCCCATAGTGAACTACCTTGGGCTGGGCCACCTGCATTTTTTTCCTTTAAAAGTTGTCTTGCCCCCAGAGCTAAAATTTGCCAGCCCACCCCTGTCTGTGTATGTTATATATACATGTATATAGATATTTGCATTAACATGCAGATGCACCCAATAAAGTGGCCACTGAATGTATAATATATATATATATATATATATATATATATATATATATATACACACACATATATATATTCATGTATGTAGATCTGTGTGAAGCCTGAAACGTAGATTTTTTTTTATGAAATAAATTCTTTAACATTTGAAAAAGCCCTGTGAGCGCCTAATAAAAATTAAAAAAAAAAAAAAAAGATATATATATATATATATATATCTTTTTTTTTTTCTTTTTTTTATATATATATAATTATTTAATGTATGTATTAGGAAGTCTTTGTATGTCCTTGCATATGTGTACTGAGTGTATATCATTTTCATATGTATATCCGTGTGTTTATGCAAGTCTGTATACATCCACATTACACTTGTATAGCATAGCACTTAGCATTTTGGTTGGACCAGAAGATTGTATTAGTAGTATTGGGCAACAATCCACTGCTTAAGAGCAACTTCTTGGCACATATCATGTTGTGATGTAAGCACTTCCTTACACATTGTAGTAAATGACACACCCACTCCAATATAAATAGATGTGTATCGTTTTTTTATGTTCTTTGCACAATAATTTGTCAGGAGCTGGCAGGATAATGTTTTGTGTTTACTTTATGTAATTCATAAACTTGTGTCAACGTCATCATGCCATTGTAGGATGAATGCAATGAAGTAACTTTATGACAGTGTTTACAGCAAATCTTAACATGCAGTAATGAAGAAGTGTTAAACAGAATGTTAGCAGATATGATTTATTTATTTAACATTGATCAAAGTGCACCTAGAAACTGGACAATTACAGCCATGAAGATAATTTTAGATATAAATTTATATTATAATGTTAATAATCAAAAATAGCATGTGTGTCAAAATGCAAGAAGTGAATCATATGCAGAACAAATTCTTCTTATTAAACTTTATATATTGTTGTTGATTTGTAAGGCCACAATGCTGGACAGTGGGGAAAACGGCATATATAGAAAAGGTACATATAAGGTTGACAAAATAAATAAACATGAAAACAAAGGGTAGGAAGGGCCCAGCTTATGAGGGCGCTAACAACCTTAAGTGAAAAGGGCAAAGTTGAGACGAGAGGAGCGAATGTGGCTCAGAGTGGAGATTGGGACGGTTGTGATGGTGTGTACTAGCATGTGCAGTATTGGGTAGCAATAGGGTAAGCTCTAGAGAAGAGATGGGTTTTCAGAGAGCATTATAAAGATTTTGGGCCTGATTCATTAAGGATCTTAAATGAAGCGGATTCTTATTTCAGTCTCCTGGACAAAACCATGGTACAATGCAAGGGGTGCAAATTAGTTTTCTGTTTTGCACATAAGTTATATACTGACTGTTTTTTCATGTAACACACAAATACTTGATAGCTTATTTGTACACTAAAATTTAAAGTTGATATGAGTGTGCTACATGAAAAAACAGTCAGTATTTAACTTATGTGCAAAACAGAAAACTAATTTGCACCCCTAGGTACAAATGAAGCATTTTCGTCCAATAATTGGGCAACTCAGCTGACATGACCATTCGGTCGGAATTCGGGTTACTGTGTATATTGACACAATGGTCAAAAGTCGTTCCAAAGTGTCGATTGTCGCTCATTTGGTTGGTCGTACTGTTGAATATTTTCCGACCAATCACCTAACAATCATTTAGTGTGTATAAGTTTCTGATCGATCCACGAGCAACTGTCGATAGTTCCTCAAAATTTTAATCTTTTCTCCTGACAATATGGTGGTGAAAACTCGCTGCCCAGACTGTTGGTCTTTCATTAATCGTCTAAAACGAGACTAGTGTGTTCGCATTAATCGTCCCAGCCATTGGACCTTCAGTTAAAGGTGAACTCATTGTAGATAACTCGTCAATGGGAAAATTCTCCAGTGTGTACCTAGCCTTACTTTACTTAATGAATCAGGCCCGTTGTGCCCAACAAATTCAAGTAGGGTGTAACTAAGTTAGTGCTGGGGAGATGGCAGTTTTCAAAGCATTGTATACAATAGGTAAAGAAGAATGTACCAATCAAGATTTAAACCAATGATCAAAATGAACCTTCATCCTCAAACTCTTTTTAAAGTGGAATTGGTGCTATCTGAAACACTCAAGTAGAAAAAAAAAAGCCCATGTATTTATGTAAATGACCACGTTTTGAAGAAAAAGGACATTTCTGTCACTAAAATCATAGGCCCTGCTGTTTGTGCAGATGTCATAATAGGGTGTAGGAAAAAAAGCTACAAGTGCTGTTTCCCATATCTGTGCATTTTTATTGCATTGCTCACCATTTGGCACTAGGTAAATCCAAAGGCATTTCTCAGATGGGATATTTGCAGAATCTTATTGGTGCCCTGTATTCAGATTTTAATAGCTGTATAATATGACCAGGGGCGCACGCATAGCGGCACTGTATTGTACAGCATCCGCGATGCGCCGCCGCAAACGCTTCTTTGACAGCGCCGCGGCTGCTGTACAATACAGTGCCGCTCTCTCACTATTTTTTTTCGGAGGGGCCCCCCACTTAAAAATCCTGCATGCGCAGCTAAAGAAAATGCAGATATTGCAAGAGCAAAGTCAGATTTTTCAGTGAGGGGCTTTCTCTGGGAAGGGCTGTAGGAGATTTATGAGAGAGTTAGGATGTGGTTTGTAAGCTTGAGAGCAGGGCCCTCTTACCTCTGTCTATATTACCCAGAATATTCTATTACTATGTTTGTCCCCATTGTAAAGTGCTACGGAATTTGCTAGCGCTATATAAATGATGACGTGGTTATATTTGCACATCCAGACCTTGTGCCTACCAAAACGCACTGCAACAGATTGCCTAAATGCTTCCGTAGAACGGCTTCATGGTAATTTTTTGTCTCCTTAAGGATGTGCTTGAAGTAATCAATACAACGTACCAGATTATTTCAGGTCCAAGATCAAAACTTCTTGGTGTTACTTAGTGAACTGAAATCTGTAAAGGTTTTCCTAGGAAAAAATAAGATGCTCCAAGAAAGCCTTAATGTTCGCACTACAGCTAAACTGGAGTCTAAAAATGTGAGAGAGGTTCCTTGTCCGTTTTTTGGGGGGTTTTTTTAAACCGCTTCCCTTCACTGGATTTATCCATTTTCTCTAGTCTGGATCAAGGCTTAAATCTGATGGTCCTTCCTTGTGTTATAGATGGGATGATAGACAAGTCTTTTGGCAATATTGTTAAAAAGTTCTGTGTGCTACAAACCAGCTTCTACCTTCCAGCGCCAACTTCCAAGTGAATCTGGCCTACAGAAAGAATAGCACAAAGTGTCCAACCTACTTAAAAAATTCAGTAAAGGCATGAAAAGGTCTGTCTGATTTCTGCCTTCTGTTCTCGTACCAAATTGATGAGGTAATTTGTTTATATAAAATTTTCCATTCTGGCTTCCACAGTCCTTACTGTTCCTTTATCGACTGCAAGCTGGGAATGTGGATTATCCACCCAAATGAAAATCCAACCAACAAGTGATATCGAGTAGCAGACAAACAGACCTTTAATTTTTTTCTGAAGCCCTTTATTTGTTTTGTAAGATGAAACAATTCAATGCAGTTTGGCCAGCATCAGTTGTACTTTGGAAGAATAATACGCGCAGACTGATTTTTCCTGCGGCAAGAAACCACTGAAGTTCGAGTTACTGTTGACATTCCTGTTAATCTAGATAATCTCTACTTATGTTGCACCGTTTGCACTTAATTTTTCAATATAGATACAGGCCGCAAAGCATCCTTCTGCCCAGTTTGTATTGAATTAATACTTAAAACTGGCCAGTATGTATCCCATGTGGGGCAGCGCGTGACTTAGTGACTAGCAAGTTCTGCTTGATGTTATATTGAATTGCTTTATTCCATTAGACAATGCCACATCATTTTGAAAATCTTTCTGGTTACCTATAACTCCACATCTGGACATTATGATATTTTGTGGTCATTTATGATAGAAATAGGGAAACTCATTTACTTATCTTCACCAGCACTACCTCCATCAGCGCCATACCCTGGATTCCTTATTTTGGAGCATTGATGGACAACCTAATTTGTTCCTGGTCCGTTATTTTCCCATGTCTCATTATTGAGGTGGGTCTGCCTATAGCCAGTATATTTTCAGCCCTGTATAACCCCTACTGCACAGTAAACAATGTTACCACAACCCTACCCACCCGTCTCATGCCCAATTTTGGCAACAACAAATACACAATAATGTGACAGAATACTGTTAGTTTTGGTTGGTTAGCCCTGTCCAAACCAGCACAATCATAGGAATGCCAGAACATTGCGATTAGGGTCATTTTCAAAACTGTTCTGTAAAATATTTACCTTATGCCACACCTGGCTGAAAATTCTGCATGTTTCGCTGGCTTAACTTAGCCATAAATGTTCTTAGTTCTACCCCACCCACACAGCACATTATACACAAATCAAGTTTTGTTGAATTGGCCGTTTTGCAGAGGTGCAGATTTTAAAAAAAAAAAAATACAATCTTCAAGTTCAAGTTCTGCTTTTACATCACCATTCCGTACTATATGAGCCCTTTGCCTATGGATATTAATTGCCAGGAGCTAGCCCTCATCATGATGATATTTAATTGCCTGGAGTCAGGAACTAGCACAGTGCCTGTATCCAATAACAGCTACAAATCTTTTTCTACTAACTTATGTTTACCCCTCCCCAGTTAGAGCGTAAGCCTTATGTTTCATATTATGGAGCTTGCTAGAAATGCTAAAATAGGTTAGGCTGATACAAATACTTATAGATGCTGGATAGTGGTGTATTAGAAAGATGTTAGAGGGGAGATATCCTATTATTATTCAGTATAGATGGGTTTACCTTTTTAAGTTCTGAAACAATCAATCTCCTAGAGAGCTCAATGTGTCGTCTTTAGACATTAATAAGTCAGGGCCTGATTCATTAAGGATCTTAACTTGAGAAACTTCTTATTTCAGTCTCCTGGACAAAACCATGTTACAATGCAAGGGGTGCAAATTCATATTCTGTTTTGCACATAAGTTATATACTGACTGTTTTTCATGTAGCACACAAATACTTGATAGCTTATTTGTACACTGAAATTTAAAGTTGATATTTGTGTGCTACATGAAAAAACAGTCAGTATTTAACTTATGTGCAAAACAGAATACTAAATTCCACCCCTTGCATTGTAACATGGTTTTGTCCAGGAGACTGAAATAAGAAGTTTCTCAAGTTAAGATCCTTAATGAATCGGGCTCTCAGTCCTACAAAGTAACCGTATTTGGAAAGTTTCTTACCACATGCTAAATATAGGCTTTCATTCCTCTTATTGGACATGCTATGTGAACACAGAACCTACAGTTTTGTACAATCTATATTCTTTTTACAGTTTTAGAGCATTTGATGAATAGAAAATGTTGTGGTATGCATGAAATATTTTAAAACATACTGGGGAACAATTTTAATATCCGGTGCACTGGTACATGTGACAGAAGCTGTTTGTATCCCATAACAATCTGATTCTAACTAGTCTTTCAAATACAGTTTATAAAGTAAGAGTCTAGTTTCTATGGTTTATAGTAGCAGGTTTTTAAACCATATTTGTCCAATAGTTCTCCCCATTTCTGTGCACATACCACCAAGTAATACTGAGAAGGTTTATATATGTGTTTAAGGAATGTTTTTAAAAATGCTTAAAGGCTTAGGCATCATTATTATATCTTAATCCTATTACAAGTTGGAAAGTTCAATTGCTGCCCTAATCTTACCTTGCATGAGTCATTCTTTACAGAGAAACTATATTTGCATATCTACCTTTAATAATATAATATAAATGGGAGCTACCGCCATGCCGGGCCAAAGTACCATGACATAGAATTGTTGATTGTATTTTTACAATCTCGCAGACAGTTTTTCACATTCATACTCTTGTGTTAAAGACCTTCTGTCACCTACAAACAGTGGTGGTAGCTATTTAGTGGGCTGGACTAGTGTTAGTGAGAATATGGCTTATCAATTTTAATAGGAATTTCATCAATATTGGTCATGAAGTGCCTCACTGATGCCACTGGCTCCTAGTGATTTGTTAGACTACATTCTCATTACTATTGGTCCTGTCCACATATATCTACTCTGTATAGGTGACAAGATTAATTAAAAATAATTAGTGTTCAGTACAATATCCTTTTAACCTATACTCCCTTCTGTTTAATGTCTCTAATGCACATTTTGGTCCTATGTACTTTAAAAAGGCTGTAAATGATGCCTCCATAAAAATTATGCAGGTTAGGTCATGTGTAAGGAATTACATGTATTGTCTGTAGGGTTGACCCTTTGATTTCTCAACTTTGTCAGGAGATCTGAGCTAGCAGGTGAAGCTGGATCAAAAGGAAAACCATGCAGTCAAAATGAATATCTAGCCTGCACTTTCTTGTGCAGTTAGGTCTCTTGTAACTACATTATTTGTGGTGGACCACTTTTTTTTTTTTTTTGTAAACTAATAATCATTTCAGCTTCTGAAATCCAGTGCTTGGAAGCTTTTTGCGTACACACACTGTCAAATTACATTCTATATTGTGCCTTTATAAAGTGTCCTATTGACTGCATTAGGGATAGTGTTGGTACGTTGAGTAGAATTTTTGCATCAATGGTGGTTGCTTTTCTTACGCTACCTGACTGTACATACACATGGCTTAAGACAGACAGTGAGGTTCTAGTCACATGACACGTTGGGGTATATTTACTAAACTGCGGGTTTGAAAAAGTGAAGATGTTGCCTATGGCAGCCAATCAGATTCTAGCTGTCATTTTGTAGAATGCACTAAATAAATGATAGCTAGATTCTGATTGGTTGCTATAGGCAACATCTCCACTTTTTCAAACCCGCAGTTTAGTAAATCTAGCCCGTTGTCTCCTTTCTACACTCGCATACACATCATATTTAAGAGAACAGATCCAGTATGGCACAACGTGGTACATTTTATCAGTGCTGTCACACCAATTATCTCCCAGTTACCCAACTCTATCTGTATATTGTGTTTTAAAGCAGCTCTCTTCACAGGTTTTGTTAAACAAGTGTAACACCCCCTTTCCTCGACTAGGGTGTGTGTACTAGTGTTTGTGTGTCCTATCTGCAAATGGATTCTTTACCTTGTATTCTACCTTGGTCCTAAGTACTGTAGGGTCATCGTGGGGGTCGTGTTCTGGAGTTAGCAGAGAGAGACCAAGGAACCCTCTGCCCCTCTACACTGGACCACAGGAACACACAAAGGAAATATATCAAACCAAATTGGTCTTTAGAAGCCACACCAGCACGTGTATTAGTGAGGCATGGACCTCTAAAGTGCTTTTATTTGTTTTTGTTTTTTTTAGTAGATTTTATATAAAAAATAGATTGACTTTGGTTCAAACAAATGGTCACAGATAATTTGAAACAATACTTATTAGTATCTAATATATAATCTACACAGTCCTCACTAGCTTGCTGTAGCTAAGAGGTACCACAATACCTTCTAATAACTACCTTTCAGTATCTCTCTAACAGCGATAACTATCACTAACTATATACACTATACTCTATCACAGCTGCTTTAACTTTGTAAACACATTATACAAGTACATTTGGATGTTAAGCAGAGATATATGGGTATGCAGTCTCTATACAGTGGCAGTTTAAACAAACATTCAGTGGCAAATGGCACAGAGCAACGTCACTGCTCCCTGTATTCCTCAATTTGAATTTAACACCGATAATCCCACACAGTGGCACTTTGCGATATTACTCTCTACCAATGAACAGTTGCTTTCTCCCAGCAATTGTACAAAGCGCACTTTGTCAGATTGCACCTTGTCTGTTATCCCAAATCCGCACAAATGCAAAACACAATGTACAACCCCGCTGTGTTCTCTATTCCTATTGGGCGTAAACATAGTCCCTTTAATGAAAGCTGGCTGGCTCCTCACCATTCAGTTATATGGCTTTCTCACAGATAGCAGATGATCACGGTTTAAATTTAGGGCTAGATTTACTAAGCTGCGGGTTTAAAAAAAGTGGAGATGTTGCCTATAGCAACCAATCAGATTCTAGCTTTCATTTATTTAGTACCTTCTACAAAATGACAGCTAGAATCTGATTGGTTGCTATAGGCAACATCCCCACTTTTTCAAACCCGCAGCTTAGTAAATCTAGCCCTTAGTATTTTTCCCCTAGCTGACTGTCCCTGTACTTCACCCTTATTAATATATCTCAGTCCAGCAAAAGGACATAATACAATATTCTTCAGTCCTCCCCACTGTTCCCTACCTGGATAATAACATGGCACAATCATATTAACAGTATAAGAAACATTGGTTCTTACCAGACATTCTCTCTTTACTCCTCTGTTCAGGTCTCTCACAGCAGTCCAACTTACAGTGTCTCCGGTTATGGCTCTCTGCTCCGGCTATACAGCGCTGGTCTCTCTCATCACCGCCGTGGCCCTTACTCAGTGCTGTTTCCTCTCCTCTCCTCCATGCTCCATCTCCTCTCCCCACTGCTGCCTGTCCCTCTCGGTTCCGCTCAGAATTCCAACTGCTGTTTTCAACTGCCGTTTTCAACTGCCACTTCACCAGCTCGTTCGCCCCAGTGCATGCTGGGAGATGTTACAATGAATATATAGTATGACGCGACTTTAGGGGATCCATGGGAATAGTTTGTGCCCACAAGTAATGACTAATGATATCAGCGTCATTTTTCACAAGGGACTGTTTCTATGGCACTGACTATTTCCTTCTCAAATACTTAGGGTGCTCTATGTGTAATACCTATGCTCAATAGGAATTGGATGGGACATGTTAGAGTGCTATATAAATACGTATTGCAACTAGGGAACACCTGAGGTCCTGATTCATTAAGGATCTTAACTTGAGAAACTTCTTATTTCAGTCTCCTGGACAAAACCATGTTACAAGGGGTGCAAATTAGTATTCTGTTTTGCACATAAGTTAAATACTGACTGTTTTTTCATGTAGCACACAAACACTTGATAGCTTATTTGTACACTGAAATTTAAAGTTGATATTTGTGTGCTACATGAAAAAACAGTCAGTATTTAACTTATGTGCAAAACAGAATACTAATTTGCACCCCTTGCATTGTAACATGGTTTTGTCCAGGAGACTGAAATAAGAAGTTTCTCAAGTTAAGATCCTTAATGAATCGGGCCCCTTATCTTTATACCATAGACCCTTTGGTCAGTATTTAGTGGGATTTTTGCTTTGAACTCTAGTAATTAAACTTACAGCGCCTATAACTATAGATACTGTGACTATTTCATTGGAGTAGATGCACTAGGATAAGGTATGAGGAAAATATAACATATTTATGAATGTGTGTAATAAAGACTGTTTTTTTGATTGATATAATACAGAACCAATATCCGTGGATACATTCATTTCAATTATCCTCATATCCTAAGATTATTAACAACAATATTATTTTAGGTGACCGGCTTCCCGGAAGGTTTTTTTTATATCTTTGTCACTTAATTTTCAATCTGTATGACTTTTTTTTTTTTTTTTTTAAATTAATTTGCCGAATTTTTTTGATACCTGGTTATTTGATTTTAAGATAATTCTCTAATAAAGATTGTTTTTATAATGGGACTGGAGTACCTCATCAACCAATCCTTTTTAGGTGATACTGATCACCACCTATGTCCCAGATGTTGTTCTCTGCCTGCAGGGGAGGTATCTAAAGCGCATGTGTGGCCGCTTGGGTTGCCTGTGCTACACAAGGAATACAGACATTTTTACTCTTTGTATTGCCATGTTATTACATATTTACCACTTATTGTTGGCGTTGCAACATTTACATTTATTTATTATTTTTTTTGATCCACAGTAAGTAAAGATGGCAGAAGCTCACCAGGCTGTAGCATTCCAGTTTACAGTAACACCAGATGGAATTGACCTAAGATTAAGTCACGAAGCTCTGCGACAGATCTATCTCTCTGGCCTCCACTCCTGGAAGAAGAAGTTCATTAGATTTAAGGTAACTTTTACCAATTATGTACTGTAGCTTACAAGCTTTGACATTTGCCTCTCAATGTATTTCTATGAAGGATGCACCAAATTCAGTGTTTGGTTTGAGATTCAGTCAATTAAGTGCTGGTAAGATTGGGTTCAACCAAAGCTTTAGGATTTGACCGTCCAAACTTAAATTCTGGTTTTCCTTAGATTTTGGTGCATAGGACAAATACTGCTTTCAGAAGATAAAAGTACAGCTATGACTCTATCATTTGGGATTCCGTTATGCTGGCTACATGTTGTGATGTCACAATATTGGGCCATTTGACAAACATTGCATTGCCTCAACAAGACAATGCCCAAAAATATTCCTATAGAAATCATTCAGATACTTATTGGGCATGTTGGTAAATGAATTAGAATTTGACTTCATACCATTACTTTCAGCCTGTTTATTCGGTAACCTTCAGTAAAAGCTATTACAAACCCCAGTCACTGCGGCCGGGAGTTTTTCAGCAGAAAGTCTGATTTTAAAATGTGGGTGTAACGCCATATTTGCCTATCTCCCGGAATTTCCAGAAGAATAGGCATCCTCCCGGGAGTGATGGTGGGGGGTTTAATGACATGATTTCACTTGCTATGAAGTGCTGTAAATTTTGCCATTTCCTAGCAGAGGGCAGGGGCTATAGTGACGCAATGGTGTCGCCATGCCCCTTCCTACCCCCTGTCACATGACCTCTCCTCCCGGAGCGGAGGAAAGGTTTGAAAAGTGGGCAAGTATGTGTAACACTAACACATTCCTAATCTCATCCGGGTTTGTGTAATTGTTTGTGAATAAAGCAGTGTTACGTTTCTCCAACAGAATGGCATCCTCACAGGCGTCTTCCCATCAAGCCCCTCCAGCTGGTTAGTCGTGGTGGTCGGTGTGACATCGGCATCAATGTATACCAAAGTGGATCCATCATTAGGTTTAATAGAGAAAATAAACACTACGCTCGCTACTACGTAAGTTCATAAAACTTTTTACATTGTAGATTGATGATGGAGGCGGAAGAGTGCACTGGTAGGCGACTGTAAGTTTGAATACTTAATAACCCTGTAAGTGATAAGAGCACAGCAGACTGACTGTAAATAGGTGGTTTGCAGTGAATGAGCTTGTATATGTTATGTGGGCTGGCTTGGTGCAGAGAATATATTGTATATTATATCTATGTCTGTAAAAATGACTCCGGCTCCTAACACGAAGGGGTAAATTTAATAAACCCCATCAAAATATAGAAAGATGAATTCATTGTATTGTGTACAGCAATTCTTCTGCTGATGGCATATCAATGGGTATATATGTACACAATGCTGGCATATATATATATATATATATATATATATATATATATGTGTGTGTGACTACATTAACTTTGATTTCCCTGTATGTGATTGCTTTAGCACATATAATAATTACTAAGCTTCCAGGGTTTTCTTAGTGTTGCCTGCAGAGGTCTCATTTTGTTGTTGTGCCTTCCAGTCATTTTGTATGTACACAAAGCTCCGTTTACATGTGCATTGTAATTTGCACAGGTATGGGTTACAGCTGAGCTTTGTTTGTCCCAAGAAATGTTTAACCTGCTAAAAACTTTTGTCTGTAAATCCCCCCCCCCCAGGTGACACAGTGGAACATAGGGGAACATTTTTAGATTGCATTTCACATTGTAAGGTTGTGGTTTTTGTTAGTTTGTTTTATTTTTGTGTGTTTTTCTATTTATTTAGTTGTTTGTTTTCCAGTGTGAAGTGTTAATTCATTAGCATTTCCACTCATTTGAACCCAATCCAGTGACTCATTTTATGGAGCAATTTATATTTAACGAATTAGGTTCGTCTCTAGCCTGGCTCCTTGATAAAAAGCTTCCTGATTTGTCTGATGGACTCTTATCAATTCCAGATTAATGTTTTACTTAACATTTCTGGGAACAAGTTAATGAATCAAATGCCCTGTTTATTAATGAGATATATTTCCTCCATAAGATAAGTCCTGATAATTCATGTTGACTACTTATTATCTTTTGTGTGGTGGTCTTTCATGACACTGCTTACTTTTACAGTTAGAGATGCTCCCTGACCCCTGTGAATTGGTTTTGGATCTGGCCAAACCGCCCTCATGTGTTTTTGGTTTTGGATTTTTTTGAAAAAATCCTAAAATATGCTAAAATCACATAATTTTGCTCTCTTTTTTTTTTTTTGTTCCTACATTATTATTAACCTCAATAACACTAATTTCAAGTCATTTGCAGTCCATGTTGACAACCTCACAGATCACAATATTTTCATACACTTTCGGACAAATACTGCAGCGACCTGACGGTAAGCGACAGAGTAATGACACAAACACACGGCCGTTCCTAGCACATCTAGGACACATTGCCACACAGCAGTGGCAGAAAAGACAAATGGGGGTCCGCCCTCCCTCCCACCCACCGTTATTTTGGATCTTAAAAAGGAATCCAAAAATCGCTAGATCCGACAACGTCACAATGACGTTTTGCCTCTTTTTCAAATCCAAAAAGCGCGAAGGTACCGAGCCGGCTTGAACTCGGATCTGTTAAGTTCGGGTATATTCGGTTCTCGGGAAACCTTGCCTGAGCATCTCAAATTACAATAGGGGAAAGCTTACTTGGAAACTGAGCTGTAATTAACTATTCTATGATATTGCCATTTTCATTTGCAAAACACAGGGAAACTTCATTTCTTCACACATGTATTGTAGCACAACGACAATGTACATGTATTTGTGTGGTTCCAGAGAGCATTCCTTATAAAGCTAGTTTCAATCGTGTCATGGGCAAGTAGGTGTTGTACACTCACCTGTTCCCCTGTATACACTCATGTAGCACTTTGTGCTGGCTGATCTGTGGTTTTTCACCCTTGAGTTTTGGCCCTGCTGAATTCCCACACTATTGTTTGATTGCCACCTGACTTGACCTCTACTTGTTTTCTTGACTTCGTACTGGTTCTGAGCTGACCTGTATGGATATTCTACTGCCCTTAGGACAAAATGCTGAGCGATTTTAACGGCTATGTCAGATCCTATCAGGACACTGCCTTAAAGCTGTGGGAGGGGCTTCACCTGGCTATAATAGAGTGTAGGAGGTACTACTGCCACGGAGAGTCAGGTTAGCTGTGAACAATGTATTTTACCTACATGGTTCAGATCTGAAAATGTCAGTTTTAGGGTTCAGCAATCTACTGAAAATGTCAGTTGTTGGGCTACAAGCATGTAATTATATTTTTATATTCCCACAGCGGTTACATGACCTGCCAGACTCGGAGAATTGTCAGTGGTGTTATCTTTGGAACAGGCCTGTGGGTGGCCCTCATAGCAACAATGCGCTATTCCCTCAAAAAGCTTCTGTCTTACCATGGATGGATGTTTGAGGAGCACGGAAAACTTTCCAAGTCTTCTAGGCTATGGATGGTAAGTAGACTTAAATTTGGAAATTCACAGGAAGACCCACAGTCGGTCCATCATAGATATAAACTGTAAGTAATACATACTGGGCATTATAACCTATACATGATGTTAACCTTTCCACACCAATAAGGCATTAATAGGCAGATTCAGTTAGCCGAGAGGTGCCACCGGGCATCGTCTCCGGCTGCGCACTTTGCTGGCTAATACGGTGCAGAAATTTCTGCTCATTTTCCCATGCATCTTTCTGCCCCTCGGAAGCACAACTGTACTCGTATAGCTCATTAAAATATTCTATGCACTTTGCCTCTTTCTGTATTGTTGCCCATTGCAAAAAAAAACTATTTGGGAAACCAAAGGTTTCTTTTTTTATTATTTTAAAAGGTTTTAAGTGGAGTTTACTGCAATGGAAGCTACAATGCCAATCTGTAAAATACTAGTGCAAACATTTAGACACTTCTATCCATTACATTTTTCTTTCCTTCGCCATTTTTTAAACGTGTTCATGTAAATAGTAAATGTTAAGCGTTCTATAAATATATATAAGGTTAAATATAAAATAATTTGAATGTTTCAACGTCTGGCTCAGCATTGCTTATTTTGTTGTTTGACTTGCAAATCTGAGGCATCAAACTGGTCAAATGTTGATAAACTTCCTGGGTGACATAAGATAGACTGAGAACAAACTGAAACCCTTGCAGAATGTCATCTACTGCTGTATAAGTTTACTAAAAAGCATAGATCTAAAAAGCAATTTCTAATTGACATTATTATATGTGAATATCTTGTTATACGTAAATGTTATATTAGAAAAGTCATAATTTAGGAGTGAACAACGTGTATTGATTACACACAGACATGCACATCAGTTTAAACGATGAAAAGCTCTCTGTTTCAGAGAACTTTGAATTTAAATGTGTTATTTGTGGAATGTGTGTCTGTGTATTTCATTTTTTTCCATTTGAGCACTTTGGTTTTTCAGGGAATGGTGAAATTGTTCTCTGGTCGGAAGCCTATGCTGTACAGTTTTCAAACCTGTCTTCCTCATCTTCCAGTGCCACCTGTAAAGGATACAGTCAAGAGGGTAGGTTCTGTTTTCATCCCAGTGACCACATTCAGAAGTCGTTAAAGGCTCCCTTGTGGCTCTTGCAGAATATCAACTGCTTAGAAAAGTTCATGATTCTTGCTCTGTAGCCGTTTGCTTTTCACTGTAGCTAAATTTCAAGTTTTCTGTATATATTATGCACATGGAGCTTCAGTCACTCAGCATGTTGCTCGAGTTCCTGGCCTCTAACCACATAATGGATTTGGCTAGTATATTGCAGTCTGTTGGATCACACCATGTAGCCAAAAGAAATGTTCTCCGTCTATATAATTTTGCTAGTTATACAGTATTTAGTTTTTACGGTTAAGTATAGTGACTTTGAAACAATTACGGACACTGATGCAGGGCTTAATGCTAGGTTTCATGATCTAAAAATATCAATAATAACAGCCCATATTCACTCACAACAGTAGAATTTACCCATACAAAAGGAAAACTTGTGATCCACAATAAAACAAAAAATGTATGTTCCCATTTCTATATAGGACTACTGCATTACTAGATGCTTTGAAAAATAACAGGATTTTATGGTTAAGCAAGTTACGGAAGGGTTATATGTTTACATTTTATATGCTTTTATAGGTACATGTGGAGATACGGTAAGTTTTTGAAGCCTTTTCACAATGCTCTTATTAATCTAGAAGGCCTCTAACATGCTTCAACTCTGCTTCAGATCGTCGTTTATTTTAAATGGTGTGTAACGTTTTAAGTATCAACTTGTGACTTAAGTTAAAAAAAAAATTGATAAGCATTTTTTGATTCTTGAATTTTAAATCACTAGCTTTCTTCCAAAAGGGATTTCCAACTTCAGATTACTTTATTTGGCTTACACAAACCCTCCTACAGCTTTTACAAAGTTCATTGCTTTTTCTTTGTAGAAGGAGACAAGAAAAAGAAAATTCTGTTTAGTAGACGTTGCATGAGAGCACGAAAAGCCAATCAGTTAGTCGACTAAATTGTTTTCAGTTGATGTATAATTATTAAGTGAAGTGTGTAGAATTAATATATCCTGAATAGGGTCTTATTTTTCAGGACATGTATTAATATGTTAAAGGCACTTTCGTACGGCCATGGTTGTCCCGAAATGTAATTCGTAAACTCCAATGGAACACTGCCCCCATTGGCCAAATCATGATATGACCAAGCAAATGCTTTTTCATAAGGCCTCTGGAAGACATTGTAGCACTGTGTTTTGTACAGAAGGGACATATCTTTAATATAAGCCTTTCATTATAGTGTTCCTTTAATTGTTTATTAAAAGTGGATGACTTTAAATGGCCACAGCCTTTTCTGATTAGCATCAGCAGCAGCACTGTCCTGATTTTGGCATAGATATCTGCATGTCTTCATTTTTTTCACTCATACTAACAAGTCTAAAGAACGATTTTAGAGTTTGCTGTCATGTAAAAAAAAAAAAAAAAAAAAAAAGTTTATGCATTAATATTAATGTCCTGTTTAGTAATTGAAATTGTTTCAGTTTAGTTTGGTAGAAACATTCTTCATTATGTGATTACTGCTAGACCAAGTTTGTAACAAATGTTCCAGGAGCTTTTGGGTTAAATATAATTATATACAAGTATGAGAGAGATGCCACAGGACCAAAGTAGCCAATGTTAATCAAATCTCTGTCCAATCATCTCCGCTTCACCTTTTGTATATTATTCCGCCTGCTGCATGTAATCCCAGCCACGCTGACCATATCCCAACCCACATGCGTGTTGTCTTTGCCCTGTGGCACAGGTATAGCCAAAGTTACTTGCCTTCTGGCCCTTGGTAAATATGAAAACATTGTAGTACAACAAGTAATGGATAACTCCTAGAGTAATTTGCCTAAGTGCATCTTGTTCTCATTGTGCATGTTGGTTTTAATGCTGAAAGGTCAGATGGAATTATGGTTCTATAAAATATACAATAAACAACAAAATATTGTCACAAGTTAGGTGCTGGTGAAACCTCTTAAGATAGCTGTCACTGTAAGATAATAGAGAATAAAATGTACAGACAGATTATGGCACCCATTGGATTGTGCAGAAGGAGTGTATTACCCAGAACTCCCTTCTATACTTCAAAGTTGTTGCGCTGCTTCTTCTAACACTGTAAGCACTTGTACTGGCTCCTTTGTGCAGTTTATGGCACTGCTTTTCTGATGCAGAATGTAAATACAATGTTACCTCTTCTAACACACACAAATGTTTAGGATATTTATATACATAGAATTTGAATATTTTGCTGACATACAAAGTTAAACTCTGCACTGTCAAAATTCTGCTCTTGCTCCGGACACCAGCAAGAATAAACTCTTTCAACTGTCCACCTTTATCTCTTTAGTACTTGGACTCTGTTAAGCCGCTGATGGATGAACCACAGTATACAAGGATGGAAGGTCTTGCCAAAGATTTTGCCATTAACCTAGGACCAAGACTTCAGTGGTACTTGAAGTTGAAATCGTGGTGGGCCACGAACTATGTAAGTGACACATTTCTTTTACTGTAATACAATTCTTTTTTAATTTTTATTGTGGCTGTGAATCTCGGGCATAATTTACTGTTGTGCCTCCAGCAGGCTCATCAGGCCGCCCCATAGATCAGAATTTAAGACCTTACAAGATAGATGTATTTCGTTTAATAAATTTGATTGTTGGGGCTTTGCTCCCTCGTTTCAACCTGTTTGCTGCAATGGGACATACATTAAATTCAAGTCTTACCGTTAAATCACATATACAATCGTTTGTCTATTCGTCTGCTGCTGTAATTAACATAACCTAGTCATAATGGCCAGCGTGTCCTCTTTAACAATTATTTTTCTTCACCTGCTATTGTTTATTGTGCTGTGTCTGTGCGTGTGTTTATATATACCTTTTTTTTTTTTTTTGTTAAAATTACAAATACAGTTTAAGAAGGGATAATAGAAGGAACAGACTGTAAGCCTTAGCAAACGAAATGGACACACATATCCAAAAATATATTTCATTTGTTTCATTTAGATATCAAGAAAATATTTTATTTATAATTATATCTTTATGGTAACAGGGCTACAGTAGCCAGACCATGAGTTATATCTCTGTATCAGACATGCTTACTATCCATACTGCTGCATGAGAGCAGGAACATTATTCTTAAAGCAAAGTTGAAACCTTGATAATTTGCACCTATACTTTTTTTTTTTTGTTTGTTTTTTTCTTCCATTTGTTTTTCAGTTTTTCTTCCTTCAGTGCTGTAGATTTCTAAACCCAGTCTCTGTCAATTTATAACCATCCAGGGTTAGCTTGGAAACATTTTTAAACGCTCATCCTTAATGCTATGTATGTTTGTGTTTGTATAAAATATATATAAATATATAATAAAATATAAATATATCTTATGATATTTATTATATATTTATATGTATCTGATTTAACCTGGATTCCAGAAAATGTTGAACACCAGAAGGAAACCATATACTCAGGCCTTATCGCAGAGACCAATCAGTAGTGTGGGTAGACACATAGGTGATTTTTTTCAATGTACATTAGTACATTTTTTACCTGTTCATACAAATGACAGGAAAACACTGGTCTTGAAAACGTAGCTAGCATTTCTTGGCTTATATTGTCGTGCTGCTGGTTGTTTTGTCATGGATTTTAATACTCTGTTGTCTTTTGGTGTTTCCCGATAGGTCAGTGATTGGTGGGAAGAGTACATCTACCTCAGAGGCCGTGGGCCAATCATGGTCAACAGTAATTACTATGCAATGGTAAGTCTGTCTGTTCAATGATCAAACTATGTGATGTTGAATACTTATGTGTCAAGAAAGAGTATTATAGGAGTGATACCTTTTTATATAACCACTTTTGATAGGATCCAACACACCCTTCACAAGTATACTACTAGTATATTTATTTAATATAATGCCTTTTCTGGTACTAACTTGTCTGCATTTTATCAGTGATGACATATTGTATCTGTAGCCCATTGATTGTATTGTGCAAATCTTATATTTCCCTCTGCCTTTCTTGAAAAACACTATATGGGCTAACCAAACTTCAAAATGTCATCAACCTGATTGTTCACTGTATGTAACAACACAGTGGCGTCATCTAAATAAGTCTGCATGATCGAATGTTTAAATCAGTCTTCGGAATCTTCTTACCTAAAATATTAAAGCTCAAAGACCGGAGTCCTATCTCGATCATTTATATCTGATTCTTATTGTGTGGTATCGGCTTTGTATTGGTTTCTTGCTGCTTAAGGCAAAGCTGCTGACAAGCTTCAGAAATTAGTGTGGACCTTCAGGCATTTAGCCATGCACTCGAGGTCTGCTTCTGTGCCGCCTTTTGCAACATATGAACGGATGGAAACTTAGGGATCATTGAACCGTATGGTAAACACATCTCCAGTACAAAAATTGAAAACCATGAGCGCTCCTAGCTCCAGTATTAACCTGTCATTTGTTTAAAAAAGATGATAGTGTATTTTAGAATGTGTTGATGATAGTGGTCAACGATACCTGTGTTTTTAGCTGTTCAAGCTGCAGTCATCAGGCAGTGAACACCACACACAGCACTAGACTTAGATTACGTATAAACCGTGACTGAAAAAATATTATTTTATAATGTTTTATCATATGTTACGCTAAAGATTCTAGATGTGTTCTTCCACTGATTCCTATGTTGATTGCAGACTAACCTTAAGATGCACATGTTCAATGAATTTTAAATCGGGTATATTTTCCTTCACCCTTATCCAAATTATTTTCTTTGCCTTTGGTCTGTGCACTTATTATATTTTATTCTGTGCTAGTTCCCTGGAATTGGCTTTATCTCCCGTCTTGTACTATTACTGCAAGGATCAGATAATACTTTTCCAATGAAGAGACCAAAGTACACTGAGACAATACATAATCAGAACACTGAGTAACCAGATTTACTGTGTTACATCCTTACACCAGTTGCCCTTTCCTTGTGCGCAAACTGTTTCTGAATGAATATTCTTTAATACAGTAAGTTTATATTTACCGTGCCACACATGTTTGGAAAATAAACAATATATTATTGCGAGAAACAAAATACAATGATAGAATGAGGGCAATGCTTTAAAGAGTTTACAATCATGGATTATAAAAGTAATTACAATAGTTTGTTTCTGTTTTACAACAAGGATGTGATGAAAAGTTTCCAATCCAGAGCCCAAAGTACACTGAGCCAATACATAGAACATAGACTACTTTATTACCTTCCTGTACCGTTTACCCTTCCCTGCGTGACAAATATCACCATTAATGAACATTTTCTGGTGCAATGAGTTTGTTTATGCGGTGGCACATGGTGTATGCAGCATCTTAAATATTAACAAGAAACAATATATTATTGGGAGAAATAAGTACAAGAGCGAACGAGAACTGTGCTCCAAAGAGCTTACAATCTGAATGGGGGGTAGATGACGTGTTTACAATCCACAAAGGTCTAGCCCAGTGCTTATCGAGCTGTGGTTCTTGGGTGAGGGCTACTTGCCTCAATCAAATCGAAATACACTGGTTAAAGGTAGCTGACATATGGAATATTATATTGGCGAATTACATGACAGGAAGACATGGAACTGTTGGAATAATGTTTTCGAACCACTGATCTAGCGGAAGAGATTAGTGAAGTTTTATGTGGGCTTGATATGGTACACAGAGTGCAGACCCAACAGAATGTTCCACTGCACCCAGCTTTACATACTGGCTACATGTGGTCTAATCTTTCTTTTTTTACTGCCAGTACTTCAAATATGTAATGACTGTTATTCCTTTACCTTTACCCAGCTGTGCTTTAAATAGACTATAATTCCTTATTTTTATTTATGTGATATAGTCCATAGTCATGGTTGCATGTTTAATCATTTTTTAACATTCTCTTGGTCCTGTAGGATTACTTGTATGTGTTGCCAACCAGTATACAAGCGGCAAGAGCTGGCAATGCCATCCATGCCCTTCTGCTCTACCGGAGAAAACTGGACAGAGAGGAAATTAAACCGGTATGTTTTGTTCTTCATCTGTGGGGATTTTTGTGTAATGCTTTGGTTTAAAATTTAATAGGGAAACCTACCTCCTTGTTGATAAAGTATTAATTATGGTTGAATATTCTGATGAACAGTAATTTACTAACCATGGAAAGTAATGTACCCGGTATTAATCCGATTACATTGGACAAAACAGTCAATATGGACATTGGAAAGAAATTATGCATATTCCATAAGTGCTAAATTGTATTCTGAAACTTCACATGTTGCCCTGTATGTCTGTACACCATTCATTACACATTGATCATTGTTATCCAGTCTGTTAAAGGATTCTGCTTTCCTTAGATTTATGAACTGTATAAATGGTAGAACATCTTACTGCCTTCTAGCTATTAAATATTATCTGTATAAATGTTTTATTTTACTCTGCTTTTATTCAGATATTCTTTTAGTTCCAATATTATAACATGTTCTTGTTCATGAGAAAAACTTGTGTATTATCAGAAGTACTGCCCTCCGGTAAATTCTAAGGCTATTAGAAGTCATTACGTTACCTGTAGAAAACACTGAGGGCTAGATTTACTAAGCTGCGGGTTTGAAAAAGTGGGGATGTTGCCTATAGCAACCCATCAGATTCTAGCTGTCATTTTGTTGAATGTACTAAATAAATTAAAGCAAGAATCTGATTGGTTGCTATAGGCAACATCCCCACTTTTTCAAACCCCCAGCTTAGTAAATCTAGCCCTGAGTCTGCAGCTTTGGGCTTTCATATGGTTAGAGAACATTTAATAACCTCTAATTTTCTCATACTTTACATAATGGAGCACATTATCCCTTGAATAATGCACAACGTGTCTAAGCAGAAAAGTCCACTTTTGGACAGGAGGGGGGAGGGGGAATGTCTGAAGGACAAATGAAACAAATATTGTAGATCACAATTTTTATGGGGCTAAAGAAAAAGATTGGGTTGTATTTAATGCAATCTGCAACATATCACATTGGTCCCATTACCTGACAGTCTATGTAAATTGTTCACAATGTCAATACACATGGGGTTGGATAAATCAGAAGGACCGGCTCACATACAAGTTGTAAGCTGTATTTAAAGGCTGCCTTAGAGTGACAGAACTTTATAAACTGTGTGTACATTCTTTGTAGATGAAGACAAGGTGGTGCTTGTTACCAGACACTTTAGCCTGTGAGTAGCTCAGCACAATAAAAGGTTTACAGAGCCTTAGACAAGTGTGCAAATGTTTGTTTCACAGTCAGACTTCAATAGTTCTAGCAAGCATGTCAATTTTATTACCAATTCTTTCATGTTTGATTAACTCTTTACAGGTATAGGAAAATGTTATAGGTTTTCTTAAATAAAATAATATGAGCTAAAGAGCACAACATTTTATTAATTCAGTGTGCATTCTGTTTACGCATGGCATGTGTATACCCTGTGTGCTGAAAGTTACAGCCCCAATGCACGCTCATCAGGTTTATATAACCAGGCACTGTTGTTCAATTGCAACTCATTTACTACAATTTTAACAACTCCAAATGGATCCTGGCAGTTGTATTTCACCTCCAGAAGACATAACCCATTGTGACCTATAGAAACTATATTGGTGATTTGTAAGGCCCCAAGATTTAACAAAATCTGTATAATGTATCCAACTGATTAGAGTTGAGTGAATTGATCATTTATGATGAAAATCCAACCGGATTCCTGCAGATTTTTGCCCGTACTGCCCAACAAGCATACAACAGTCTATGAATTTGCTTAAACATCATCAACGTCAGAATATAGAACTTTAATAGAGGAGTAATCTTTGTTAATGTGTACCCATGACCTGCACACAGTGGAGGCAGACATTTTTGGGTTGAACTAAGGTCATGAGAATGCAGCCAGTCACCCGATTTGGAACGAGTGATATCACTGGGGTATGAATTCCTAACAAATTTATTCTGCATACAAAGATGGTTTCCTCCACCCCGTGTGGGGGTGATGGGTATATAAATTGATTTTTGAGAACTTTTATGTAGGTATCTAGGTCACTTGTTGCCTTTCTGGTACTAATAAATAAAACTATATTCCTCTATCTTACTGATTTTCTTCCCCTCGTTATATTGCCATATCTGTTTAAAAAATGTTTTTATTACCCATTTGGCACACTGTTTGGTATGTGGTGAAGATTCTGCTGATGGGGTCCACTGTTCCACTATGCTCATCTCAGTGGGAAAGAATGTTTAATACTTCCCGAATCCCTGGAGAGGAGACAGGTAAGAGCAGCCAACGGCCGTAGTACCAATCCTTGTTATCTACCAAATATTAACAGTGAGACTTCCCGGCTGTCGCTGCTATATTGATTTCCAAGGACTAATAATCGTAAGACTTGGAAACAATAGGTCAAAGTCTTTCCAAAAATCAATCTGGCGTCTTCTGATGTCCGTCGCACGGATCCATTGCTAGTAATCTGTGGGAGTTAATCTGCTATTGAGTTGTGTTCACACAAAATTTAAATCCATTCTATGTATACTGCATTTTACTGTATTTGATGATCTGTTAAATTTGTTGTTGCTTAACCTCAGGCTCCCAGGGTTACCCTAAAATAAGATTGAGTATATTTAAATGAAACAGTGACGCTGGCTGAGCTTTTTACGTAGTCTCACAGGTAATATTTCGTCAGATACCTTGACGTTCTTTCCCTTCATCTACAAGGCTGCTTACTATCCTTTTAGTTTGGTATTTGTGTTCTAGGATTATCTGGGTCCTCTCATGTTTTGTATTAATTTCATGTCTATTACTTTGTGCCTGTTTAATTATAATTTATTTTCCATACCCTTCCCTCATTTTTTTCCATCCTTTTATGTTTCCTTCCAGCTTATGATTAATAATACCATTCCAATGTGTTCCTACCAGTATGAGCGAATGTTCAATACTAGCCGTATACCGGGCGTTGAGACAGGTACTGCCCTGGCTCTCTCATGTTTTAGCCACCGCAATCCTAGCGCATGTGCACCAAGAACAACCTTTAACCCACGCACATGGCAGCATAACCTCTAACTTTCTGAGTTACAATTAATTATTGTGCAAAGCTTGTTGGCAAAGTAAAAAAGTGAAACCTAACATTGCAAGCGTGGACCATTTACAAACTGACAGTCTTGTATTCTTATTTATGAGATCCATAGAGCTTTTAAATGAGTTTACCAATGCCTTTGCTATGATGGATCCTGGCTTTCTGGTTGTACAGGGACGTTATTTCTGAAAGCTCTCCCCTAGCTAAAGTTCTTTGAGAATACCATTCTTATGGGCATTATGTAGCTAACGCCTAAACCGATTCCAGGCTATCTTGGGGAAGAGAACTGAAGCATTTTAAGAGAGCGCTTCAAGGATCTCCCGAGTTTTGGGGAAATGGCCTAGTGCTGTATCAGCATTATTGCATATCTTCTGTCTAATACACCAGTGCTGTTAACGTATGTATAAACTCCTGCAAATATTATCAGTGTGTTCTGATGTCGGCACTTCTGTGTTCATTTGGAATACTTGTGTATTATAGTAATTATACACCTCCTACTGTAAATAATAAGGGAGATTATAAATCGTCACTCTGTTCTGTGACTACTAAAACAGCCAGCACTCTGCCTATGGCCATATGCTTTTCTATGGGTACATCATCATCCGCTAGTTATATAGCGCCACTAATTCCACAGCACTTTACAGAGAACACACTCAAATCAGTCGCTGCCCTATTGGAGCTTAGTCTAAATTCCCTATCACACAGAGACTGAGATTGACTAAAGTCAATTTAATAGCAGCCAATTAACCAACTAGTATGTTTTTGAAGGGTGGGAGGAAACTGGAGCACCCGGAGGACAACATACAAACTCCATACAGATAAGGCCATGGTCGGCAATTGAACTCGACCCCAGTTCTGTGAGGCAGAAATGCTAACCACTAAGCCACCACAATGCCCTATATCACAGAACTGCTTGACTTGTACTAGCTCTATAATTTACAGAATATTCCTTTATCCCACATATAATATTCTTAATATTACTGTGACAGATATGCATAATTCTTTCCCAAACAGCACTCGGGTTCATCTAAAGAAGTCAAAGTTATTTCCCATGTTGTACAAAAGGTTTGAAGAACCTGTTCCTCAGTAGTGATGGGGCACATGCTTAATATTCCAAGATGGTACACATCGTTCTTTATGGCTAGTCATAGGCGAGTGTATTGCAGCCCCATGCATGAGTCCTGTATACTTTGTATGTAATATATTATCTAAGGAGAGGACCCTGGCTGATATATACACTGTATATAGAATTCTGATTGTACCTAGTACATAGGGTTACTCTCTGGCTATAGAATGATATATCGGACTGCAGAAGAATCTGTTTGTAAATGGTTCACACTGTATGCAAGCTTAACAATAATATCCTTATGTATAACTAATTTATATACTCTAGTTGCCCATTAATGCTTTCTGCCTCAGAATGGTCATCCGATGTCATAGTACCTTTGTGCCAATAACCTCTTGCTCTGCTCTTGCATGATCTTCTTTCACCATCTATAATTTTCCTGTCAGTGACTTCTGCAACATGCTGCCAGGTCATCTGACAGTAAAATATGTAAACACTCACTCGTTTATTTCCAAAAGAAGGAATTGCTACATGCTTTTTGATTCATGGGTGTATGGTGTTTGGGTTTTTAATATATATATTTTGTTTGTAGATCTTTCAACAAAGCACAAACACACTTGTATGTGTGTTGACTGTACCTACAAATCTGTTTCAATCATGTTTTATTATATGATCGCACAAGCCATTTTCTATATTCGCTACGGAATAGTATTGAACATAGTGATTCTTATAGATGACGTGTCTAACATTCTTGTAGTTTTGCGGCCTGTAGTAGACTAGTCCTGTTGTCTATATTAAAGCCTCCTTGGTATCAATAAGCTTATTTTTGAGTTTACATTTCCCAACCTCCCCCCAGCTGTCTTATTACATGACTGCAAACTGCAATACAACCCCTGTGTTTGGGGTGGTATCTATTAGCTTATAATATACAAGTGATAATATATACATAGATCTTTGTAACTGTATTTCTCTCTCATGCAGCCATATTGTCAGAAAGCTAATTTCTAATAGCAGTATACTTTACATTAGAGGATACCTATCCTATACAATGCATATCGTATGTAGTGACATGCTCCGTTTAGCATTCTTCGGCTGTATTTCTGTATTGTTTGGAATAATATACTATACATGAGAATATTTGACATCTGTGAGGAGCTCCGGGACCTGCAGAGCACCCTACCTGTAAGGTTACTCTCTTACATAATCCTATTATTTTCAGTTAGTTCGTCTGTCCTTTATAATTTACACCAGTCTGCACATTCATACATATACTCCAAGGAAAATTTGGTAAGGTAGGTTTTAGAGAAGTATAGAATGGACATTCCTTGGACTGTCGGCTAATGAATAGTTATATAGCCCAAGCAGTAGGAAACCGCATCTAATGAAATAAAATAAGATGCACAAACTTGAATTTTACTGTAGCAATCAGTCTTGTAGGAGTGCAGTGCCCTGGCCCCGGAATCAGGTTGAGTAGGATGTGTGTTAATGTTTTCACTATAAACCTCTGACCATTGTAGACACCTTACAACATGTGAAGGACAGCAAGCACATTGTTGTGTACCACAAAGGGCGTTACTTCAAAGTGTGGCTGTACCATGATGGGAGGTTACTAAAGCCAAGAGAGATTGAACAGCAAATGCAACGAATTCTTGATGACAAATCTGAACCTCAGCCTGGAGAGGAAAAACTGGCAGCGCTCACTGCTGGAGACAGGTACTTTACTCTTATTGGACCACCCTATATACATGCCACACAAGTCATCTTAATATATGTATACGTTCCTTAAGTATTTTATGTATAAACAGTGAGTTCTGATTTCATTGCTTCACGTTAATTATGGAAAGTTGTGTGATAAGGAAATATACACCCCTTACTGTAAATCATTACAGATGTCAAAAGTCATTGACCTACAGCCTTGTGCTTATATATGGTATCCGAACGAACTACTCTTGACTGCTAATATCCATATAATTTGATTAGGGAGTGCACTATTCCATATATCCTATAGAATAGGAATACTGGTTATTTAAAGAATACTCACCAACCACCACCTGCTCTGCCTGGCCAATGCTGTCTCCCCTCTTGCACATTGGCCAATGCTGTCTCCCCTCTTGCACATTGGCCAATGCTGTCTCCCCTCTTGCACATTGGCCAATGCTGTCTCCCCTCTTGCACATTGGCCAATGCTGTCTCCCCTCTTGCACATTGGCCAATGCTGTCTCCCCTCTTGCACATTGGCCAATGCTGTCTCCCCTCTTGCACATTGGCCAATGCTGTCTCCCCTCTTGCACATTGGCCAATGCTGTCTCCCCTCTTGCACATTGGCCAATGCTGTCTCCCCTCTTGCACATTGGCCAATGCTGTCTCCCCTCTTGCACATTGGCCAATGCTGTCTCCCCTCTTGCACATTGGCCAATGCTGTCTCCCCTCTTGCACATTGGCCAATGCTGTCTCCCCTCTTGCACATTGGCCAATGCTGTCTCCCCTCCTGCACATTGTCCATGCATTCCAAGCCAGTTAAAATAACTGAGAACAGCGATGGGGGTTATAACGCTGGAGAGACGCAGCCCTGCCCACCACGTGGACTCGTATGCTAATTATTTTTTGGCTGTTGCTGGACAAAGTTGTATTTCTCCAGCGCTGCTTCCCTCCTGCATGTCATCTCTTTCAGCGGTTACATGAGTGGAGATGTGTATTAGAAGAGGCAGAGAGCATTCTGGGTACGATCACCTGTAGCAGTTCTTAAATAAAATTGCACATCAAATTTTCTTGGATGAATTTTATTTTTGTTTTCCGCTATCCTTGTCTTTTTTATATAATGTTTTAATAGCCCACTATTCAATGTCACACAATATCTGCTGCTACCTAGTGCCTGGATATAATGCATGCTGTGTAAAACAATGTGTAAGTTACAACATATGAATTATGAAAAATAACCTTTACACTTTGATTCCACCTTCTTTCTTTTTTTTTTTCTGTGCTCTACATTCTTATTAATGTGTCGTTTCAGCACAGTTTACTGTAATGAATGGCAAACCCATGACATTGAATGTATTTTGCAGTTAACTTAAATCTTTCCATGCACAGTCCTGGAAACAGTGACACCTGCAGGCTATAAAAATACATGTGTTATAAATGGAAACGGCAACATCTACATGTTACAAAGCAGAGTGTTTTACAATCGTATTGATACATTTTGAATGATGAATCCCAAAGTAATAGTAGTACTCTTGTTTTAATCAGTGGGTATAGTGCTACAACAGTGACTAAACCCCATTTAATGTTGCATGTAATGCAGAGTTCCCTGGGCCAATGCTCGCAAATCTTTCTTTGGAAATGGAAAGAACAAGCAGAGCCTGGATGCTGTTGAGAAAGCTGCTTTCTTTGTAACACTAGATGACACAGAGCAAGGATACAACAAGGACGACCCAGTGACCTCTCTCGACAAATATGCCAAGTCACTCTTGCACGGAAAATGCTATGACAGGTATTCTGCTACTTTCTAGGTGATAAGGGTCTCTATGGATATTTTTGTGTTTCATAAAGCCATAACTGTCACCCCATTTTGTTCATGTATAATAACTTCATATATTAATAGTGATCATCTAATTTTAAAGATATCCACCCAAATTAAATATTACATACCCTACCACCTTCCTCCTTTCAGTACCCCAGCATCTTAGTTTGCAGAACGCACAGGGGTCTGATGTCTGGGACTCGTAATAATCGTCAGATCCTGTCTCGCACTCTTGGTGCCTCTGTAACGTAATCTGGGTTGACATCCGTAGGCAGCAGTAGTTGTGTTTATGAGAGGGTTGGTTGCCACTTTGGACAATAATGCCTATATCTGGCTACTGTGAGCATTTTATATAGTTTAATAGTCTTTATCTGTTTGCTAAAATACACTTTGGATTTATTTTGCAATAGTCTGATAAACGTGCCACAGATTTATTTTCTATGATTGTAGCGTGTTTGGTTGCTTTATATTTATTTGGCTGTGTAAATTTATTTTCTAGAATAAGGGGACACATTTTAAAATTGGAGGTTTTAGGACAAAGGGGCAAACTTTGAAATGGGAGTGAGAGAGACTGAAATGTAACACAAGAAAAAATTTAAAGGCTGATAGATCCATGTAATAGTCTCCCAGCAGTTAGAGACTTACAGTAAAAAAAATTCAAGAACATATTGCTATTGTTATTACTTTGGTCTAAAATATATAGATATATTTTTTTTTAATAAAATCATCCAAAAATAACACTGTGTAGATTTATCATTTGTGGTAATTATACTGTGTTGTTCTGTTGTAGGTGGTTTGATAAAACCGTGAGTTTCGTTGTCTTCAAGAATGGAAAGATGGGTATGAACTGTGAGCATTCCTGGGCTGACGCCCCAATCGTTGGTCATCTATGGGAGGCAAGTTGGTCTCATTAATTAGTCATTGATATATGACCGATGTTTTCCACAGTGGTGTGTAATAATAGGATATATATAATGTTACTTACAATTAGAAATGGTAGAGAGGACACTACTTGCAAGGGCATACAATCTGTACATTGGTAAAATGAGTTGTGACACCTAATGGCTCATACTTTGATGAAAAGACCACTGAAGTTTAAAGTAGTACATTTCGCCCTTCTTCTCTGCCCTAATTGTAATATGTTTGACTAGTCAGGTAATGTTAAAATGACAGCAGCAGATACTGGATCCTCCTAGATTAGATATTGAATAAGGGCAGTGATCGACCACACACGTGTTCTTTGTATGTTGTTGGCAACAGGACACCACAGAGCTTTCACTTGCGCCCCCTCTCCCAGCCGGCTGCTCCCCATCCAATCTTCTTCTCTGTTTTATCAAAGCAAAGAATAAGTCAGACCAGGGGAAGCCAACTTCTTTGTCAACTGACCTCCTCTACTCAACACAGGGAGACCAGTGCAGTGTGCTCTTCCTCCTCCTCCTGCAGGTGTTCTCAGACTGGGACACAGGAAATACAAGGAGGAGGGAGTGCAGTGTGCTCTTCCTCCTCCTCCTGCAGGTGTTCTCAGACTGGGACGCAGGAAATACGAGGAGGAGGGAGTGCAGTGTGCTCTTCCTCCTCCTCCTCCTGCAGGTATTCTCAGACTGGGACGCAGGAAATATGAGGAGGAGGGAGTGCAGTGTGCTCTTCCTCCTCCTCCTCCTGCAGGTATTCTCAGGCCGGGACACAGGAAATACAAGGAGGAGGGAGTGCAGTGTGCTCTTCCTCCTCCTCCTCCTGCAGGTATTCTCAGGCCGGGACGCAGGAAATACGAGGAGGAGGGAGTGCAGTGTGCTCTTCCTCCTCCTCCTGCAGGTGTTCTCAGACTGGGACGCAGGAAATACGAGGAGGAGGGAGTGCAGTGTGCTCTTCCTCCTGCAGGTATTCTCCGGCCGGGACGGAGGAAATATGAAGAGGAAGGAGTGCAGTGTGCTCTTCCTCTGTGCGACCCTTTTCAAAATTAAGAGGCCCTCAAAGAATATGAGGTTGCCCATCACTGGCTTTCAGTATAACCCTAGCAAAACATTTTGATGGGAGCCCTGCAGAACAGCAGCGGGAGTAGGTTACAATATTGTAAAGCTTCAAATTCTTTGTGACACACCAATGTTAAAATATTTTAATAAATGAAAATGTAATCCTAGAAATGTACGGCTATTTATTTTACAAGCTGTTTTGTTCTCTGTACAGTATGTCATGGCGACAGATAAGTTTGATCTGGGATACTCAGAGGATGGACATTGTTTAGGAGATATCAATGGGAGCATCCTCTCTCCAAGCAGACTGCAGTGGGATATCACAGAAGAGGTAAGACAAATTACTTTACATGTACAGGTTATGGGCCTGAATTGAATAGAATTGGGTGTAGAAATACATCCCAAACTTAGACACAAAATACCATGAACATTTTTGTTTCTATATAGAATTTTGAGTTATATGTATTTTTATGTTACGTGCAAAATATAATCCAGCGTATAGATGTGGGCGGAGGACAACATGCTAATTTCAGTGTTAACAAATATTTTAAAAAGACTCGCACCCCATATACCAACTATCATGGCTACCAGTAGTAGTGCCCAATAGCTAAATCGATTCACTTATTTCAATTGCTTTAAAATTGCCATTACTCCACCCAGCACCACACCAAGGGTACAGGAAAGAATCCCTGTGCCATTCATTACGGTCTGTAGGGCTAAAAGGGTGCACTTTACATGGTCCTTCCTCGAGGGACTCTAGTCCCATGCTGAATAGTCTAAATCTGTTTCACAATATAGCAGTCTGGTGGAGCCTGGTGCTAGTTACCACTATAGGAGAGTGGGCCCACACCCTGCTTTGGTGGGAACTAGTAGGCTGTAGCAGTGTGCCGACTATTAATGGGGGTGGTTGCTGTTATGCAAATATACATGCTGATGCTGTCAATGTGTTGCATGTACTTTCCTTCTTTTGACCTTGGATTAACAGTTCAATTCTTGTCTTACGCTTCCTACATTCTCTTGTATGGATGTGTTTATGGCACAGTCCTTGTGTTCACTGCAGCTGTCAAATGAATATGTTGTTGATTCTTTCCCTCGTGCTGCCTTGTTTCAGTGCCAAAACGTGATCGAGAATTCCTTCACTGTTGCCACAACTCTCGCAGATGATGTTGACTTTCATTCATTCCCTTTTGATGCTTTTGGCAAAGGACTCATGAAAAAAACTAGGACAAGCCCCGATGCCTTTGTCCAGTTGGCTCTTCAGCTGGCACACTTTCGGGTAAGCGCTGAATGTACCTTGAAAGTACTTCTTGGTTAACGTGTAATTGCCACCTGCACACAAAATATATAGGCTGAATCCATTCACTAGGACCTTGTGACATTGCAGAGGTTGAATATGAAGTTTGGTGTGTGCTGAGTAAGTGTTATATTTTTCCCCTTCAGGACTAATTCTCCCCATTTAACTCTCTTCACTTCAGGACAAGGGCAAGTTCTGTCTGACATACGAGGCTTCCATGACCAGACTGTTCAGAGAAGGCAGAACTGAGACTGTCCGCTCTTGTACTATTGAATCCAGTGATTTTGTTATGGGCATGACAGATCCTAAACAAAATGTAAGTATTTAAAGGGGTTTTCCAACTTCAGGTTATCTTTTATTTATTGACTTGTACGTGCCCTCATGCAACCTTTACCTTCGCTTTTACCATCTTGTTACTTTCTGACTGTTTCAGACCTGTCTTTCTACCAGTTGTTTATGTCCATTGCCCTTGGATATGGCACAGATCAAGTCTGTGCATACAACCTTTTCCAGTGCAGAGAGGACAACTGAGCTTTGTTATATCCCAAGAGACAATGAAATAACTACTTCAGTGGATTCCAAACTTTTTAAGTTTAAGGCACCCTTAGGGTCTCCATAACTTTTTCAAGGCACCCCTAAGCCAAAATAATTACCAAGTAGTCCCCCACCTTGCTTACCACTGGCCCTGGACGAGGCACCTCATGAGCTCGCCTAGGCACACAGTTTGGGAGCCACTGCTGTACTTGTTGACCTAATGACATAGGTAACAAAATCCCAGAAACATGAAGCAATGTATGTAGCAATACTTGTCTGAGAACTAATGTGTTTTCCAACTTCAGATTATTTTTAACGTAATGATTTATCAACATTTCTAAAATGGTTTTTAGGCATCAATCATCCAACCTAAATGTTTGGCTGAATTGTGGTATAATTTTTGTCAAAGGGAAAAACATAAAGTTGGATATAACATTTGCCAGCCATATTTATATGAAGGAGGCTGCAAGGTTATACTGCATTTTGTATATATCTGTAGTAGTTTAATTATAGCAAAGCTACATTTACACTTGTTACGCTGCTGTATTAAGAAAATGATTGTTTATCACAAATGTAAGCATTGGTTCTAAAAGCCAGAAGCAAATCTTAAACTGTGATTTTTGTTTACAGTCTGAAGCTAGAGTCAAATTATTCAAGCTTGCAGCAGAGAAACACCAGCAAATGTACCGTCTGGCCATGACTGGGTCTGGAATTGATCGTCACCTCTTCTGTCTTTACGTTGTGTCAAAGTACCTGGGGGTGGACTCCCCTTTCCTTAAAGAAGTAAGAGATCACTGTCAGAATAAAAAAAATCTAGAGATCAATATGTGCCTGTATGTATAGTAATGTGTCCTGTGAACAATAACGTGTCAAAATAATCCCACCCCGAAACTCAAATGTTTTATACAACTTTCAATTGCATGTAATGTAAGTTTGGATGTCATTGCTCCTAAAATGTTACTTTGCAATCGTTGAAATGCCGATGTATTTTTTTTTTTCTTAGTGAGGGTATTAGGCATTTAAATTGGTGGCAATTGTGCAAAAAGCACCTATTTGTCCTCTTGGTACATGTTCTCATTTCCCTTTTAGCTTATTTATTTTTATTTTTCCAACCACACATCTCTGGCTTTTTCCCATAGGATAAATGTGACAACTAAATTTGAGGTTAATGGCTTTCCAGTTGCCTCCTACAGGTCTTTGGATCTAGCTTTGCCTATCTTCCTCTTGGTAGGCACTTGTTCTATTTTTCTTCAC